>NC_051313.1:88102012-88422429 GCF_015220235.1 Choloepus didactylus
GCACACATACGTGTATTGCATATAACATTGTCTTCCTGCTTTTCCTGACTAAATATATTATTTATCAATAGTGATTTCAATTTGTGGACTATGATTTTTTGACCCCTTTGCCATTGTTTTCTATCTGTTCTTTTTTTTTTTTCTCTCTCTTATCTGACTTCCACTTATCTCTGTGGGTGTGAGCAGTGTTTTCCTCAATGGGGAAACAGCAGAGAGACCAGTGGCAAGTCAATACTTTGACACTAATGATAGTCAGATAAGTGCAAGTGTTTTAGGACTACAGTGAATAAGAAGCCAAATTTGCAGCCAGGAAGTATCTGGTCTGTAGCAACTAGCTAACTCAAGGGGAGTTAATTATTCAACAATGTCAGTAGAGGCAACTCTGCAACAAGATTTAATGTGGATGATTAATGAGTCTTAGCATCCCAAAGCTATGTGATTAAATATGTAGATCAAGGGAAGATCATACAAATGTCTCACAGGCTTCATCAATTTCCTTTCCTTTGTTTTGACCAGCTTCCTGTAGTTATGTCTAGTAATGAGCTCTAAGTACCAGGCTCCCTTCTCCAGCTTCCAGGCCAACCATTGCGGGGCAGATAGAATACATCTCAGAAGGATTTGTGGAGGCTGCCACATGCCCTCATCTTAGCTAACCTGTCCCAGTGATCCTAAACTTCAACATATCGTCTGACACCCTGATACTATGCCAAATTTTTGTAGGCATCCTTAGATGGCCATTTATTGAGTGCCATTATGTTCTAGGCATTCTGTGACTCACTGGAAATAAAGAAGCAAACATGGTAAAGGACTGACCTTTAATTATTTTAAAGTCTAGAGGGAGAAATGTGCCATTATTAAGGTTTGGTTGTGGGAGAGTAGACTGTTATTATTTAAGTTAGGATCTTTATTAATACATGCATTAGAAATCCAAATTCAAAAAGGCTTAACAAGTAATGATCTTCTTATATCTTTAATTGAAATGTTCAGAAATAGGGTAAATATCGAGATTTATAAGTCAATTCATTTGCTTTAGCTATCATCAAGGATTCAAGCCTTTACTAGCCAGAAAAATTTTAAATTATGGAAATCTCAGTCAACTTTTATTGAAATTACAAGTTAAAAAGTTTTGGTCTAACAAAGTTTTCTTTTATTCACCCTCAGTTTTTAGATAAGCCACTGCCGTGCAAGATAGCCTTGTTCTTTTGCGAACTTGCCAGAAGCCAGGAGAAGTTGTGAGCACATGCCAGTATTCTATAATTTTCCTACCATTTGCACTAATATTACAGTCTTGGAAGGCTCTTGGCCTGGGAACAAGGTGGAACACATAGCTGCCTAACCGAGTTCTCAGGTAGGAATTATGAGATCCTCATTGCCTACAGCTCTACTTTTTCCTCAAAAATAATTCCATCTTTTAGAATCTATTTGCAGTACCCTAAAGATGATACCAAATTTTGAATTAATTGTGATGCAATTAGTTTTAAGTAATAGAAATTCCAAATCAAAGGGCTTAACCCTAGGGAATGTATTACCCACAAGATAAGAGGTTCAAATGTAAGTACGATGTCAGGGATGGTTAATTCTGTAGACCAATTATTTCACCAGTGTCCTAGGTGCCTGACTTCTCCTTGAATTCCCATGTATACTCGCAGAGTTACCCATGTCTGATTCTCTTTATGGTCATGAAATAGCTGATAGCAATTAGTGAAACAATATGCTTCCTTATATTCAGCTAGAGAGAAAAACTTACCTGACCTGCCAATCAGTTCCAAGCAATCCTGTCCTTTTGGGATGAAATGAGGGATGGGAAATTAATAATGATATCCATTAGAATTATTAATCAATTTTGCTATTATATATTAATCCCACAATAATTGTGTATTTATAGTATGGTGAGGAAAGTTTTGATAAGGAAGCATAAGCATTTATTTGTACAATTAATTAGTGTTTGGATTTCAATAATATCCACCCTTTTCCACCTAATTCATAAAACCATTCAAAAAATTGATATATGATTGAAAATTATGGTTTTCAAAATATAAGCTTTTTTTTTTTTTTCTCTTAGTGCTGTAACAGAGAATGTAGCTTGAAGATATGGCCAAATGGGTTTTGTCTGCCTTTCCACTACCTTGGTCCCTCCAATTTAGATATTGGGACAACCTAATACGGCAGTATGTGTTTAAAAATTCAACCAGCTGTAAGGAACAATGGCTTCTTTATACCTTTTGTTACCCCAACAGTGTGACATAGCATGAGGAATTCATCTACAGACTTGCCTCTAGGAAGGAGAATCTAGCACATGACCCTGTGTGCTTACTCTATGGAGAGCAGGAGTACAAAGATGAATGTACCAACTACAGAGCAGGGTAACCAGGAATGAGACAAGAAGAATCACAGACCCTTTTCTCAGTCTCACTATCTTCATTATTAATCCTTAGGAAGAAGTCAAATAAGGATGCTGACAGAAGGATAAAAACTATACTTCAAAATATTTCCAAGTATGTCCAAAGGACAGAATATTCTAATTTAATAGACAAAAATAAGAGCAGGTGGAACTGGTGCTCCTTACAAAAAAATTTCCCCAGATTCTACCCCATATTGTCTTTGTCCCTCACAGTACCAAGCTGCTGAAGTGTGTTTGTTTTCTAAGTGATAAAATTTTTTTGCCATTAACTGAGCTATGATTAACTCTCTGGAATGCTTTCCCTCTTTTGGTAGAAACTCCCTCAGTGAGTTGCTCTCCTCTTTACTTGCTGTTCTGTGATATAAATCCCTGTAAAGTATTTAGAAAATGATAAAAATTGGGAGGATAGATTTGAAGTCTGGCTATTAGTGCCTTTATTCTGACCCAAGGGACCTTTAATGCAATATTCAAAAATGAGAGATTTAAGGAATTCTCTGTTGTCTAACTTGTAAGTCAGTAATCAGTGAACCCAAGGGAATTTCATTGGGGAATAGAGTATTTAATATTGACCAGGATTGAAATTCCCACCTATTATTTAACTTTATAAACTAAACTGGGCATAATTTAAGGTGGATGCTGTATAAAATAATATATTTAATTAAGTAGATAGCTGCTTTGTTTTCACTATCCCCTGAAAACACTGCAGCTACACAGCAAAATGTTTCCTGATTTATTCTTAAATTTTAGTGACTTTTATTTATAACAACTTTATTGAAATATAACTAATATACTGTAAAACTTGTCCTTTTAAAATGTACAATTCATTGGTTTTAGTATATTCACAGAGTTGTTCAACAATCACCACAATCTAATTTCATAACATTTTCAATACCCCTGTGCCAGTTTGAGTGTATTGTGTCCCCGAAATGCCATTATCTTTGTAGTCTTGTGTGGGGCAGAAGTTTTGGTGCTGGTTGGATTTGCTTGGAATGTGCCCCACCCAGCTGTGGGAGATGATTCTGATGGGATGTTCCCATGGAGGCGTGGCCCCGCCCATTTGGGGTGGGCCTTGATCAGTGGAGCTATATGAATGAGCTAACTTGGGGGGAGAAAAGGGAGTGCAGCTATGAGTGATGTTTTGAAGAGGAGCAAGCTTGCTAGAGAGGAACGTCCTGGGAGAAAGCCATTTTGAAACCAGAACTTTGGAGCAGACGCCAGCCATGTGCCTTCCCAGCTAAGAGAGGTTTTCCGGACGCCATTGGCCATCTCCAGTGAAGGTACCCGATTACTGATGTGTTAGCTTGGATGTTTTGTGGCCTTAAGACTGTAACTGTGTAGTGAAATAAACCCCCATTTTATAAAAGCCTATCCATCTCTGGTGTTTTGCATTCTGCAGCATTAGCAAACTAAGACAACCCCCAAAATAAAACTCATTTGCATTATAAGTCACTTCCAAATTCCTTCTCTCCTCCAATACGTGGCAACCAGTAGTATAACTTCTGTCTCTACAGATTGGCATTTCTGGATACTTCATATTGAGTCCATTTGTATGGCCAATGGGTGGCCTTTGGTTATTTTTTTCTTTTGCTTAGCATAATGATTTCAAGACTGACAAATATTGTGGATCAGTATTTCCTTCTATTTCATTGCCAAAAAATTCCATTGTATGGATAGATCAGATTTTGTTTTTATATTCATCAATTTTTGGGCATGGATAGTTTCTACAGTTTGGCTTCTATGAATAATGCTGCTTTGATCATTCATGTACACATTCATGTATGGGCATATGTTTTCCATACTCTTATGTATATACTTAGAAGTGGAATTTCTAGGTCATATGTTAATTCTATGCTTGACATTTTTTAGATACTGTCAAATAGTGTTCCAAAGTAGCTGAGCCATTTGCAATCACACCAGCAATGTATAAGGTTTCAAATATCTCCACTTTCTTACCACACTTGGTTTTACTTTTTTATTTTAGCCATTTTAGTGGGGTTGAAGAGACATCACACTTGTTTTTTTATTGTTTTTTTTTAAATTTTTAATACATTTTCCATTGTGAAACTTAACATATATACGGAACAGTGACAACTTTCAAAGTATGATTCAACAGTCAGAGAGCAAATTTCAAAGAATGTCATGAGTTACAGTTCCACAATTTCAGTTACCCATGGCATTCTTTGTAACCCATGGCAATCTTTGAAGTTGCCTATATATGGTTACCCTTTGTAACCCATTCTCTGTAACCCATGACATTCTTTGAAATTGCCTATATAGCTACTTGTTGAATCATACTTTGAAAGTTGTCACCTTTCTCAATATGTGCAATATATCACACTTGATTTTGATTTGCATTTCTTTACTGACTAATGAGGTTGAACATCTTTTCATGTGCTTATTGGTCATTTGTATATATTCTTAGGAAAACTGTATATTCAATCCTTTACCTATTTTTAAGTCATTTATTTTCTTTTGTAAGAGATTTTTATGTATTTGGGATACAAATTCTCCATCCTATATATGATTCAAATTTTTTCTCCCATTATGTGGTTTGTGTTTTCACTTTATTGATGTTATCCTTTAACGTACAAAATATTCTTTTGTTATGAGTCCAGTTGTGATGAAGTTCATCTATTTTATCTTTTCTTGCTTGTACTTTTGGTATATATTAAGGTCATGAAGATTTATTCCTGTTTTTTTTCAAGAAATGTGGTTTTAGGTCTTAAATATGTGTCTGTAATCCACATTCTGTTAATTTGTAGATATGGAAATAGGCACAGGTCTCACTTCATTGGTTCACGTCTGAATATCCAGTTGTCACAGCACTGTTTTAAAAATGGCTTCTTCCCCTATTTATTTTTCTTGACACTCCTGCCAAAAACCAAGTGATCATAAAGGTAAGTGTTTATTTTTGGACTATCATTTATGTTCCCTTGGTCTATCATTTCACCAGTACTGCACTGTCTTGATAATGTGTCTTTTAAATAAGTCTTGAAAATGGGAAATATGAGCCCTTTAACTTTGTCTTTCTTCTTCAATATTGGTTTGGCTCTTCTGAGTCCCTTGCATTTCCATATGAATTTTAGTATCAAATTTTTAGTTGCTGAAAGAAGTCAACTCTAATTTTAGAGGAACTACATTGTATCTTCTATCATTTTGGGAGTATTGCCATCTTAAAAATGTTATGAATTGTGATCCATGAACATGGGATATCTTTCTGTTAATTTAGATCAAATTTAGTTTCTTATAATGATGTTTTATAGTTGTCAGTGTACAAATCTTGCACTTATTTTTTTAAATTTATTTATAATTATTTTATTCTTGTTGATAAGATTGTAAAGAGAATTATTTTCTTAATTTCATTATTGGATTATTCATTGCTAGTATATAGAAATAAAATTGAGTTTTTTGTATTAATCATATATTTTGAAAACTTGCTGAACTCATTGACAAGTCTAAGACCTTTTTGTGGATTCTTTGAGATATTCTATATACAAGATCCTGTCATCTGTGAATATAGATAGTTTTATTTTTTCATTTTCAATCTCAATAACTTTCCTTTCTTTTCCTTGTACAATTTCTCTGGCTAGGATCTCAGGTGAAATGTTGAATTAACGTGACAAAAGTGGACATCAGTCTCTTTTTCCTGATCTTAGGGGGAAAATATTCAGTCTTTCACTGGTAAGGATGATGGTAACTGTATTCTTCCATAGATACCCTTTATTATATTGAGAAAGTTCCATTATTTTCCTAGTTGAGTGTGCTGGTTTAGATGTATTATGTCCCCCCAAATGCCATTATCTTTGGTGCAATCTTGTGGAGGCAGAAGTATTAGTGTTGATTAGATTGGAATCCTTTGAGTGTTTCCATGGAGATGTGACTCAATCAGCTGTGGGATAGACCTCTCATTGGATTATTTCTATGGAAGTGCTGCCCCACTCATTCAGGGTGGGTCTTTATTGGATCACTGGAGTACTTTAAAAAGAGCCACCCAGGACCAGACATGCAGCAGCTGTGAGTAACATTTTGGCGAACAACTGAGAGTAACATTTTAAAGAGCAGCTGCAGCTGAGAGAGGACAAAATACCCCAAGAGCAACATTTTGGAGAACACCATTTTGAAATGCAACCTGTAGCAAGCAGATGCCAGCCATTGTCTTCTGAGCTAACAGAGTTTTTCAGGACACCAATGGCCATCCTTCAGGGAGGGTACCCTGTTGTCGATGGACACTTTATGGCCTTAAGACTGTAAGTTTGTAACCAAATAAACCCCCTTTATAAAAGCCAATCCATTTGTGGTATTTTGCATAATGGCAGAATTAGCAAACTGGACTATTGAGTGACACTGTTTTTTGGTTTGTTTTTTTAATCATGAAAGACTATTGGATTTTATCAAATGCTTTTTCAATGCCTGTTGAGGTAATTATGTGATTTTATGATTTCTTCAATTAATATGGCATATTACATTGATTGATTTTCATATGAACCCACCTTGCATTTCTGGAGTAAATACATGTGGTTGTAGTGTTTAATCCTTTTTTTTTTTTTTTTTTTTTTTTAAATATGTTGCTGGATTCAGTGTGCTGGTATTTGGTTGAGGATTTTTGCATCTATATTTATAAAGTATATTGGTCTGTAGTTTTCTTTTCTAATGATGTATTTCTCTGGTTCTGGTTTTAGAATAATACTGGCTCATAGAATGAGTTGAGGATATTTCCCCTCCTATTCTAACTTTTTGAAAGTTTGTGAAAGATTGGGGTTAAATTTTCATTAAATGTTTGGTATAATTCACCATCAAACCCTTATTTGTCTTTATGAGTGTGCTGCTTAAGTTACAAATATTTGTGAATTTTGCAAATTTTAATTTTTAAATTAAAATTTCATTTCCTTTCATTGTTCTCAGAGAACAAATTTTGTGTGGTTTCCTTCTTTTTAAATTAGGTGAAACTGTTCTGTAACCTAACATATGGTTGTTTTAGTTACCCTAGGCTGCTCAAGCAAATATCATGCAATGGTTTGTATTGAACAATGGGAATTTATTTGCTTACAGTTTTGATGCAAAGAGAAAGTCCAAATCAAGATGTTATCAAGGCAATACTTTCTTTCCAAAGACTGTGGAGTTCTGGGGCTGGCTGCTGAGGATCCTTTGTCCTTAGTTTGTCACATGACAATGCACATGGTGTCATCTCCTTGTCTTTCCCTTCTCTTCCATGTTCCATTGATTTCAGCATTTGGCTGCTTTCTCTGTGGCTTTATCTGTTTCTGACTTTCACCTCATTTATAAAGTACTCCAGTAATATGAGTAAGACCCATTCTGGTTGAGGCGGGCCACACCTTAGTTAAAGCAACCTCATCAAAATTTCCTACTTCAAATGGGTTCATACCCACAGGAATGGATGAAATTTAAGAGTATGTTTTTCTGGGGTACACATAGTTTCAGACACCATGATGGCCTATACTGGGGAATGTTCCAGATTCATTTGAGAAGAACAGTTATTCTGCTGTTATTGGACTGGGATGTTCTATAGATCTCTGTTAGGTGTAGTTAATTTATATTGTTGTTGAAGTCTTCCTGTACCTTATGGATATACTGAATAGTTGTTCTATCCATTATTGAAAGTGGGTTTTAAAGTATACAACCATTATTGTGGCATTGTCTTTTTCTCCCTTCAATTCTGTCTTTTTGCTTCATATATTTTGGGGCTCTGTTTTTAGATGCAGATATGCTTAAAGTTGTTATGTCTTCCAGATTAATTGACATTTTTACCATAAAATGTAATTATTTCTCTCTAATGAAAATATTTATCTAAGATATTTATCTGTTTTATCTGATATTATTTAGCCACTCTAGCTCTCTTTTGGTTACCCTTAGCCTGACTTAGCTTTTCCATACTTTTACTTCCAACCTATTTGTGTCTTTGAATCCATAGCATGTCTCTTGTAAATGGTATATAGATAGTTGAATCATACTTTTTTAATCCATTCTGCCAATATCTGCCTTTCACTTGGAGTGTTTAATTCATTTGCATTTAATATAATTACTTCTAAGGCAGGATTTATGTCTGCTATTTGCTAAGCTTTTTCTTTATACCTATGTATTTTATATTAATCAATTCCTTTTTTACTTCCTTCTTTTGTATTAAATGAGTATTTTATAATATATCATTTGAAGTTACTTGTTTTCACTGTTTTTAAAATGATTTTTGTTATTTTTTAATGTTTTCCATGAGGATTAAAATTGACATCTTAACTGAAAGCAATCTAGCTCAGATTAATACCAACTTAATTGCAATTAATACTAAAAACTTTGTTATATATATCCATTCCCTTTTCCATCCTTTCTACTATTATCATCATTCAGATGATGTTATGGCTTTATTTAGTTGTCTTTTAAATCAGCCAAAAGACTTAAAAGCAAAAATATACATTTGTGTCTTTTATATTTACCTTTGTAATTACCTTTACTGTTTTTGTTTTTTTGTTTGTTTGTTTGTTTCTTCATATAGATTCAAATTACTTTCTAGCAACTTTAATTTCAGCCTGAAGGGCTCCCTTCAATATTTCTTGTAAAGCAAGCCTACTAGTGACAAATTCTCTCAGTGTTTATTTATCTAGGAATTATCTTAATTTCTCCTTCATTTCCAAAGGATATTTTCTCTGGATAGAGAATTCTTGGTTACTTTTTCTTTCAACATTTCAACTATGTTTTCTTATAGCCTCTGGCTTCCATGTTTTTTGATGATAAATCAACTATTAGTGTATACTGAGGATCTCTTTTGAGTGATAAGTCTCTTCTCTTTTGCTGCTGCCAGTATTTTCTCTTTGTCTGGTTTTTAATCATTTGAACTATGATGTATCTAGATACAGATCATTTTGAATTTATCCTACTGGAAGTTTGTTGAGTTTCTTGAATGAATAGATTAATATTTTAATCAAATTTGGGAAGTATACAGCCATTATATTTTTATGATTATCCTTTATGGCTTCTCTCTACCCTCTCCCTCTGAGGTTCCCATTTTGCATACGTTCGTTTGCTTGATGGTATAGATTTGTTCATTTTCCTTAATTCTTTTTTTTTTAAGATTAGATAATCTCAATTGGCTGATTTTCATGGTTGCCAATTTTTTCTCTTCTGCCATCTCAAATCTATTTTTGAGCACTTCTAGCATAATTTTCATTTCATTTTTAATGATTTTCAATTCTAGAATTTCTATATAATTATTTTTGTATTATTTTATCTCTTTGTCAATAGTCTCTATCTGGTGATACATCTTCTCATACTTTACATTAGTTCTTTAGGCAAAGCATGTATACGTGCTTTGAATATATTTATAGAAGCTAATATAAAATCATTTTCTGAGAAAGTACATCTGGGCTTTCTCAGAGACAGTTTTTATTGACATTTTTTCTGCATATGGCCCATATTCTCTATTTATTTGAATATCTCAATTTTTTGTTGTTCTTGTTGAAAACTGGACAATATATATCACATAATTTGTTAACTCTTGAAATTAGATTCCCCCATTCCCAAGGTTTGTTGCTGCTAATTTTGTTACTGTTACGTTTTTGCTTGTTTAGTGACTCCTTAGTTCTGTAAAATATGTGCTCTTTGTTCTTTGTTGTGTGTGGCTACTGAAGTCTCCGTTCAGTTGGCTTAGCAGTCAGCAAATGATTCAGTAGAGATTTCCTTCAATTCCTTAAACCAATAATTCTATTAATCTCTGCAGAGGAAATTTCTGCATGTGTTTTGCTGTATTTCTTCAATATTCTGGCAGGTCCCTTCCAACTGTTCCTTAGTGTTCACTTTTGGATTGTTGAGTCTCAAGGTCAGCCATAAAGGAAATATTAGGGCCTCTCTGGGTATGCACATAGCCATGCAACTGCACATGGCTTTCTAGCTCTCAGGAACACAACTCAGATTTCCAAAGCCACCTATGGACATCTCATTACTCAGCATTTCCTTTAAAATTTTTGGCCAGCCTTTTGTTTGTCCCAGTAGTTCTTGTGATCTCAGTCAACTATGATAATCACTTGTTGCTGGTCATTTTCAACAAATGCCCCGGGTAAAAGGCTGTTATTACTGAGTAACTCTGAGCCAAATCAAGTAAATGCAAAACCAGAAAATGAGGTTTCCACAGAATTGCCATTTAAGTTAAAAAATGACAATTCTCTGAGGTTGGGGTATTGGGGAGAGCTCTAAGCATGTTAATCCCCCTGCAGTGGTGTTTTGCTGCTGATTTTCACAGCCTCTGTGATTGTAAGACTCTTATTTTCAAGAATACCATGATGATGGGAAGAAGAGATGGGAATAGAGTCATTTAAAATGCCGTACACTTGCTCTTCTTACTGAGTTTCAATTGTTTTTCTTGAATAAATGTTCTTCAACTTGTTTCAGAGTTCTGAGGAGTGGATTTTGAGAATTTTTACCAGTGTTCTCATTGATTTTTAAGGAGTAAATTTTGGAGGCCCTTACTGTGTTATTCTGGAAGTAATTTGCAGTGATTAACTCTTCCACTCAATTAATAAAACAAATTCCACGAGGGCAAAATATTTTCTCTTTTTTTTTTCTTTTTCATTGATTTTTCTCTCAGTACCTAGAATGGTGACTGGTACATAATCAGGGAACTCAATAACTATTTGTTGAATGAATCAGTACATTACTTTTACTGCCAAATTGATGATATTATTACATTTAAGTACCAAGAAAAAATGATTGATTATATATAATATATTGAAAAGAGTAACTCCCAGATATTTAGACCAGACTGTATACCAGCACAATGCTTAATACTTTCTCAAGGCTACTTCATTTAGCCTTCACACAAATTATTTGTCGTTTCACTAAGGTTAGAGATATGCAGTAACCTTATCAAGGCAAAACAGTAAGTAGTAGAATAGAGTTTGCAGTCAGGGAACAAAATCCAGCACCAAACTTTTAACTATGATGTAATAGATCCCCTTTCTCCAGTTCTTTGGATTTAAGAATTTTATTGTTTAATGTTATAAAAAATACCAATTAGGTAACAGATTTTTTAAAAATAGAGTTAAAATATTCAAGAGAGAAAACTTTTTCTGACTGAAATCTCATCAGTTTTGAACTTAGGTATAACAATTTACCTACAACTATAACATGGATCAGAATAACCTGACCTTATTATTCATCTTTGGAAGGAGTCTCAAAATGCATCAGCTGTTAACCTGAAAGAAAAGTAAAGCTGATTCAGAAACAGCAGGCATCCATTCCACCTTCTGCTCTCCCTACACTAGGTTTCCAAACTCCATATTCCTTTTCCTATATCTGCCAACACTGCCAGCACTCTCTTCTCCTCTTTTCCTTCTTCTTTTTCATGATTTTTGGCCCCTAGTGCCTTCTGATATGATTAATATAATATTCCATGACATAATATAATCCTATTCAATTAAAAATTGTAAGTCTACTCCTTGTTTAAAAATTCTCCAATAGCTTCCCATTACTTAAAGGAAAAATTCCAAATTATTCATCCTATCGTAGAAAACTCCAACATACACTCCCAAACAGAATGAATTGTTCCTTCTATTCTGCTACTCTCATCAAATGTAAATC
The DNA here is from genome assembly GCF_015220235.1 of Choloepus didactylus. NCBI lineage: Eukaryota > Metazoa > Chordata > Mammalia > Pilosa > Megalonychidae > Choloepus > Choloepus didactylus. The sequence goes on from NC_051313.1 coordinate 88,113,996, forward strand.
AACTATTAGTTGTGGCTATATATCATTCAAGTTGAAAGTTAAGGCTTTGAGATCTCATTGATTTGCCTTCAAATTCCCATGCTGCCCCTTGTTAGCTCTGTAACCATTGTCTATTAATGTCATCTTTATGAGCCTTATTTACTCATCTGTAAGAGAAAATAAACCATGCTTCTCTTTAAGGTTATTAAAAAGATTTAATAAGATAATGTGCATATTTATCTTAGTGTGAGCCATATAATTTCTTAATATTTGGTAACTTGTAATTTGTAAATACTATTATCGGTAACTCTTATTGTCATTCTTATTATATAAAGTAATTATGATGATGATATTTCTATTAGCATTCAGTATTTTACGATATGTGTATGTATCTCATTCCATCTTGTGGCCCTAGAAAAGGTAAGCACTGAATCCTAAAAATGCTGTATTATTGACATCAGTTGGCATGGTGCCTCAGACAGAGGGAGTGCTCAGTACATGAGAGTTGAATACATGGATGACAAGACTATGAGGTTATTGTTTTAGGGTATACATGCCTCTTCCTATGGTAATACTTAATAGGAATATTTAAATTAAAAATATAATTGATTCATATGAATAAATGAACTTCCTGACTATGGTCAGCTGATCTTATAAACTACCTAGATTCAATGTTGCTAACTACTCTCTTCTAAAATATTAAGACTGGAGCTATAGAATGCTATGAATATTGAGTTATTCAGTTAAATTTAAAAAGCAATTCAGTTTATTATTTTAATAAAATAATTGAAAATTCAGTCAAAACAAGGTACTCTTTAGACTCTAGTGTTATATGAAATAGCTGATTAAAGTGGATATTTTAGAAGAATGTTTTTGACATTTCCTTAAAGTATCACTCAGATGGAAAAAAAATATGGCTTAATCCATTAGAAATACACTCTGATAGTCTTTTTTTTTTCTGTAATGGAAAGAAAAACTTTAATAAAAGTATTAAGAATATACATAAAAACATATTTCATGATTTTGCATAATTGTTACCTCTTGGAAATTAGAAAATCTGCTTGAGACCAAGGAGGAGGGGGAGCATATGTAACAGAGACTGCCACAAATGCATGTTTAAACTAATAACAAAGTTGTGGGTTCAAGTTACATAGAAGTTACAGGATTTGGCAAATGTGCAAATACTTTAGATACAGACCCAAAAATTCATAAAATCAACATAGGTACTGTGCTAGTTTCCTAATTCTGCTGTAACAAATTACCACAGATATGGTGGCTTAATACAAAATGGATTTATTCTTTTACAGTTCTTGAGATCAGAAGTCTAAAGTCAAAGCATTGTCAGTCTGTGTTCCTTCTGGGTACTTCAAGTGAGAATCCGTTTCCTTGGATTTTCCAACTTCTAGAGGCCACCTGCATTCCTTGGCTCTGGTTCCTTCATTCATGACTCTAACCTCCTACTTCCATTTTCACATCTCAAACCAAACACTCCGACTACCTGCCTCCCTCTTATAAGGACCCTGTGATTACAATGAGTCAACCCAGGTAATCCAGGATCATCCCATTTCAATATCCTTAATCACATCTACAAAGTCTCTTTTGCCATATAAGGTAACATTCGCAAATTATAAAGTTCAAGATAAGAACATCAAGACATCTTTAGGGGGCCATAATTCTGTCTAATAAAGGCACTAACATACTTAAGATATTCTATTTCCTATTTTATTTCCTATGTATAGAAAATGTGATTAAAATTAAAATTATTTTAGACTGGACTGTTTCATCCTTTGATTTTCTTTAATTCTTTAATATTATAAAATAACATATCCCCCATTCCTGGTTTCCATGTGGAAGAATTCTTCCAAAATTTGCTATCAGTCTTTCTCTGATCATTTATTTAATCCACCTGTAAGGAGATAAAATAATTTATCTCTTTGATATGTATAGGATAAATAAGTAGACATGATCATCTCCAGTCCACCATTCATCCTCTTGAAAGAAAGTCTGCCAACTAAGAGATCCAGTTGTCTTCAGCTCTTCCACCATATCCTGATGCCTAGGGTCCCATTTCTGGGTTTCATTGTTATCAAACTCATTTGTCCACAGACAAATTGGAGATCATGATGTTGTAGACTCCATCTTTGTTCCTGCCTTGATTTCTAAAATTTCTAGGACCATAACTCCAGTGTTTGACTGTATCATATGCATATGAGTAAATTATCAAGTATTAAGTATGTGAAATGGATCATTTCTCACAAAATACATTTAAAAGAAAAAAGTGTACTGACACCCTTCCCAAAGTTGAATTCACACCCTCCAGATTGTCAGATTTTCAAAAATAAACATTAAAATAAGCCAGTTAACCAAGGTATGCCAGTTTGGATGTATTATGTCCCCCAAAATGCCATTATCTTTGATGCAGTTTTGTAGAGGCAGATGTATTAGTGTTGATTAGGTTGGAACTTATTGATTGAGTGTTTCCATAGAGATGTGACTCAAAATCAACTGTGGGCAAGACCTTTGATTGGATAATTTCCATGGAGGTGTTACCCCACCCATTCAGGGCGGGTCTGAATTAAACCACTGGAGCCATATAAAGAGCTCACAAACAGAGGGACTTCAGAGCAACTGAGAGTGGTATTTTGGAAGAACTGCAGCTAAGAGAGGACAAAACATCCCAAGAGCAACATTTGGAGAATGCTGTTTTGAAACGCAACCTGGGAGAAAGCAGATGTCAGCCATATGCCTTCCCAGCTAACAGAGGTTTTCTGGATGCCAGTGGCCTTTCTCTAGTGAAGGTAACTATCATTGATGCCTTACCTTGGATACTTTATGGCCTTAAGGCTGTAACTTTGTAACAAATAAACCCCCTTTATAAAAGCCAATCCATATCTGGTATTTTGCATAATGACAGCATTAGCAAACTGGAACACAGGGTAAACAACAGGTAACCACATAGTTGTATAATTGGCTTTAAAGAAAATGTCTAACATAAATCCATTACACAGATGTTAAATGTGGATTTGTTCAACAAATATTATTGAACATCTAAAATTTTTCCAGGTAATGTGCCAAGTGCTGGGATATGTTGACAAATAATTTGTTGCCATAATAATTTATTTAATAGATATTTACTGAGAGTTTAATACACGGCAAGTACTTGGTGGAGTTGGGAATTATGACAAACTCAGAATTGGAAAAGAAATTAGTGTAGTATTAGATTTATTGGAATTTATTCATTAAAATGCATAGATACGTATGGAATAGGCAGAATATATGTACTCATATGTTGACTATCTTTGTCTATGTCTTCCTGTCTCAGTCACAGGCTTTTCAATGTTAATTTTTTTTTTAATTTTTGTTTTTTTTTTAATAATTCAATTTTATTGAGATATATTCACATATCATGCAGTCATACAAAGCGTACAATCAGTTGTTCGCAGTACCACCATCAATGTTAATTTAACTCATTCTCCAACACAAGAGTTGAAATACACTAATAAACCAAAGCTGTAGTTCCCAAAGTCATAACAAAATTGTTACTCTGCTTGCTTTATCTATCATATCTAATGAACAGCATTTGATTGGGAGTGAATTCTCTCTGTTACAAAATGCTCAGTATCCATGGCTTCTTAGACCTCCTTCATTTGGTTATCTAGTTATCATTCTGTCTCTCCTTGCAGACTTATCCTTTCCAGTCTCTTCAGTGGCAGTGCTCCCCAGTGTTACTTCTAAATCCTTTTACTCATGCTAAAAGGTGAAGATGACTGCTCTGCCCCATGCCATCCATTCTAATTATTTCCAAACCTGTCACCTTAGTAGAGACATCTCTGAGACATAAACCTGTATTATTATCAACAACTATTTTTTTTTTTACTTATGTATAAAGTACCTCAAAATTAACCTGTTCATAGAGTTCTAACAACCCTATTCCTCTTCCTATCTCCTCCCTCTATTTATTCCCATCTCAGGAAATGTCACCAAAGTCCACTTGGTTTACAAACTTGAAATGTAAGAGCAATGCTTGAGAAAATTCCAATGTCTGATTTTACAATGGGAACAGATGAGTCTTCTCTGAATTGGGGAAAATATATAATGTGAGAGGTATAAATGAACTGAAGGTTTAAGGAGGCAAAGAATTGAGTCTGCAAGAGAGGAAACAAAATGCAATATATGACATAAGGGCAATTATTTAAATAAAAAGTGAAGTTTTCCTATATACTAGCATATACCTTGGTGTATGCCTATTTTAAGTTTGCTTTTTTTTCCCCATGGGTAGTAGTGAGAACTTCAACTTCTCGTCATACCTTTTTGTAATCTCAGAAAAATTTGCATAGATTATAAATTTGATCATTCATTTCTGTTTCATTTGTTCTACTTTATTTTTCAGAAATGACCTTGGATGGAAGAACCCCATTTTCCTATTTGGCTTCTTACTTTTAAGCATGGAAATGAAATTTAAATATTATAATTATATTGAGTCAAAATTCCAGAGGATCATTATAATGCTTACTGCATCTACTGTGATTTATAATGATGACATTTACTTTGAGTTTCCTTTTACTTTTTTTCTCACTAAGGCAGGTACTCAGTCTCAACCTTTTTACTTCATGTCCTTACCATAGATTGACCAATGTCTCTTGCACACATGTCTTATCTTCTTGAGCTCAGACATTTGGTCTGTTTTCCTCACTGCTTCTTATGATGTCTGGCATATATTAAGTCATTCAGTAAATACTGAATATGGAATAAAGGATCAAAAACAGATGCCTATTTTTATTTTGTATACAGCTCTCTGCAATGGCTATTCCCAGATATATACTTTGCCTTGGAGTCTTTTTCCTTCTCTCCAAGTTTTGCATTGAAGGTTTTTTCAGATGCTACATTGTTTTCACTCTGTTTGCTAATCCTTGACTTAAAGGGAAATAGGTTTACATTTTTTGTTAAGCATGATCTGCTACCATCCTTCACTACACAGTGTTTTTTCTGTTGAAATCCTCTCATATATCAAAAATTGCAAAAAGTACTGATGTACAGCTTTTAGTCAATATTTAGTGTCTGATGGGCATGCATCTGGTTTGCATTTTCGCTAATAAATTTGTACCCACTTTTCCCTTCAGAGCTCAGTTGTCTGATTATGCTGGAGAACCTGAGGTAATCTTGTTGTTCTTTTCGGTATCTTTTTATTGTGAATTCATAACTATCCCCAAACTCTTGGGTGCTCTTTGCACAGGCTTTTTCTCACTGACACTGTTTGTAACCATTTCCCAAAATTTCTTATTGCATTATTATATATATATAATATGCATTATTGCATCACTATTAATTCTACTTGCACACCTTTCCCCCCTGAGCTCAGACACTTTCTGAATGGGTTTAGTAAAGGTAGCTTATAGAGGTGGATAATGGGGTGTAGAGGAAACATATATAACTGCTTATTTTTCCAAGCATGAGTGCAGAACTTAATTCCATAACCTCAATAGTAAGCTAAAACTTCTCACTCTTTACTTCTCAAGGGCTATGCTATTTTTCTCAGTGGGCAATATATGTGTAGAATACATCTTCATGTCTCTTTCAAAACCATTATTGATTCCATTTATTAGGAGTCTCCCAAAGAAGTTATGTTTAGATTTGTTCTTGTATCTTCAGGAGACATTTGATGCGATACCAGAAAATATCATAAAAGGCATAACATATATCACAACATATAAATTTAGAACAAATCTAATTTCTATATTCTTGATAATATCAATATTGATAGTGTGTGTGTACACCGTAATTATTGCAGAAGTTTTATGGGAAGATGGACAAGAGGACTATTCACGCAGGAAAACACAGGAACCTTTAATCATGTGTGTCCATTACACTTACTCATCTCCCTCATCCTCTTTCTCTAGTTGTGCTCTTAACTGTAATCACCTGTCTTTTACCCTCATAAGTCTCTCTTGCCCTGGAAGTCTACAGTAATCCCTTTCACATTGTGACTTTCCCCATCACAGTTTCAATATATTGTGGGTCAGCCTAAGAAATTAAATGGGAACTTTTGGGGAGTTTTGTGGAAGCTGCAGATGACATGAAAAGGCCAGCAGATAACACATAAAGCTAGAAATGTAGAGATATCTTAAAAAGTTTGGTTAAAAAAGGTTTAGCCTATGCAATGTGAAAGTATTGGAAGAGATAGTGTCTGCTGATCAATAGGCAGCTAGGGAGTTTCCTGAAATCCTGAAAAAAAATTTACATGGATTTTCCAGATCACGGGAGTGCCGCGCCCCTAACCCCCATGATGTGGAAGAGATAACTGTGGTTCTTTATAATAATTAGTAAAGCAATGTTGTTAATATTATTTTAAATACTTTTAATTTAAAACCAAATCACTTACTGTTAAACTAAATGTTTGAAAGTAAGTTAGTCCACAAATTAACGCTATAAAAAAGTAAAGTAAAATAGGGAAAAATGCTTAGTTATAGAATTGCTGATTCAAAAATAGAGAAAATAGAGAAAATAGAAATAATGGTATAAACTTGGGAATAAACATTTCTGGATTATAAAATATTGAATATTCTTACAACTTGATCTCAATTAAACCTGTAAACATGTACATTGTATTAAAATATTCCAATTTCCAATGATAAATGGAAGTGATAAATTAGAGTATAATTTCTGATTCTGAATACATAACCCTGGTTATTTTCAAATAGGAAAATATAAATTAATGCATTTAGAATACATACTTTAAATTATTCAATATGGTTTTGGGATCTGAAGTACAAATTGCACCCAGAATATCATTTTACTATGAACAACAAAATGTAAAGATTAGCATCACCAAAAAAGTAAATAAGAACACAACGAGAAAGCATAATCTTGTATTCATGGAAAACTCCCATTTTTTACATTAAGCATTTTCTGTGGGAACTTACAGACATAGATGATTTTTTTTTAAAAAAAAAAGCCTTAAATAAAACAATTAAAATCATTCATTGTAAAACTCACTTCTAATTGAAGACAATATAATAGGAACAGTTATGTGACATTTACATCAAATAGCATTACATAGCTAAATTAATATTTTTTTACACTTTAAAAAATTCAGATAGAACTTATAGTTTAAGCATTCATTGCCTATCCATCAAAAGATCAGAGTCATCTACAAGGTTATGAAAAACACTGATAGTTTGAAAATGGAATTGATCATTAGCTAGAAGATGAGAATAAGCCTGTCTCTAGAAGGTGAGTGTTTTTAAAACAAAATGGTGTAATATAACTATGTCACAGAACTAACTGTAAAGATCTAACTTAATTCACATAAGATAAAATGCAAATAGATTGAGGAAGCCTTAACATTAATTCATGTATTAATTGAAGGAGGTAAGACAGCTCTATGTGCTCTCTACAGTTTTAAGGATATTTGGTTTAAGGACCCTTCCAAGCCTACCATATAATTCTCCCTTACACAGATGAAAAAGAAATAATACTGGCCAAAGGAATATTAACTTTTTTCCCATTGTCTCTCTGCTTAAGCTCTTATAGTTTAATTTATACTTTATTGAAGGCCCTAATGGAAATCTAATTAATGTAAGAGCTAAAGAAATTGATAAAGAAATTCATAAAACTTAGAATCAGTTTATAGAAATTAAGAAAAAAGTCATAGTTCGTAACAGATTTCAGGTTATAGCCATACAGGCAATATGAAGTAAAAATTGAACTACTTATCTTGGGAGGGGAGAGGATTCATTAATGTAAGCAGTCAAATACAATGTTCAAAATCTCAATGTACATTATTAAAATTAATGCCTTTTTTGATTCCTAAAACACCTATGTAATTACCATCTTTAAGTTTCACTTTTTCTATGTAGGCAATCTTCATTTTAAAATACACATTGTAATAGGTAACAAAAGCAATGAAATGGAAGTTTTGCCTTCAAAAATAGAATTAGAACACATTTGTGTGAAACTCGGTGTCCCAAAATATTCACTATATGAAAAAGATGTAAATTTGAGGAATTAAACAACACTTTATAACTGCTAATCATGGAAAAGCATCTGGCAGGAGAGGAGGTGGCCAATTAAATCATTAGTACTGAAAAACTTCTCCTACAAAACACCTGGTGAATGCAGCGATACAAAGGAGGACATGAGGGGGAGATCTCACAAAACAAGGAATTGATTTCCATTTAATATTTAATCTTCTTTATGTGTAATAGACAAAGTCTTCGGCGATTTAATTATATTTGATGTTTTCTCTCTATATTATGGTATTTTGGAGAGTAGGGCAATCAACTCAATGTCCATATACATTTTACTAGATTCCTTCTCTTAGCTCTTTGTGGGGAGCATGCTATACCAACTTAGCAGCATAAAAATCAAACCTTGTAAATAACACATTTGATTTAGATACAGAAATATCCATGTGCAATTTTAACATAAGATTTCTCCTTATTCCTCACCCTGTCTCTTAGCTATTAGAAACATCATCTATCACAATTGCCCCAAGGGTTCTCAAGACAGGATACGTTTTCAAGAGAGAGGTGGCTACAATTAAAAATATTTAACAACCTCATTAACCAAGTAGAGTGGAAGACAGGAACAAAATGTAAAATTTAGACTGGAAGATATATAGTATTAACTATATATCAATAGTTAATACAATTATTTTTAAATTGTTTTAATATTTACCCTTCCTTTCTTCCTTTTTTTCCTTTCTTCCTTCCTTCTTTCCACCTTCCTTCCTTTCTTAGAGCAGACTTTTAATTGTAAGCATTCATCTGTGACTGTTTCTTTAGAAAATATATCCCTACTTGAATAACAAGAAATCCCAATATTTGCAGTTCCTCTTTTCTGAGTAAGAAATGTGTCAAGAATACTCAATCTTGTGAAGCTGACCAACACATCAACAGTGCTTCTAAAGTTTTTAAGAAAAAAAAATCTATTTTTAGTAAGTCTAGAATTTTACACCATTTTAATTGTTATACTACAAAATATTTTGTTTGCACACAAGGATAAAGGAATATAAGGCATAATTTGTAATACTGCTATTCCAACAGTTGCACTGTTCTAACACTGATCATTGAGAGTGATTGTCTCATTCTTTTTAACAAAATAATTGAACAAGATAAATGGCTTCAGAATAATTTTGGACATGGATAATTTTGAGCACTCTAGGTAATCATGTTTTGACCTTCCTGTAGGTTTACCTTGCCACCAGAGCTGGACAATTGCTTATATTCTTGCCACTTGCTTTGATTCTCACCTTACGTGACATTGTAGATTTTCCTCACTATCTTTCAAAAGGCTATAAATGCTCTTAGAATAAATTCTAACAATCCTTAATATTGTCTATTAAATGCTTTATGATAAGCCTCTGCCAGCCTCTCTGCATGTACACACAAATACAGTCACACACAAACACACAAGCAGAACCTAACACCTCAGTGCGCTTTTCTCCAACCTCATAGTAGGCCTCTAAGTCAAACATTAGTTAGCACTCATAATTTTCTTTTATGACACTTATCAAACTTTGTTAATGCTATACTCCAAGCTCTTTGAAAACATGGCCCATGTTTGTTTTGCTCACCAATATATCTCTAATCCTCAGCAGAATATAGTGGGTGCCATTATAAGTATTTTTAAATTAATTAATGGTTTGTTATATATTTTAATCTTTTATTTCAAATTGAGGTCATATTTTTCAACCTTGATTTTTTTTAACCTTTTAATATTCCAGTGTGGATTATGTCTTCATGCTTAGATATAATCTTTATGTGCTCAAATTTAAGTTATTAAGGCAATATCAGATTTTCATTTCCTTCAGAATGTCACACTATTTTTCAAAACTCAGACCCTTCCAATTAGACATAATTATTGTACCTATGTGCTTTGAACTGGGAGTGCAGTTGGCTATTAGCCTGGAATTATTATCTGGCTCACTGTCAATATTACAGCCTTACTTGATTCCCCTTGCTTTCTTAGGCTTTGATGATTTTGCCCACATGCTTTGCCTGCCTGATCTCTGAACTTTTATTTTATTACAGTAACTATTTTCTCATTTTCCCCTTTGGAATCTTGTGTTTTGGTGCTTCACTGTCTGCTCAGATTTTTTACCTCACTTGCTTATCCTATAATATGTGTGTCCTTCGAATTTGAATTCCAATATTCATAGGAGTGTTAACTTTGTCTTATCTAATTTTTTCCTGATGGCTGATATTTTGTGTTTCCATAAACCATATTATGCATCTGGTATCTAATGTATAATTTAGCTTTTCTGGTGCAGTAGATTTCCAATTGCCTTCAATATATTTCTTATAATATCTGGTACCTCTAGTTATTTTTGGAGAACAGTGTATGAAATATGCTTCTTGATCATTAGCAAAGCATTGGATATTTACTCACATATGAATCACTACTCTGAAACCTGGCTCCTATACTCCTATATTATATTTGGAAAAAAAATAAAAAAAGAATACCAGGTACCCAGTTAAGTATGTGCCAAATATTATATGTATATTTACTTATACTAAAAAAGTATCCGTTTTTTTTGGAAACTCAAATATAATTGGGTGTCTGTATTTGATCTGGCAACTCTGGCTCTACACATTATCTAATGTTTAAAAATGATAAATGTACTTTTTATAAATAATTAAGCAGCATTGGCAGGAACTAGAAATCTTCAATTTGAAGTCCTAGAAAGATGTCTTGTTCAGCATCCTTATTACTATTAAATGCTATTGCTAGTATTATATTACAGTTTTGTTTTCAAAACTTTAGGGTATTTTTTGCCTTTAATTTAACTACAACTCTTGTCCCTAAATGAGTGTTTGAAGTTATAACATATATTCTTTTTTTGACTGATTTTTTTTAGTCCCACAAGTTTTGTTCTTGCCTTGCCTGCCATTTTTATTTTTTGCTATTGGCATTTTCAATTTCCTGATTAATTTTATTTTAATGGATTTTTTTCTTAATTCAGTTCGAATTTTCAATTGTTTTCTTCTTGCTACCTGCACTTCCTGAAAGACCTAGTAAATTAAATATACAACTGAGTTAGGTTAAATAATTTATTGATTGATGACTCTGAGGAATATTTTAATAAGTCCATAAAATAGGGACTAGACTCACTAGCAAAATAGCATAGTTAAGATTTCAATGCAAAAGTTCCCTGAAAGCTACATGAGAGGCATTTTGTTTCTTAAATCAAATTATTGATCTGCATAAATAATATAGCTATAATTTTTGTTTGTTTTTAAAAAGAGAAGGAATAGCCTCAGAAAATATTTTTATACTCAAATTATAATGCAGGAAACTATTAAAAGGAAAAAAATTCCAAAAAAATGATGTATGACAAAAATCCATTGCTCTGAACCAGTTGAAGAACTTTATACTTACTCATTTGTGGACAATCCAGTTTTCAAGAATTGAAAAACTTAGGGCAAACTTGGATAGAACTCAGACAATAAGTCACTGATACATTAAAGCCAATATGTTAACAATGATATCATTACAGTTAACTATTTAATGATTGCTTAGTAGGGGCTAATAATTTTACTTAGCATTTTACCTATATTTTCATGGTTTATCTTTACTACAATCCTGTGAGAAAAGTAATGCTGTTCTTGATATTTCAGAAGAGGAAATCTGTATGCTTTACTTCTTTAAAGCAGCTATTATTATTTTTTCAATTTAAGAAAACAGCTAAAATATATATTTAAAAAACACTTTAAAAAGTGTTTTTGAATGACACTTGATGTTTCAAGCAACACATTTTTACCATTATCACTCCTTGACTTTTCCTGGCATACTAACTCTCATGGGCTCCTTGAAAGCAAATAGAACACTGCGTTTCAGAGAATTGTCTGCTAAGAAAGTTTAGACCTAAATTTCAACCCCAGTCTGTTAAATGCTAGAGCTGTGTTCTTGGGAAAATTACCTTCAGGCTTAATTTCCTCATCTGTAAATTTAGACTGAGTACCTATCTTATACGACTGTTGTAGAGATTAAAACAGACAATATAAGAGATATGGGTAGAGCCTGGAATATATTAATTTTTCAAAACTGATGGTAATTATAATTATTTATTTAACTTTTTTTGGACCAAATTTTGCCAAGTGATGTTTGGAGTCCCTTGCCATCAGTTTTTTTTTTTTTTTTTTTTTAAATTAAATCATGTTGAAGTTGCCATTTAGTAACTTTCTTTAGTCTTTACCCCCTTAGTAACTAGAAGTCCATTTTAACTCCCTAAATTCTTAGTTTGTCTGTTTTTTGTGCTTTTAAACAACTAAAAATATGGATTATTTTCTTACCAGGTACTTCTCTAATCCAACCTTTATTTTTTTTTTCATCACAGTGCAGAAGCAGGAAAACAAAATAATAGGATATGAAGCATGTGTTTGACATGTGTGAGAAAAAAAATGGGTGATTGTATTTTCCTAAGCTGAAAAAGATAATTCTCAGGGCTTATTCCTTTAGAGGAGGGAAAAAGAATAAAGAACTTCCCAACTTTCTCTTCCATACTAGGAACTGCCTGGAATAATTGACACACAATATCTCATTATCCGCAAGTCTTAAAAACAAAACAAAACAAAACAAAAAACTTTGTTAGATTTTTAAATTATAAGAAATGGAAGCTAAGCCTATTAGTGCTATGCTGAGATAATATTAATAATTCTCTTCTCCTCTTTCCTAAGGTAATCATATCATAAGAATTCAAATTGAGCTATTTTCACCCTTATAAATTTTTGTATTTGGCAAAGTTAAACTTATATGAAATTTCTCAGTTAATTGCACGTGAAAAATTCTGCATGTTGAGATGGAGCATTATAAATGCATACAAATCATGCATGCAGTAATGCCTGTGTTTATAAAACTGTACACAGGTAAATATAAGGATTGGAAGTCCATTAAAGTATTAACCATTGTATCTGATGAATTTTTCTTCTTTGTATGTAACACCTGTTGATATTTTCTAAATTTTCTAAAATAAACAAGTTATCTTACATCAGAAATAAGCAGCATGCACAAAAGAGAGAGAAGGAGACTTCTGGCAGATAAAGATGGCCACATAAGATGTTCCAGGATTCCATTCTCTTATAAAATCTTTGAACAACTAGCAAAAACTGGCAAAATTATTTTCCACAAAACTCTGGAAGGGAACTAAAGTGTTGCAGTAACTGGGCAAGTGCTGAATCAAGAAAACAAAATGGAAAAATGGTAGGAGAAGCCCCTGGCACCTTTGCTGGGCCCTCTCTTACACTCTCCCAGGTGTGTTGTGGGGCCAATCTGCACCACCATTGTGGTCCCTGATTCTGTTCCAAAGGGAGCAGATTAACCCCTATGCAAACACTGGGATGTCTATATGTCAGTGCCAGTCTATAGGTGGCAGAATGAAGGGCTGAACCAGGATACTTGTTTCTGGCTTGCCCTCCCAGAACTGCCTTGCAGGCAGAAACAGCTTGCAGCCACTAAAACGGTATAAGAAACCATCAATTCGAAGTGGTTGGGGCAAAGAATTGCCAGCAAGATGAATTAGCCCCATCTGTCCCAGAGCTGCCCTCTTACAACTGAAATATCCTGGACATAACACAACTAACAAATGCAAAAAGGTTCTGAAAGGTGGAAAGAAGGTGGCAGAGTGCCTATGGACATATTCAGGAAATAACCTGTGAAGGTCCTGGTGTGTTTAAAAAAACAAACACACACAAAAGAGCATCCTGGAGAGATTGACTATCTATTTCATAGGGAATAGAGGGGGTAATTGGATTACTATAAAAGAGGAAATTCTGAAGGCCACAAGCAACAATATTTAAATTATGGGAGTCACAGAAAGAGAAGAAATGAAGAAAGGGCAGAAGGGTAATTCAAAGAAATAATGACAGAAAACTTCTCAAATTTACAAAAGATGTAAATATACATATTCAAGAACCTCAAGGAACTCTGAAGAGGTTAAACTGGAAGAGAATCACATTCAGACACATTGTAGTCAAACTGTCAAATGCCAAGGACAAGGAGAGAATTCTGAAAGCCACAAGAGGAAAGCAATGGGCTGTGTACAAGGGAGCCTCAGTAAGATTTAGCACTGATTTAACAAAGAAACCATAGAGGCAAGAAAGCAGTGTGAAAAAATATTTAAAATGCTGAGAGAAAATAATTGCCAACCAAAAAATTTGTATCTGGTGAGACTGTCTTTCTAAAGTAAGATGAACAAAAACTGAGGAATTTTATCACCACTAAAGTGCCATAAAAGCAATGACAAAGGGAGTTCTACAGACTGAAAGGAAAGGACACCAGACAGTGTTTCAAAGTGACAAAATAAAGATCTCTGGTAAAGGTAACCCTGAATAATTATAAATGCCAGCATATCATATTGTAGTTTTTGGTATGTAAGTACATTTTTTGCTTCTTACAAGTTCTAAAATATAAATGCACAAGAATAATGAATAATAATTTGTATATATTTATATGTAATAATAATGTATAAGTATATAATTTGTTAAAAGTAAAACAAAAAGGGGGATGTGATGGTTAGATTCATGTGTCAACTTGACCAGGTGATGGTGCCCAGTTGTCTGGTCGAGCAAACACTGGCCTAACCATTAATGCAAGGACATTTTGTGGCTGGTTATTAAACCACAAGGCTGGTTTATTAAACCATCAGTCAGTTGATTACATCTATGGCTGATTGCATCAAGGAAGGGAGTATCTTCTGCAATGGCAAAATTCAATCAGCTGGATTTAATCCAATCAGTTGAAGATTTTTAATGGAGAAGAGAGAGAATCTCCACTACTTCTTCAGCCAGCCAGCCTGTCCTGGGGAGTTCATCAAAGAACTTCATCAGAGTTGCCAGTTCACTGTTTGCCAAATGTAATTTGGACTCAGGCATCCCCACAGTTGCATGAGATAGTTTTATAAAATCTCATATTTACAGATATTTCCTGTTGGTTCTGGTTCCCTAGAGAACCCTGACTAATACAGGGGGTCAGAGGGTTATAGAAACAGTATATGTATATGCTATTGAAGTTAATTTGGCATCAAATGAAATGTGATTGCTATAAATTTTTAAATGAAATTTTATTGAGATATATTCACACACCATATAATCCATCCCAATATACTATCAGTGACACACCGTATCATCATATAGTTGTGCATTCATTGCTGTAATCAATTTTAGAACATTTTTCATTACTCCAAAATAAAAAATAAAAAATAAAAAAGAACACTGAAAACATCCCCAAACCCTTATCCCCCCCCACCATTATTTATACATTTTTCATCTTTATTTTATTACTTATATGCTCATACCCTGGGTAAAGAGAGTGTCAGTCACAAGGTTTTCACAATCGTACAGTGCCATGATAAAAGCTATGTAGTTATACAATCATCATCAAGAATCAAGTCTACTGGATTACAGTTCAACAGATTCAGGCATTACCTTACAGCTATTATAGTACACTAGAAACTAAAAAGGAATATCTATATAATGCATAAGAATAACCAGAAGGACCTCTTAACTCTATTTGAAATCTCTTAGCTACTGAAACTTTATTTTGTTTCATTTCTTTTTCCCCTTTTGGTCACCAAGGTATTCTCAATCTCAGGATGCTCATCTCTGAGAATCATGGGCATTGCTTATTGAACAATCAATGAATCTATTTGTTTTTAATATGTAGGCTATTGTAAGTCATATTGATCTATGCCAAATTGGACTCTAGAATATCTGTGAATACTCTGGCATTGAATGACAAATTTAGTGTACAAAATTTTTGAAGGAGTCTGATGAGTGGGGGTGGGTATGGCTTTCTTGAGATTTTTAAACAACTTCATGAAATAAAAACTATACTAACTACTGATCTATTAGGTGCTGTATAACTGAAAGTGCTATACTATGTTTTTCCAGTAGTGTATAATGTTTTATTGACACTGCTTACCTGTGGAATTTGTGCCATAATAGCCCCTTTGTCTATGCATATAGTTTATAAAAACATGAATGACAGTCCACATATTATTGGAAAATACATCCTTCAATTAAATACAGAACAAGAGGAAGTGAAAACAACATAACCTAGCATAATTAAAAAAATGTTTTTATCAGAGAATCCTCAATACATATGGACTTTTAGAATTAATAACTTATTTTCATTCTGTAGATTAATCAATAAAAGTCATCCTTTGAAAGTACCAACAATGGCAAAGTTGATTTAATAGTGATTTCCCTATATAAATCACTCTTCCATAGGGAATATGTTTTCATAAGCAGAACTCACTGTTTGAGGAGCCTCTAAGCAATGAACATCATTATGTTAGAAGAAAATTATGTTTCCTAATAAATGAGAATCAGTTTTACTTCATTAATCTCTTTAATAAGCAAAGGCATGTGAATATATATTATCTTTGTTTTTACTGAAGTTGTTATATACAACTGATTTTCTTTTACTTAAAATCCATTATATATGATATTTTTCCCATGTATAAAATATGTATAAATGTTTCTACAAAAACTTCATATAAATCTTTGACAGGATTTCATTCATCTTTTGGGTGAAAAATAAAGTGATGTTCACATGTACTAAGGTGCCAATGAAAGCAGCATGGTGGTTTAATCTTTGTAATTTTTTATAATCAAAGGTGGGGAGCAGTTTCTTCTCTTTCTTCTTTCTCTATCCACCATTCTAATTCTCAATGAAAGTAAGAAGTCAATGGTGAACAAATCTACTCCATCTTAAATGGATTCTGTGAGAATCTGTTAAATGATTTCATTGTCCTGAGCTATATTTGAACCACCTCTTAATACTAGAGTGCTATTCAGAAAGTAATTCAATAACAGATTCAAGTTCTCCAAGCTCAGGTGTTTCCAGTGTAAATATCTAACTTGCCAAACTAATAAAATAATACATAATGAAACAGATTGATTACAATATATAGAAAGAATATTTTTCTTCAAGAGAGCACATTGAAGAAAATCACTTTCCTTATGATTATTTGGAATAAGGCTTTCAATATTTGTCCTTTTAAGGATGGGAGTAAAGTATAGTGAACTGTTTCACTGCATTGTGCTTGAAGGTAGAGGACCTAGGCTTTAATACTTTTGTTATTTCCGTCAGTATGCTTTGTGGAAATCTACACTGAAGGCTCAGCATCAGCATTTGTACTCTGGAAATGAAACAGTAATGTAGTGAAAACTTCATGTGCTTTAAGATCAAAAAGCTTGGCTTTGAGTCAAGGTGCAGTACTAGAATGGAATCTTAATCTCTTACCTGCAAAAGTGAAAATAACAAAACTCACTTTCCTTCCTAGAATAATGTATTGACTGAACACTCAATAAATCTAATGGTGGATTTTTTTTTCCAGTTTTCTTTCTTCAAGTCTCTGAGGAATAAACCAGTGTGAATTTTGCTATTGTTTCCTTGGAGAAACATCACACTTAAAAAGGCCCATCTATGCACTTCAAGGGGAAAACCTTTAACTTTTTTCATGGTTGCACTTAAATTGAATTTTGGAGATCACCCTGCTCCTTCCAATCTTTCATATTGACTTATTGTAGCATAAAAGAGTAACGCATATTTATATATGGTCTGTTATTTTTATTCAAAGTTCATTATGAGTGTTGGCTGAAAATGCTTATTTGGAGACAGCAAATTTTATATGTAGCAAAAAAAAATTGATCACATAATGCTGCTAGAATTTCAAATATTTTCAACATTCGATGGTATCAGGGAAATTCACTAAGGCCTAACTAAAGTTTCTAAAAATATAAAACCATGTATTTTATCTTTCACAAGACAGCCAGGCAACTCATATGAAATACTCTATTATACTTATAAGCTTCTTTAATAAAAGAAGCTTTGGTGGGAGAATTTACTTATTTTACGTATTAACAAATTTGTTTTCAGATAATATTCCCTTTGTAATAAATAGTATAATTTTAAAACAGTGGGACATATAGGAAACACTGTTAGTTTGTAGGCTATATCTATGTATGGGCTTTGTCAGAAGTGAATGTCACATGTTTTGATGAATTTGTTTCTGCTAAAATTCATTCTTGAACAATATGGCTAATGTTTTGATTGTTCATATTGTTTTGGTATGATCTTGTTCACACTTGTATTGACAGAGGCTAGCATATTATTTGAATTAATAGAAGTGTTCAATAAACACTTGAAAAAATAAATAAGCAAATGAGAAAATGATTAGGTGGATGAATAAATCTTCTTTAGAGCTGACCAGAAAAATAGTTCTATTATCCTCCAACATCAGGTTTAAATCACTGGATAAAATCAAACACGTTTTTTCTGTTGTTTTTACATCACTATTTCTTAACCTGAGTGAACTATCTTTATGTTTAAATTCTCTTTTTCTCTGCCTGTCCATACTACTAAGAAAGATAAATGGAAACAGTACTTTCTCTTTTTGCCTCTGTCCTATTTCTGACCACAGAAACTGGCACAGTGATATATTAACATTGTGGATTTCTTTCTTCAGTCCAAGTGACAAGGCTGCTATTTTTGAAATAAGTTCTATCTTTCTGATACAAGCACAATGAATGATTAAGGATTTCAGCACTAGAAATTATTAAACCTTTGTCTAGGAATATAGGTGATCTTAAAGTTGACTTATTGTGATAAGAAGAAAAATAAATTTCACTTCATCCATCTACTCTAAATGTACAGAGTCTGATATGATGGGTCGTAATGAAAGGCAGAGGTGATTCTTGTTCTACTTTCAGTGGAAATTTCTTTAATGGAATACAGTAATGCATTATCCCAAGTCTAACTCTGAAGAAGGAAGCAGATGAATACTGTGAAGGTATATAATCTCTTCAGTCTTGTATCAAAAGACACTTCTAAATATAGCATTTTTCAAAATTTAATTTTGTTTCACAGCTAAAGATAAAAATCACTGTCTTTCTAATATATTAATGACACTATTAATAAAGTAAAAGTTTGCTTTGCTTTGACTTACCAGGAGAGACATATAAAAGTCCTTATAATTCCCTATAAGATATGCCAAAAATAAAAAAAAAAGGATAGCATTGAATCACATAATATGTTGATCAATTAACATATGAGAGTGAAAACTATCAGTATTTTGGAACAGCAAATTTAAAACTTCCCTATTTTATGGAAAGTATTATTACCCTCAGTGAAACTCATGAACAATATCAACTAGTCATTATTGTATGTATATATTACGCAATAGGAAAATAACGTGGTATTGGTATTTATAACTTCATAATTTTAAACTATCATATGTAGACTCAGGAAGATTCTTGCTTTTGTACAAAAATTCATCCCTAAAATGTGGACTAAAGTTGAATATGAGAAATTTGAACATTATTTTCTTTTTATTTAAGGGTTCTTATTCCAAATAGCTGAAATGTGATAAACTACATGAAATAATATGAAAATAATGCACAAAATTCCTTAAAACAATTGCTTAGTAGTGTTTTATTTCTCCAAATAAAGTATTGCCCAGAAGCTCATTATGTAAAACAGGTAAATTGAACTATTATGGTTGAAGTAGGAAGTGGGAGGGTGTGGTAGGGGACTGATGATTAGCTTCATATGCTTGTCCAATCACTGTCTTCCATCTTTAAATCAAGGGACTTCTGAAAAATAATCAAAAAATCATCAATATAACCTATTTAAAGTAATGCTTGTAAATTGTTGCCCTAAACATTTGCCTAGCAGGCAGCACTTCCACGTGATAATTAATTGTGGGGGATCCTTCTTTTTCAAGTATTCATTGTCAGAGTTCCTGCTATATAATTTGTAGTCCTATTTCAAGAAAAAGAGACAAAAAAGTAATCTAATCTAAGGTAATTTAACCTTCTTTTGATTTTGGAATGAATGTTGACTTTCTTGAGCAATAGAATGTAATAAAAATGACATTATATGATTTGGAAAGGTAGGTCTTAGGACGTCTTACAGCTTCTACATTAGCACTCTTAGAATATTTACACAAGGCCATGACAGCTGTCTCAGCCGACCCACCATACCAGTTTTCCCAGGTGAAGAGTTTCCTGGGACGTGAGCTGGGACGTTGCACAGGGCACTGTTGATAGTGGCCTGTGTGTCTATCTGTGGTAGTCAGTGTGACCAAGATGATCAGAGTGTCTGCATTTGTGGGTGTATCCAGAGTATTATTATCTCTGGGGTGATCGAAGACTAGAATGGTCCAGAAAACCAAGCTGGTCATCATGTTCAGTTATATCCTTGCATTCGGCCTGCTAAATTTAACCAGATTGTCAGAAAATCAAGAGAAAACATTTGTCTTTAAGAAACAGAAGCTTCAACTCACACTGACATAATTAAGAACAACAATTCACTCCATATACGTATATATCCAAAGTTAGGAAAGACGTTAGAATTGGTGGATCCAGTACTGAATAATATTGTCAGAATCTCTCTTCTGTCCATATCCACTCTGCCAGAGTGTTACTTTTTTTTTTTACATCTGATTGCTTCATTGCCATAAGATGACTGTCTGGAGCAATTTGGGCTATGATTTTCTTATTCACAGAAAGCAGGAATGAATTTCTCCCATAAAAAAATCTGTTAGGAGCTTTTCTAGAATCCTCTAGAAAGCCATTTGTATCATTCAGCCCATTGAACTATGAATCTGCCACCAGCAAAGTGAGTGAAACTGTTCTGATTGAAATATTTAATTAGGGTCAACTTCTGCAGCTTGGGATGGCCATAGTTTCTCCTAAATCACCTGGGCTGCCTGAATGAAAGATAGAGGCAGGTACATGATGAAGAGAAGGATAATGAATGATAGGCATTAAAATGACATTCACAGTAGTCTATTTTTTTCAGGCTGTTGATGTGTCTGCAGTTGTCTGTATTTCAAGCACGTCAATCTGTAAGTGGTCAGTCTACCCAGTTCATCATTGTGTTTAGATTGGTTAGTCAGCTCTGGCCTGAATTACTCTCATACAATCTTGGACCTGGATGGTCTTACAATGAGTGGATTCTGAATGGGATTTAAAGGCAAGAGAAATATCTTTGAATCATTTTTGAACTCAGATCCCAACAACTAGCATTGTCCTTTGATCCAGGGAACTCAATCCTTTTATTGGTTAACTCCTCTTAATCACATCCAGTCCAGTTCTGCACCCAGGCTTTGATGGTTGCACCAGTTTTCCCCAGCCTCCCATCATGAATTAAACATGCTCTTCCCCTCCCAGCATTGGCAATTCCATCCAACACTTCAGGCAATTTGCATGGCAGGGCTTTCCTCATAAAGGGCCTTGTCCCAGCTTCTGACCTCCACAAAAACATTGTTTTTGCCAAGGGAACCTGGCTTCTATAACATGTACAGCCATCCTCCACAACCACTCTGGGTTTGGACAGTGAAGAAAATTATGAAGAAATGTAGCAGCAGCTCACAACAGGCTGATGAAGGGAAAATGCAGGCTTTGGAATAAGATTAACTTGACATTAAGCTTTGTACCTCCACGTACTGGCTCTGTGACCCCAGGGAATTCACTTAACTTCACTAAGCCTCACTTTACTCATCTGTAAAATTGAGGTAATAATAGTACCTAGTCATCGTTTTGTTGTGAGAATTGACTGAGTACAGGCAGAAAATGCCCAACAAAGTACAGTGCTTGACACAAACTAATTGCTAGAGACTTGCTAACTATTATTGTGCTCACACATACATACAGAGTTATATATTTATGTAGAATGTTTACATACATTTTCCAATGTTTGGGTTTATATTGTGTCCACATCATCACTCATTTCTACATGTTTATTGATTGGATTGATTGAGCGAAAATCCCACTCAGCTAATTCTGGGATAATAAAAACCATGACCAGCTGAGTCTCAGAGAAGCATGGCTAAGCATTTTATATAAAGAGATAACATGACAATTTGCTCAGTCAACTAGATTTGAAACCTCAGAGTAATTGTTTACCACTGCCTCTTCTCCACGACCAATTAATTCCTAAGTCCCACAGATTTTTATTCTGTAAACTCTTTCCCATCTGTCCCTGCTCTTAGATTTTCAATTCTGTTGGCCTAGTGCTGATTTGCATTAACTCTTTCCCAGCCTAGCCTTTTGCCTTTGCTTTTTGGTTTATGCATTTTAATTACCACTTATACAAATCATTATTAATTCTATGACCTCTTTATTTGATGTAACCGTTGTGTATCTGGGAAAATATGTTTTAAATAATTAAATTCAGTAGGGCTTGCTACATATTAGCAATTATTTTTCATGTTTCTCCTTTGGGAACCTGGTTATAGATGTTTCTGCTTAGCTCCCCATTTAAATTTTTTAACAGGGATTATATAATAAAGAAGAAAATAAAGCAAAACAAAAACACTGCCTTCATACCTAGCTATAAATCATGATCCTTCCACCAATCCAGCTCCTCCCAATACAGTAAAAGCTCACATCTCACAATAGAGATGAGAGGGGATATTACATGAAAATAGAAGTAACTTGCACTGCAGAGTTCACACTAACTCACACTGTGTTTTTTTGGCTAGGAGGTGAATACCTAAAATTTCCTTCTGAACTCAGTATCTCTGAACGTAAGTCACTTCCTTATTTACAACATAGAGATCAAACAAGTACTCAGAAGTGCACAGACATTGCCCATAAACTGGGAGAAGGTAAAACTATTGCAGACCAAGGTGCTCTCAGTTGAATAGATAAGAAAATGCAGGTTAGCTGGATTCTACTATTGATTTTATATGAGCTCAGAGTGCTCCCATGATAGGATACAAAGCCTTTGCCAGTTTAAATAGCTGTAATTATTTAATTTCCTTTCAAATATTTTCAGTAACTCTCTGTTTCTTATAACACTGCATATAAACAATGATGCCTGTCATTTACACCCTTCAATATTATATTCTATTTCTTGTCTCTTGTATCAGATAAGACTGTTAGATTTCCTTCAAACCTATCCCACATACTTCAGTGTCACTTGAAATAGTGGTCATTTACTCAGTATTCTCTCTCTTTGTGACTATCTCTTTGCACTAGGAACCAGGACTTCATTTTATGCTATAAGTCCAAACTCAAACCTTAATTCCCAGTAATTTCACTTCATGAGTCCAGAGTATGTTTTGCATATACACAACTATTTGGGGAACAGTTCCTTTCTAGGTATAAAAAACTCACACTTTCATCTTAAAATGAAAACTACAACAAAGAAAACAAATGTTAATTACAATCCTATTAATGAAAGATGACCATTAATTTTTGTAGTTTCCATTATCTTTCTATAATATTATATGTATGGATACTATTTCTCATATATACAACTTTGAGAACACTAATCAAACCCTCTTTCTGGCTCTTTCACATGAAAACACACACAATTGGAAAAAAATCAATGAATAAATTCCAGATGCCTTGCCATGGTCTACAGGGTCCTGCATGACTTGGCTCCTACTTTACTCTCTAACTTGTCTCATACTATTAACCCTTCTGTAATCGATCCCCACCAAACAGACCTATTTTCTGTACTGAAAACTGCAAAGTTTTTTTCTACCAACATCACTGCATCAACTCTTCTGTCTTCTTGGAGTGCTGTTCCCTGAACTCTTTTTTTATTGCTAGGATCTTCCAGTCATTTAGATGCCAATAAAAATATCAAAATTTCAGAGTGCCTTTTGAGAATTACTGTATCAAAATCACCTTTCCCAGTCTCTCTCTTTCTCTCTTTCACCTTCTCCCCTGCCCACTCTGTCTATTCGTTCCTTCCTTCCATTGCCCTTCCCTTCTCCTCCCTTCTCTTCACTGCTGAGTGTTTAATACCAGGCTAATGTGTCCAGCAAATAATATTTGCACAACTAATATAGTTCAACAAATAAATGAATGGGTGAATGAATAACAGATTACAATACATGGCTTTCTTATATTGCTTATTTATACATTCTATCACGTTTAGTGTAGTTTTCAAATTAGAAAATATATTTCAAACACATGTTTTTGTTCAATTTATGGCTATTTTTGTTAAGTTGACCATTTTTATGTTGTTGAGCTGTTAGTTTATTCTCCACATTTTACTCAACCTTGAAGGTAATTTTAGGGTGTCCTTTGGTAACATGTAAGGATTTAGACCATTGGCTTTAGGTAAAATTATCTGGATTAAAATCACAGCCCTGGAATTCATCAGTTGAATGAGATTGTACAAATTACCAAAACTCCTTTATGTCTCATTTCTTTATCAACAATAAGGAGATAATACTATTCCATAGGTTTTTTAATGCTTTTTGTTTTTTTTAGTGAGGAATAAATAAGAGAACACATGAAAATTAACAGAACATCTGGCATAAAATAAATGTTTAAAATGTATTATGAACAATTTATTTCAATCAATTAAACAAAGGAAATTTACTGTCTCAAAAGGAATGTGCACTTTATAACGCATATTTTAAAGCTTGCTTCCAAATAATTTTAACTTGCTATCATGTCAGAACTTTATCTGGGCCTCTAATGGAAGCTTCTAATGATCAGTTCTCTCAGTTCTCCTGGCAACTACAACATGAGGCTTTCTTGATTTTTTGACTGTTGAGCATGGCCTTGTGAATAATTCAAGCTAATGGTGCTGGATACAAGGGACTTGTATTACTTCCAAGTCATAGAATGTAATTGCCTCGACTGCCCCTCCATCTCCAGTCTTTCTTTGACAATATAACCCATGAAGTATTATGTTGAGGTGGCAGCGTGATAAGATTGTTGTGCCGGTTTGAATGTATTGTGTCCCCCAAAACGCAATTATCTTTGATGCAATCTTGTGTGGGCAGACATATTAGTGTTGATTAGATAGTAATTCTTTGAGTGTTTCCATGGAGATGCGACCCGCCCAACTGTAGGTTATAACTCTGATTGGATAATTTCCATGGAGGTGTGGCCCTGCCCATTCAGCATGGGCCTTGATTAGTTCACTGGAGCACTATATAAGCTCAGACAGGAGTGAGCTTGCTACAGCCAAGAGGGACACTTTGAAGAATGCCCAAAAACAGAGAGTAGCTGCAGATGAGCGACAGTTTGAAGATGGCTGTTGAAAGAACACTCTTGCTCTGGAGAAGATAAGAGAGGACAAACACCCCAAGAGCTGCTGAGAGTGACATTTTGGAGAGAAGTGGAGCGTAAGAGGAATGTCCTGGGAGAAAGCCATTCTGAAACCAGACATATTAGTGGGAATTAAGTTCAAACGTTTGGATTAGGGTGTTTCTGTGGAGATGTACCCCACCCAACTGTGGGTGATGACTCTGATTGGATAATTTCCATGGAGATGTTTAGACCCATTCAGTGGGGGTCTAAATTAAATCACTGGAGCCATATATATGAGCTGACAGACTGAAGAAATTCAGTGCAGATGAGAGTGACATTCTGAAGAGGAGCTACAGCCCAAAGGGACACTTTGAAGAATGTACTGGAACTGAGAGAGGAGCTTCAGCTTACAGAGACATCTTGGAGACAGCCTTTGAAAGCCGACTTTTGCTCCAGAGAAGCTAAGAGAGGACAAAAGCCCCAAGAGCAACTAAGAGTGACATTTTTGAGGAACTGCAGCCTAGAGAGGAATATCCTGGGAGAAAGCCATTTTGAAACCAGAATTTGGGAGCAGATGCCAGTTACATGCTTTCCAAGCTAACAGAGGTTTTCCAGATGCCATTGGCCAGCTTCCAGTGGAGGTACCCGATTGTTGATGTGTTACCTTGGACACTTTTATGGCCTTAGGACTGTAAATTAGTAAGTGAATAAACCCCCTTTTATAAAGCCAATCTAGTTCTGGTGTTTTGCATTCCAGCAGGATTAGCAAACTAATAAGATTGTGTAGAGCAGTGCCACGGAAAACAGGTCCCTCAATGTCCCAAACTGGCCGTGATCAAGAAGTAAACTTTTAAAGCATTATTCCAGAGTTGTTCATAAACTCAGAATGACTTAGCTCATCTTCCTTACTATAATACCCCTTTGATTACATGACTTCCAACCCTAGGTATGATAGTGAGTAAGGAAAAACTATAAATAGATGATTGATAGATATATTTTTATCTTGGCCAAAGTGTAATAAAATATCATCTAAAATAGCAACCATTCATTATTGGGAAAATGAAGGATTTTAGTATTTTTCACTTTTACTCATTATGATAATAAATAACCATATAATATATAAATAAACCCAATAATACATATTTTAAATTATAAATTTCCATTAATATTTACTTCCTTTTAAATTATTCTCATATTCTGCATTACTTTGCATAATAAATCAGTTGCATGACATTTATGTTAAAATATTTTTCAATATATCATTTGAGTTTTAATTTTATTTACTCAACATGTAATGAAAGGAAGACTTTAATATTTATACAGTTAAGAGATCCTTGTTTTTGCTTTTCTACTGTTCTGGCTTAGAAAATCCTTCTATATTGGAAGACCAGAAACATATTCATTCATAACTTTTTTACATTTCCCAGTATTTTAAATACATTTTGTATTAGTGAGTTTGGATGAGGCTATGCTATGGTAACAAACAACTCTTGAAATACCAGTGTCTAAATAAGTAGTGTTTTATTTTTCATTTTTTTAGTAAATTTTACTTTGGTCCCAAAGCTCAGCATGTTCTCTCTCATCTATGCACATAAGAAAAGAGAACTGGAAGATTTTGTACTAGCTTTGAAATGTATCAGCAGGGAAGAGACATGTCACATTACCTGTAAAGGGGGTTGAAAACATAGATGCTGGATAGTAAGCGACTGTCACATGTATTTTTCTGGTTATAAAAGAATGCATACCCACTGTATATAATATCTGAAAATCATGGAAGGTAAAATGTGGATTGTTAAAAGAAAGCAAGTTTAATGCTGATACTTTTATTTTATATTTTCCAATTGATAATATATGATATTGTTTAAGGTAATCATCCCTAAATACCATTATTGTGACTAATAGCAGCAACATTTTATTGGCTTACAATTACAGTATAGGCATAATTATATTGTATATTATACATTACATAATGTTATAGTTAAGATATTATGTTAATTATAAAACAAAGACAAGAGTAGAAATTTAGGAAGAATAAATTATAATTGATGCATGTAAATGTTCTAATAAGTCTTCTTTTACTCTCATTTAAATGCATCTCAGGTGGGATGTAGCTGCTCAATTGGCCATTACTTTTATGGAAATGAAATGTGAGAAGGCAAAGAGGTTTCTGACAATCACCTTCCATTTCCAGCTGAGTTGCCTATGGGAGTCCCTGTCTCTCAGTATTTGCAGGGATAGAACTGTTACTGATCCAGACAGGGCAATGACTCTGGCTGCCTCCCTTGCCAGAAGGATGATGCTAGAAACCCTTCTGAAGATGAGTCAAACTCTCATTACATTCTGTTTGAGTCCCTATGTGTAATGCTGGTTCAGAGAGGCCTACCTGTGCTATGTAAGCCAAGCATATTGTGGAAAACCTCCAGGTTTCCTTGAGATGCATGTCTAGCCCACTGTTTTTTCCTGCAAATGAAAAAAAAGTGGTGGTATCTTCTCCCTTCTCTCCCCATATCCTCCCAATGACTGTGTAAAGCAATCATGCAAGAACATAGCTAGTGATTCTGAAAGACTCACCTAAAACTGCAGTAAACCTCTGCATCTGTTCACATGTCTGCCTGCAGCTGTCTCCAGAGAAGAGTGACATTTCTTTCTTTTCTACCTTCCAAGTATTGTGAGAATGCTCTCATTGTCAAATTCTAATTCAGAACCATATTGAAAAGAACATTATTCTGCAAAATGCAAAATATTGTTTATAATGGGGCATGAGTGATGCTGAGGAGAAACAGACAATCCAACACAGACACCATGTCAGGGACAATAGTAAAAATTGTCTTCAATGACTTTTTCTGTAGAAGCTGCTTAGCAGAGTGTTTTCTGACTCCCGCATGCAGTTATTTCTGTGGATAGTTGTTGAACAAGAAAACTGGGCAGGCCAAGAGTGTCCATCGAGCAATACTGTTCTACTCATTCACGTTTACAAACAATATTATATTCTGTAATGTCTATGCTTAGCCTGGCGACATTGCACTGCTGCTACTGGTAGTGAAGGCAAAAGCCAATGTTTATAAGATGCAATTTTGAAAATGTGTGAATTTATTCTTCTAAAAATAAATTTTGCACATAGATATCTCATTGCTAAATAAGGATAAACAGGCAAATTGTGAACATCTCTCTAATATGAAATGTTATGATTCCATTATTCAGAAAATAATGAATTTAGAGTTGATTGCATTATTACATCTTGAAATACAAAAATTAACTTTAATACTCAGCTCAATAGGAGGGCTACTAACATCTCAGTTCTAATTCATGGTTGGCTATAATTTCAACTTGACTTTCCATTATCAAAAAATACTGCTGTGAATCCTTATTAACAAAAGCAATTGAAACACCACAAAATGGCCAAAATGTAAATAGGTAACATAAAAGAGAGGAAAATAAACCACTCATATTTCAGTACCCACAAATTAATTTTCTCCCCAAGACTCTTATAAAATATCCTATTTAAAACATAAAATAATTGGAAAAAGAATATACCCCCTGTTTATAGTCAACACTATAATTATGCAAAATTTAAAGAGGCTTCAAGTACATATTAAGGGCAGTTGAAATTTTTCACACTGTTCTAGTGTGATGTAATTAATCTATGCAACAAGTAAGCCATATATAAACTTTATTGTTTTCCTTTTATAAGAGCTCATTTGTATGCACTTGCTATTAAGGTTGTCAGAGAAAAATTCTGTAGTAAAACATTTTCAAATTATCTATGAAGTTTATGCAGACATTTTAAAAAGCTTTGTTTATAAACCAGTCCTACTATATAAATGATTTCTACTGCTTGAATTTTCTGGATTGGTTCCATACAGACATAACCATAAAAATTACAATTAGATCTTACTTCATTTTAATAAAGTATCTGGAGTCCACATCAGTGACTTAAATGCAATTCAGACAAGTTTGCTTTCTTAAAAAACACATAATATTATTAAAACCATCTTAAAATACATCTTATAGAACATAAATTATACTTGCTTTTTTTCTTTTGCCACTGTACTATGTCAACTTTAATTTACTCATGAAAATCTACGAGAATGTGTATGGCCCTATTAATATAATCAAAAATTGTAGAAGTCACATAAAGTAGTTGAATTAAGTAGTGACCACAAACTTTAATGCTACTCTATTTCCCTAGTCTATCATTCTCTGACTCTCCTAAAACATTACTTTATGCACCTTCGCTTCTCTCCTCAAATACCCAATTACTCCACTCCAACATTTACTCCAAGTACATTCTTCCTACTCCTCCAAGGAGCTGCATCAAACAAAAGAGAACTTATTTCCATAAATTACCACCACATCCAACACTCACCAGCCTCTCTAATCACATCCTTTGCTTTTTCTCCTATTACTTTAGCTGAACCGCGCTAAAGTTCATCTTCTCTAACCTTTTCAAGGCCATCACTCCAGCAATTTCACAACTTGTACCCAAATCATCAAATTTATTCCCTCTTCTGAATCATTCCTATGCACATATAAACTTATTATTTCCATATTATTACCCTAACTTGATTCCAATTCTACCTTCTGTCCCTTGTAAATTTTTCTGCTCTCTAGGTTTTCTCAACACTTCTCAATAGGTTGGATAAAATATGCTTTTGTGTCCTATTCCTCAATGCCATTCTCCTTTAAATCTACTCTAATCAGGCTTTTCTGCCTCCAGTATTCGACTGAAATTTACAGAGATATGACCTCCAAAGTCCAATGGTCAGATCTCAAGTGTTTCTGTAACTATCTTTCTTTACAATAAACTTGACCCAAAAAATACATTCTCTCTACCTGAAAATTCTGTATTCACTTGGGGTTCAGGATACCATATTCCCTTATTTTCCTTTTGCTTCTGGCAACTCCTAAAACAATCAATCAATCTCTCTTTTTTTATTAAGTTCTCATAATAGAAATTCAACTTATTTGCTTTATAAATCATGGTTGATGTCATAACTGTTAACATAACAGTTACCAAACTGCAGCTAATCCCTAATTTACTGAACAAGTGTTAAAAAATAAAGGATATAATAAAACCCCATTGCAGTCTAAAGCAATGGAGTTTCAATGTTCAACCATTTAAATCAGGCAAATAAAACAGGTGGAGTTTTCCAACCTTGTTTGAAAATCCCTGTCAATAGAAATATTCTAATACCTATAAGCCAGTCTTTTTACGCACTCATAATCCAGAAGTTGTAATGTGAAAATGGAAATATTCATATTTTATTCTTATTTAAGTATCAGGCTTCAAC
Source organism: Choloepus didactylus (assembly GCF_015220235.1). Taxonomy (NCBI): domain Eukaryota; kingdom Metazoa; phylum Chordata; class Mammalia; order Pilosa; family Megalonychidae; genus Choloepus; species Choloepus didactylus. The sequence goes on from NC_051313.1 coordinate 88,144,273, forward strand.
TAGGTGGTGAATGTCATTCTGAAGAGGCAAATTCAATCAACTTTCACTTACAGATGAGCAGCTACAGATATCCTTATTTCAGAAAAAAGCACAAAATCACTAAGTTGGTGATAAGAGAACAACTAATCAATCTGCAGCACCTGATTATCTGATTCTCAAACTTAGTCCCCCCTGCCAAGGTCATTGATACTTTACATCTAATATGTTAATTTCCAGAAGTGCATATTGACAGTGTCTTTTTCCTTTATATTTAATACTATTGATATTACAACTCCTATTGTCCAGTCTACTCAGTTGTATTTAAATCAGGAAACATATGACATAATTAAATTCTGAGTGGAATTACTCTTAAAAATCAATTATTGAGGTCTTTTTTTGCATTTTTATTGAATTTAAAATTTTTTTTATTGAGATTGTTCACATGCCATACAATTATCCAAAGATCCAAAGTGTACAATCAATTGCCCATGGTACCATCATACAGCTGTGCATCCACCACCACAATATTTTTTCAAGTTTTATTACATTTTCATTGCTCCAGAAAAGAAATAAAGACAAAAAAAGGAAACTCAAATCCTCCCATACCCCTAACCACCCCCCCCATAACTGATTTATAATTTTGGTATAGTACATTTATTACTGTTGATGAAAGAATGTTAAAATACCACTAACTGTAGTATGTAGTTTGCAATAGGTATATATTTAATAATATGCCCCTCTATTATTAACTTCTAGTTATAGTGTCATACATTTGCTCCAGTTCATGAGAGGGATTTCTAATATTTGTACAGTAAATTACAGACATTGTCCACCATGAGATTCACTGTTTTATACATTCCCATCTTTTAACCTCCAACTTTCCTTCTGGTGACATACATGACTCTGAGTTTACTCTTTCCACCACCTTCACACACCATTCTGCTCTATTAGTTGTTCTCACAACATAATACCATCACCTCTGTTCATTTCTAAACATTTAAGTTCACCCTAGTTGAATATTCTGTTCATCATAAGCAACTGCCCCCCATTCTTTAGCCTCGTTCTATATCCTGGTAATTTACATTTCATGTCTATGAGTTTACATATTATAATTTGTTCATATCAGTGAGACCCTGCAATATTTGTCCTTATGTGTCTGTCTTATTTCACTCAACATGGTGCCCTCAAGGTTTCTTCATCAACACATTTTTTTAAGACGGTTTTGTTCACACACCATACATTCCATCCTAAGTAAACAATTGTTGGTTCCCTGTAGAGTCACCTATTTATTTATTCACCACCATCACCACTATCTGTATAAGAACATCTCCCTTTCTTCCACAAAGGAGGAGGAAGAGTTGAAGAAGGTAGAAAGACAGGAGAAAAGGAAAACATAGAAAGAAAGAGAGGGGGAAAAAAAAAAACATGACAGCTATGAAACAACAACAGCAAAGATAACATTAAACTAAAGTAGAATAAAGAGGCAGACAAAATCACCAATGCCAAGAGTCCCATACCCTTGCCCTATGCCCCCCATATGCATTTAGCTTTGGTATATTGCCTATGTTATTTTAAAAGAAGCATAATACAATGTTTCTGTTAATTATAGTCTCTAGTTTGCATTGACTATTTTCCCCCAATCCCATCCCTTTTTTAACAACTTGCAATGTTGACATTCATTTGTTCTACCTCATGTAAAAAACATATTTGTACCTTTTATAACAATCATCGAGCACCCTAGGTTTCACTGAGTTATACAGTACCAGTCTTTATTTTTCCTCTTTCTTTCTGGTGTCCCACATGCTCGTAACCTTCAACTTTCAACCATACTTACAATCACCTTTGTTCAGTGTACTTACATTTCTGGGCTACTATCTCCCAAAATTGTGTTCCAAACCTCCTGTCTTTTCCTTTCTGTCTGTAGTGCTCCCTTTAGTGTTTCCTGTAGAACAGGTATCTTGTTCACAAACTCTGTCATTGTTTGTCAGAGAATATTTTAAACTCTCCCTCATATTTGAAGGACAGTTTTGCCAGATACAGAATTCTTGGTTGGTGGTTTTTCTCTTTCAGTATCTTAAATAAATCACACCACTTTCTTCTTTTCTCCATGGTTACTGTTGAGAAATCCGCACATAGTCTGATCAGGTTTCCTTTGTATATGATAGATCGCTTCTCTCTTGCTGCTTTCAGGATTCTTTTTTTGTCTTTGATGTTTGATAACCATATTATTAAGTGTCTTAGCATAGGCGTACTCGGATCTATTCTGTTTGGGGTATGCTGCACTTCTTGGATCCGTAATTTTATGCCTTTCATAAGAGATGGGAAATTTTCATTGATTATTTCCTCTATTATTTCTTCTGCCACTTTTTCCATCTCTTCCCCTTCTGGGACACCAATGACACATACATTCCTGCATTTCCTTTTGTCCTTAAGTTCCCAGAGACTTTCCTCATATTTTTCCATTTTTTTGTCTATCTGTTCTTTTGTGTGTATTCTTTCAGGTGCCTTGTTCTCCAGTTCCTGAGTGTTTTCCTCTGCCTCTTGAGATCTGCTGTTGTATGTCTCCATTGTGTCCTTCATCTCGTGTCTTATGCTTTTCACTTCCATAGATTCTATCAATTGTTTTTTCAAACTTTTTATTTCTACCTTATGTACGTCCAGTGTTTTAATTATATGCTTCATCTCTTTTGCCATATCTTCCTTAAACTTTCTGAATTGATCCAGCACTAGTTGTTTAAATTACTGTATCTCAGTTGGAGTGTAAGCTTGTTCCTTTGACTGGACCATAACCTCACCCCTCCTTGTGTAGGTTGTAGTTTTCTGTTGTCTAGCCATCTGGCCTCCTTGTTTACCTCAATCAGGTTTTTCTAGACCAGAACAGGCTCAGGTCTTGGAAGAAGGCAATAGTTTCAGGTCTCTCTGAGGGTGTCTTAGAAGATTGATGCAACCTGTGAGGCCTCAAGTCACTGTGATTTTCTTCTCAGCAGGTGGTGCCTGTCAGCCTGTAGCTCCAGACTGGTGTAAGGAGATGTGCCCATGGCTGTTTTTCCCCAGGCTCTGGAGTCTGGTTCTGAATGGAAGGTGGGCAGTAGAGTTTGGCACTGCCTCTTTCTTTTTTAGGGAAGATATACCCCCTGGGGAGATGTCACTTGCATTTGAATTTTCTTTGACTCTGCTATCTCCACCCTTGTCTGGGTCTGGGCACTGGGAATTGAAAATGGCTGAGGTTTTCTCCACTGAGCCAAAAAAGGGACAGAAAGACCCCCTTCAGGGTCAGTCTGTGGCCCCCCTCAGTTTCACCCATCAGCCAGAGACAGCACCCAGTCCTCTGGGCTCTCCCTCTGTCCTAGAGAGGTTCTCCAGCTCCCCAAGGTCAGTCATCACCATAAGCCTCTGTCTACTTGTTGGGCATTTGTAGTTTGTATTAAGCAGTCCACATATGCTAATTAAAACTCCAGTTGGAGCTCAGGTGAGCTATATTTGCTTTTTGGGTGAGTGCACCTCTCTAGCACAGTGAAGCTTTGCAGTTTGGGAGAGAGCTGCTCTCTAGCACCATGAGGCTTTGCAGTTTGGGCCATGGGGGGAGGGGGCTCCTGGCTCAGATCTGCAGTTTTTACTTACAGATTTTATGCTGTGACCTCAGGCATTCCTCCCAATTCAGATTGGTGTGTGATGACTGGATGGTCACGTTTGCCCCCCACCCTGCAGTTGTTTCAGATTATTTTCTAATTGTTCCTGGCTGTTTATTATTTGTTCCAGGGGGGCTAACATCCACTCCTCTCTATGCTGCTATCTTCTTTCTCCCCAATTATTGAGTTTTAATCAATTAATTTTGTTACCCTACTACAACTTACTCTGTCTTTTCACTTGCATATAAAGGAGTCCATTGGATTGAAAATATCTATTTAATGTCATTGCTTAAGGGAACATTAGAGAATTGGAGATGGAGGTTAATCTCTCATCCCCCCATATATGAATAAGTACAAAGAGATGATGCTTTTCTGTTTCAGTTCATAGTGAATAGTACTGTTTTAGTATACTTGGATTTATAAATAATGACTTAATTAGTATCCTGGCATATGAGCTATAGATTTAATTTTATTGGGTCATCTGAATGAGACAAGCTACAACTCCCTACCACAAACAGAATAGATACAATAAAAATCCCATTGTAAACGATATTGTCTTCAAAATGTGTCCTATTCTAAAAATGATAGCTGGAAAATATGCTTATTAAAAATTCCTTCATTTAAGCAGCTCTAGATCTTCTAATACCCTAGCTGAACTGGTTTTCTATTAACCCAATCTTAGTAGTCTACTCTTTTTACTTAGTTCCCAGAAAAACCTCAGTTCTACTTACAAGAATAAGATAACAGAACAGCAGCAAGTATACCCTGTGGCCCAGTGAATCAGTGACTTTCTCCTCAAAAGACAAAAGTTTAACTTTCCTGTGCAGTCTGCTAAGAAAAGTCATGAAGACTTTTCACATACGAGCTTGCACATCAATAACTAATAACTAAAATTAGAAGAAGAAGACATGCTTGAGACAACACAAGATATAAAAATTTTCCCGTGCCCTCCTCACAAAGATCCGGTGTCGTCGCTGACCTGACAAGAATGTATCATGCAGCCATTAGTTAGTTTTTGACCCCTACCACCTTTCCTTTACCTATAAAAATCCTAACTCACATCCCCACTTTGACCTGGGTTTGAGAAGAGTCTTCCAGTTCCTTGACAGTGCATTTGCAATAAAATCACCTTCTCACTGAGAGACATATTTCTTTTTTGCAGTGCCATATCACATGGACCCTCCTGTTGGAAAGAGCCATGCTTGCAGTATCCAAAATTCAATATAAAATTTAGTTAAAAATCAACTTAATGACAGAACCAAGGTGTGCCAGTTTGAATGTATTGTGTCCCCCAAATGCCATTATCTTTGATGTAGTCTTGTGGGGCAGACATTTTGGTGTTGATTAGATTTGCTTGGAATGTGCCCCACCCAGCTGTGGGTGATGACTCTGATGAGATATTCCCATGGAGGCATGGCCCCAGCCATTCAGGGTGGGCCTTGATCAGTGGAGCCATATAAATGGGCTGACTCAAAGAGAAGGAACTCAGTGCAGCTGTGAGTGACGTTTTGAAGAGGTGAAAGCTTGCTAGAGAGGAATGTCCTCGGAGACAGGCAATTTTGAAACCAGAACTTTAGAGCAGATGCCAGCCACATGCCTTCCCAGCTAACAGAGGTTTTCTGGATGCCATTGCCCATCCTCCAGTGAAGGTACCCGATTACTGATGTGTTACCTTGGACACTTTATGGCCTTAAGACTGTAACTGTGTAGCCAAATAAACCCTCTTTTCATAAAAGCCAGTCCATCTCTGGTGTTTTGCATTCTGCAGCATTAGCAGACTAGAACACAGTGAATGCCATTTTGATATTAATAAAGACAAATAATCTTATTTCCTCTGTGTCTAAATTTATAGTTTTTCAGCAGGTAGGCAGGAAAACTTTAACTTACCCCATTCTAATAAAAATCAACTGTCTTTTTCTATAAATAAGCCATTAATAGATTGAGCCATAATTTAGGTTGAATTGTATAATCTTAGCATTATGCCTGTACAAATGAATTGAGGGATAAAGGTTAATAAGAATATTTTTAAAATAAACTTTTTGTGGTAGGACAATTTTGTTAGATTTACAGAAAAGTTGTGAAGGCAGTACAGAGTCTCTGTATACCAGCACCCAGTGTGCTGGTTTGAATCTATTTTGTACCCCAGAAAAGCATATTTTCTTTTAATCCAATCTTGTGGGGGCAGACCTTTTGTGGATGGGACATTTTGACTAGGTTGTTTCTATAGAGATGTGACCCGCCCATTCAAGGTGTGTCTTAATCCCTTTGCTGGAGTCCTCTATGACAAGATAAAAGGCAGAGACATTTGGGAGAGAGCTCAGAGACACTTAGAAAGCAAACACTGCAGGAGAAGCAACAGGAACCCACAGGAGAAGCTAGGAGAGGCACAAACCCAGAAACATTTAGAAGAAAGCCATTTTTGAAACCAGAATCCAGGAAAAGAAGGGCCAGCATATGTCACCATATCTAGAAATATTTCTGTGTGTGACCATCTGTACCTATATTATGCTGAAAATGAATTCATATTGATATATTGTACTCTAACCCCTTACCATATATATTATTCTGGGATTCCTCTGCTTTCTTATCTATAACCTCCCACTCCAACAGTAGGAAGCCTGACTCCCATTATCCACCACCCATTTACTTCATTATTCAATTCCTAAATACATGTATAGCACTATCATAAGTGTTAATCCATATCCCTATAGGGAACACCTTTACTTGCCAGAGTACAGTGCTTATATACAGTTTCTTTTGTCTTTAGTCTTACATATGTCACTTACTTCCCAAGTTACACAGGTCAGCATTTTTTCCTCTACCCCCTTCACTGAATTTGTTTCATATATTTGTGCAATAGTTTGGAGCTGAATGGACTCCAGAAGATTATATTCTTAAAGTTAATCCATTCCTGTGGGTGTAAACCTATTGTGGGTGGGAACTTCTGATTAGGTTATTTCAGTTGAAGCATGCCCCAGGTGGGTTTTAATCATCTTAGTGGAGACCTTTATAAGAGGATGAAACACAGAAGCTGAGAGAGGACACACAAAGAAGCTGAAAGAAAGAGCCTCAGAAGCTAAGAAAGAAAGTCACAGACAGAGCAGCCAGATGCTGAAAGCAATGAAAACCCAAAGAGAAGGACAAACAGATGCCACCATGTGTTTTGCCATGTGCCTTGCCATGTGACAGAGGAGTCTAGGATCATCAGATTGCCTATTGATGCTTTGGTTCAGACATTTTCACAGTCTCAAAACTGTAAGCTTGGAAACTAATAAATCTCCATTGTTAAAGGTCAGCCCAGTTCTGGTATACTGCATTTCAGCAGCATTAGCCAATTGAAACTATCTGAAATAAGGTAATTAGATTATTTGATCATATTGCAAATTTCATCCAGAGATCCTCCAACTTTCTAAGTGATTTTTAAAATATAATTTGGATACATTAAGTTTCCCTCTGTGCCCTGTACATTTCTTTATCTTTTGACAAATGCAATGTTATATATCCACCATTAGAGTATCATAGATGAGTGTATCACTTCCCTATAAAGAGCCTCTGTGTTTTATAAACCAACTCTCTACCCTTGCCAAATCTCTGGAACTTCCTGATGTGTTTATCATCTTTATGATTTTGTCTTTTCCAGGATGTCATATATTTTGAATCACATATTATGTAACATTCTCAGACTTCCTTATTTCACTTAGCAATATGCATGCAAGATTCATCCACACCTTTGCTTGGCTCAGTTGCTCACTTCTTTTTATCACTAAATAAATTTCCATTGTAAGGATGTACCACAGCTTGTTTATCCATTCACTTACTGAAGAATATTCTAGTTGCTTCCATTTACTGGCAGTTATGCTTATAGTTATGCCATAAGCATAGGTGTGCTGGTTTTTGCATGGACATACATTTTTATATAGTTGGGTAATTACCTTGGAACATGAATAGTGGATGATATTGTAAGAAATATTTAGTTTTGTTAAGAAACTTCCACACTTTGGTCCAAAGTAGCTATACCACTTTGCATTCCCACCAACAATGAATGAGAGTTACTGTAACTTCATATCCTTGCCAGCCATTGGCATTTCCAGGTTTTCTGCATTTTAGCCATTCTAATAGGTGTGCAGTGGTATTGAATTATTGTTTTAATTTGCTACTCTCTAATGATGGAGGATGCTGTGTTTTACATATGCTTATTTGACATCTGTATATCTTCTTCCATGAGATATCTTTTTAGATCTTTTGGCCAGTTTTTTTTTTTTTCTTTTTTTAATTCAATTTTACTGAGATATATTCACATACCACATAATCATCCAAACTATACAATCGGCTGTTCACAGTACCATCACATAGTTGTGCATTCGTCACCACAATCAATTTTTGAACATTTTCACTACTCCAAAAAAAAAATTAAAGTGAGTATAAAAATAAAAGTAAAAAATCCAATTCCAAACTCAAGGTCACGTTGATTTCCTCTTATAATTTTTTCTTCTAAAACTGTTATAGTTTTGCACTGTACATTTAAGTCTATGAATCATTTTGAGTTGATATTTGTGAAAGGTATACTTTCACAAAGTTAACATTCATTTCTTTGCCTATAGATGTTTGATTGTTTCCAGGTCATGTGTTGAAAAACTCCACTGAATTGTGTTTGTCCTTTGTGAGAGGTCAGTTGACAATATTTGTGTGGTATTCTTTCTGGGCTCTCTATTATGTTTCACCAATATATTTATTTGTACTTTCATCAATACTACATTGTCTTGGTTACTTTGCCTTTAAATCTTAAAAAGTCAGTTCTCCAACTTCTTTTTCCCCTGTTGTGGTGTTTTCCCTATATACTTCAGGTAAGACATGTTGATATCTATAAAAAACAGGTTTTTTGGTATTTTGATTGGGGTTACACTTAATTTATATATCAAGTAGGGAAGAATTGATATCTTAACAATATTATATATTCTAATCCAGGTATATATGTCTTCAATTATTTAGATGTTCTTTGATTTCTTTAATAGGCAGTTTTCTTTTTTTCCTTCCCAAACTCTCTTCCCAGTAATATCATTTATTTCCTTGTCTTATCTTATTGCACTAGCTAAGATTTCCCATATGATGTTATAGGAGTGGTTAGAGAGAACATCTTTGCCTTATCCCCAATTTTAGGGAAATTGTCAGGTTTCTTACCATGAAACAACATTAGTTGTAAATTTTTCATAGATATTATCAATAAGTTGAAGATGTTCTCCACTATTTCTTTGCTAAGAATTTTGAAAAATGAGTGGATGTTGGATTTTGCCAAATGCTTTTTCTGTACCTATTTATAAGATCATATAATTTTTTTCTTTAGCCTTTTAATTTAGTGAATTATATTGATTTATGAATGTTGACCCAGCCTGCATACCTGGAAGAAACCCCTTTCATCATGTTGTATAACTCCTTTTATACATTGTTGGATTTAATTTGCTTATATATCATTGAGGATATTTGTATCTATATTCATGAGAGATATTGACCTGTAGTTTTCCTTTCTATAATGTCTTTATTTGTATTTGGTATTAGGGTAATATTAACCCCATAGAATAAGTTGGAAAGTGTTATTTTGCTTCTAGTTTGGAAGAGATTATAGAGATGATATCATTTCTTCCTCAAATATTTGATAGAATTAAGTTATTGATTCAATTTTATTAAAAGATCTATTCAGATTACCTATTTGCATGGATGTGCTCTGGCAGTTTGTATTTTATAATGAAGTTGTCCACTTCATAAATTTATAAAAATTGTGGGCAGTTGGTTGCAGTATTCCTTAATTATCCTTTTAATGTCCATGTGATCAATAGTGAAAACAGCTCTTTCATTTATAATGATGGCAATTTGTGACTTCCTTTATCTTGTTTAGCCTGAGCAGATATTTATGAATTTTATTTAACTTTTTAATGACAGATTTTGGTTTCAGCTGATTTTTCTCTATTGTTTTCCTGCTTTCGATTTCACAAATTTCTACCACAATTTTTATTTTCCTTTTCTTTTGCTTACTCGACACTTAATTTTGTCTTTCTTCAGCTTCTAAGGTGAAATCTTAGATTATTTATTTTTAGATGCTGCTTTTTTTCTGACACATGCATTTAGTACTAGAAATTCCCTTCTAAAGACTGATCTCCCTGAATCCCCTAAATTTTGATAAGTTGTATTTTAATTTTCATTTAGTTTACATTTTTTTAAACATTTTGGGTCCATATTACTTGACCCATGGGCTATTTTGAAATGTCAGCACCTTGTTCAGTGAACCAAACTATGTGTTAGAAAGAGAGAAACGTATTACCACCTCTAAGGAGGGAGCCTCACCACATGGGGGGTAGCAAAGGCATAACATTGCCTGTCACCAAGAACAGAAGTCCCAGAGTCCCAACCCACTCTGTGGTTTGCAGGTATTGGGGTCACCAACAAAAGCACAACTCATATAGGAACAATGATTACTCACATGCAGAAGAGATAGAGCAGGTGACATCGGGCAGGTGCATCATTTCCTCATGGCCAGCAAGACTCAATCCATGGTCAATATAGGGAAAGGATCTGTGTCGCAGTAGAAGGTCTCCAATCCCTTACTGCTGGAACAAAACATAGCTGCAGGGGTGGGTCAGGTGCCATAAAACTTATATACCTAGCCTGGGAATGTTTACATGTGCTCATGGAAAAGGGGGAAGGGATGAGCTGGCAGACCACTATCTGCTTGGGGTGCTTTTTTGTGTCAAGGTGGTGCAAGAATGGATTCAGCCCACATTCCCATCCATCCTAGAAGCTAAGGCAGTGCATCTGCTCCTGATCACAGAGTTTATCTGGAGTTTACAGGGAATGGGAACAGGCCACACTGGCTTCCACAAGAAGTTGATTGCTTAATTTCCAAAATTTGGAGATTTTCCAGCTCTCTTTTTGTTATTAATTTATAATGTAATTCTATTACAAAATGTCTGAGAACACATTTTGTGTGATTTCCAGGTTTTAAATTTGTTAAGGTATGTCCAGCAGCCCAGAATTTATCTTGATGAATGTTCCATATGAGCCTGAGAATAATATGCTTTCTGCTTTTGTCAGTTGGAGTGTTCTATAAAGATACATTAAGTCCAGTTTACTAATAGTTCTGTTCAGGTGATCTGTATCCTTAGTGATTTTCTTCATGCTTGTCTATCAATTACTGAGAGAGGGTGATGAAGTCTGCAGCTATAATCGTTTTTACTTCATGTATTTTACACCCTGTTGTTAGGTACATACACATTTAGGATTGTTATGGCTTTTTGGAAATTTGACCCCTTATTCATGATATTATGCCCCTCTTTATCCCAGAAAATTTTCCTTGTTCTGAAATCTGCTTTGTCTGAAATTAATATACCTAGTCCAGCTTCTTTTTGATTACGGTGAACATGGCATATTTTTCTCTATCACTTTACCTTTAACCTACCTGAGTCTTTATGTTTAAAGTGGATTGCTTATAGAGAACATATAGTTGGGTCTGTTTTCTTTGTATCCACTCTGAAAATATATATCTTTTAATTGATGTTTTTAGATAATTCACAGTAAGGTGATCATTGATATAGTTGGATTAATAACTGCTGTATAGTTAACCGCCTTCCATTTGTTGCAATATTTCTTTATTTCTTGTCCCTTCATTTTCTTCCTTCTTTGGTCTTAATTTAGAATTTTTATGATTCCATTTTATCTCCCCTCTTAACAATTATACTTCTTTTATATTTTTTAATGGCTTTCCTAAAGTTTACAATATACACTTACAACTAATCTAGGTTCACATTCAAATAAATTTGTGCTGCTTCATATGTGAATAACCTTATAACAGAGTATTCTCAATTCTTCCTTCCTATCCCTTAAGATAATGCTGTAACTTATTTCACTTATCACATGCTATAATATTACTCAATAAATTTGTTACTATTATTATTTTAAAGAGATTTTTACTTTTATATAAATTGAGAATAAGAAAAAGAAAAGATTTTATTTTACCTCCATGTATTCTTTCTTTGATGGTCTTCCTTTGTTTATAAAGATTTGAATTTCTGACCTATGTCATTTTCTTTATTCCTGAAGAATTAATTTCAACATTTTTTGCAGGTTCTGATACAGTCTTTATATCCTTTACTTTTGGAGGACTTCTATTCCAGGTAAGCATACTTAGCTTTGACTCTCTGGATAAAACTGAGATTCTACATTTTGGGGTGGTGGTATGCCCTGAAATGTCAATTCCCTGATGGTTCCAAGACAAGTCACTGATTTTTAGCTTTTTGGCTTTTTCTTTTTATAAGGATATGAGTGACAACCTCCAAGCTCTTTACATGTCTGATCTGAAACCAGAAGTCATGATAATGTTTTTTAATACTTTTCTTTATAATCTATATGTTTTTAGTTAGTGAATTTTATCTATTTGAGGTAATTCTTCCATTTAAAGAAAATCTGTTGTAGTGTTCTATTAACAATATGTGGATATTGAATCAGTTTTATTGAAAAGTCAAAAACTATTGTTGATAACTGTTGATAGCATAATGTTAGTAAGTGATCATTTTTATGTTTCTCTCTTACTTGTGGAGATTCTCTTGTATTTATATTTATTCATGCTTTGATGAATGTTACCTCATTTCTAGTTTATTAAAATTAAGGTGAGTGAAATCATACATTACAAGATTGTTCCATTCTGAAAAATCTATGGAATAATAGATAGGAAGCATAAAATAGATTGAGAAAAATCATGTCATTCTCCATTGAGAGACAGTTTACCCTTCAGAAGCATATCAGAAACACATGTTTTAAAATAGAGGAAAAAGACACTGTGCTTTCCTCCCATGATGCACATTTTTTGGCCTTGTGGAGAATTTTCTTCTTGGTAGAAGTTTTTTGGAAGCAGCATGCTTGTGCATTTCATCTGTTTATTATTTTTCCTTGTATTGCCAGAAATTGGCATGCAGAATTTTAATTTGTGTTATAAGAATATATCATTTCCATTTCAGAATGTTTGATTGGGTAAAGAGAGGGGATATGCCTGCATGGTATTTATCAACACATTTCATTAGAATTTTAAAATATAGTAAAAGCATAGCTGGAATTATTCAAAGAATGTGAAGGGCAATGAGAAATATGCCAGCAAGTCCTAATTGAAAAGATTTGTTAAATCATTTCATTTTGAATTCACAAAGTATTATGTCTACTTCTAACTTTTGAAATATTAAGTGATACTTCAGTTAAAAGCACTAAGGAATCCTTTGCTTTTCTTTAATCAGGCAATACTGAGCCATGCTTTGCTTTGCTTTAATTAGGTAATGCAAAATATATTTCAAGAAGGATCAGAAAAAATATTCTCATCACTATGAGACTTTGGGAACAAAAGATAATTACTATTTTTTGCTTCATTTTAGGCATCTAGAAAATAGAAATAAGAATAATATTTTGTACAAACACACACACAGTTTAAGCCCTTACTTTGTTAACTGTATATATTGCTTTATTTAGTCCCATAAATTAATATGCCCTGTGCTGGATTGAATCTATTATGTCCCCCACAAAAGCCATGATATTTTAATTGAATCTTGTGGGGTGGGATCTTTTGATTAAATGTTTCCATGGAGATATGACCCATTCAACTGTGGGTGTGAACTTTGATTGGATTATTTTCATGGAGATGTGAGTCCACCCATTCAGAGTAAGTCCTGACTGGTTTACTGGAGTCTTTATGTTTTAAATTCAATTTTTTTGAGATATATTCACATACCATGCAATTGTACAAAGTGTACATTCAGTTGCTCACAGTACCATTATATAGTTGTGCATCCATCACCAAAATTAGTTTTTGAGCATTTTCATTACCATACACACAAAAATGGTAAAAATAAAAATTAAAGTGAAAAAGAACAGTTAAAGTAAAAAAGAACACTGGGTACCTTTTTTTTTTTTTTTTGCCCCCATTTTTCTACTCATCTATCCATACACTGGACAAAGGGGAGTGTGGTCCACATAGCTCTCCCAATCACATTGTCACCCCTCATAAGCTACATTTTTATACAATCATCCTCAAGACTCATGGATTCTGGGTTGTAGTTTTATAGTTTCAGGTATTTACTGCTAGCTATTCCAATTCATTAGAACCTAAAAAGGGTTGTCTATATTGTGCATAAGAGTGCCCACCAGAGTGACCTCTCGGCTCCTTTTGGAATCTCTCTGCCACTGAAGCTTATTTCATTTCCTTTCACATCACCCTTTTGGTCAAGAAGAAGCTCTCCATCCCATGATGCCAGGTCTAGATTCCTCCCTGGGAATCATACTCCATGTTGCCAGGGAGATTTACTCCCCTGTGTCAGATCCCATGTAGTGGGGTAGGGCAGTGATTTAACCTGCCAAGTTGGCTTAGCCAGAGAGAGAGGGCCACATCTGGACAACAAAGAGGCACTCAGGAGGAGACTCTCAGGCACAACTATTGGCACGCCTAGTCTCTCCCTTGCAGCAACAGTCTTCCCAAGGGCAAGTCCCATGGTAGAGGGCTCAGCCCATCAAACCACCAGTCTGCTATGTCTGTGAGCACCTCAGCAACCATCGAGGTGGGGAAGCCCAACACCCCTGAATTCTCCACCAGCTCCTCAGGGGGACTCTGCATATTTTTTCATTGTTTGTTTGTTTGTTTGTTTGTTTTTAAATTAACTCTTTTTTTAAAAAAATAACTACATCAAAAAAATTTAAAAAATACAATAAAAAAACATTTCAAACAAACCATAACAAGAGAGTAAGAAAAAGACAACTAACCTGAAATGACTACTTTACTTCCAACATGTTCCTACTCTACCACAAGAAAATAACCTACTATAGCAACATTTCTGTGAATTGTTCCTACCATACCCACCAGAAGTTAGCAAACCATAGTCATTCCTCAGCATTCCCAGAATGTTAAATTTATCCACAATAGCTTATCTGTTCTTACTGGGATACCGTTCCCCCTTCATTAATTGCTCTCTATTGCTAGTTCCCCTACATTCTGCATTATAGACCATTTATTTTACGTGTTTCAATGTTCACATTAGTGGTAGCATATAATGTTTCTGTTTTTGTGCCTGCCTTATTTCACTTAGCATTATGTCTTCAAGGTTCATCCATGTTGTTATATGTTTCATGACATCATTCCTTTTTACTGCTGCATGTATTCCATCGTGTGTATATACATTTTATTTATCCACTCATCTGTTGAAGGACATTTGGGTTGTTTCCATCTCTTGGCAATTGTGAATAACACTGCTATGGACATTGGCGTGCAGATATCTGTTCATGTCCCTGTTTTCAAATCTTCCGGGTATATACCGAGAAGTACAATTGCTGGATCAGAGGGTAACTCCATATCTAGTTTTCTAAGGAACTGCCAGGCTGTCTTCCAGAGTGGCTGAAACATTATATAGTCCCACTAACAATGAATGAGAGTTTCATTTTCTCCACATCCCCTCCAGCATTTGTATTTTCCTGTTTGTTTAATGGCAGCCATTCTAATTGGTGTGAGATGGTATCTCATTGTGGTCTTAATTTGTATCTCTCTAATAGCTAGTGAAGCTGAACATTTTTTCATGTGTTTTTTTTGACCATTTGTATTTCCTCTTCAGAGAACTGTCTTTTCATATCTTTTGCCCATTTTATAAATGGGCTGTCTGTACTATTGTCACTGAGTTGTAGGATTTCTTTATATATGCAAGATATCAGTCTTTTGTCAGATACATGGTTTCCAAAAATTTTTTCCCATTCAGTTGTCTGCCTCTTCACCTTTTGACAAATTCCTTTGAGGTACAGAAACTTCTAAGCTTGAGGAGTTCCCATTTATCTATTTTTCCTTTTGTTGCTTGTGCTTTGGGTGTGAGGTCTAGGAAGTGGCCACCTAATACAAGGACTTGAAGATGTTTCCCTATGTTATCTTCTAGGAGTTTTATGGTACTGTCTTTTTTTTTTTTTAATTTTTTATCGGGATTGTTCAGATACCATACAATTATCCAAAGATCCAAAGTGTACAATCAGTTGCCCCTGGTACCCTCATACAGCTGTGCATCCATCACTGCACTTAATTTTTGTTCAATTTTTAGAAGCTTTTCATTACTCCAGACAAGAAATAAAGTGAAAGATAAAAAAAGAAAAAAAATAAATAAATAAAGGAAACTCAAATCCCCTCATATCCCTAACCAACCCCCCTCAATTGTTGACTCATAGTGTTGGTATAGTACATTTGTTACTGTTTATGAAAGAATGTTGAAATACTACTAACTGTAGTATATAGTTTGCAATAGGTATATATTTCTTCCCTATATGCCCCTCTGTTATTAACTTCTAGTTGTCATACATTTGTTCTGGTTCATGGAAGATTTTTCTAATATTTGTACAGTTAATCATGGACATTGCCCACCATAGGATTCAGTTTTATACATTCCCATCTTTTGACCTCCAACTTCCCTTCTGGTGACATATATGACTCTGAGCTTCCCCTTTCTGCCTCATTCACAAGCCATTTGGCACTGTTAGTTATTCTCACATCTTGCTACTGACACCTCTGTTCATTTCCAAACATTTAAGTTCATCCTAGTTGAACATTCTGCTCATACTAAGCAACCGCTCCTCATTCTTAAGCCTCGTCCTATATCTTGGTCCCTTATATTTCATGTCTATGAGTTTACATATTATAATTAGTTCTTATCAGTGAGACCCTGCAATATTTGTCCTGGCTTATTTCACTCAGTATATTGCCCTTGAGGTTTTTTCATCAACCCATTTTTTTTTAAGATGGTTTTGTTCACACACCATATATTCCATCCTAAGTAAACAGTTGATGGTTCTGTGTATGGTCACATATATATGTGTTCACCACCTTCACCACTATCTATATAAGGGCATCTACATTTCTTCCGCAAGGCAGGAGGGAGAGTCAAAGAAGGTAGAGAGGCAAAAGAAAGAGGAAAAAAAATGACGGCTAGGAAGTAGCAAAAGGAAAAGTAACCTTAAATCATAAAGAGTCAGACAACACCACCAATGTCAAGTGTCTCACATGCCTCTCCTATCCCCCCCTCTTATCTGCATTTACCTTGGTATATCACCTTTGTTACATTAAAGGTTACAGTCTCTAGTTTACATTGATTGCATCCTTCTCCCAATGCCTCCCCATTTTTAACACCTTGCAAGGTTGACATTTGCTTGTTCTCCCTTGTAAAAGAACATATTTGTACATTTTATCACAATTGTTGAACACCCTAGATTTCACCAAGTTACACAGTCCCGTTCTTTATCTTTCTTCCTTTCTTCTGGTGTCTCACATGCTCCCAACCTTCCTCTCTCAACCGTATTCATAGTTATCTTTGTTCAGTGTACTTACATTGCTGTGCTACCATCTCCCCAAATTGTGTTCCAAACCACGCACTCCTGTCTTCTACCACTCTGTAGTGCTCCCTTTAGTATTTCCTGTAGGGCGGGTGTCTTGTTCACCAAGTCTCTCATTGTCTGTTTGTCGGAAAATATTTTGAGCTCTCCCTCGTATTTGAAGGACACCTTTGCTGGATATAGAATTCTTGGTTGGTGGTTTTTCTCTTTCGGTATCTGAAATATATCACACTACTTCTGTGCAGATTTCTGCTAAGAGATCCACACATAGTCTTATTAAGCTTCCTTTGTATGTGATGGATTGCTTTCCTCTTGCTGCTTTCAGGATTCTCTCTTTGTCTTTGAGATTTGATAGTCTGATTATTAGGTGTCTTGGTGTAGGCCTATTCAGATCTATTCTGTTTGGAGTACGCTGCGCTTCTTGGAGCTGTAATTTTATGTCTTTCACAAGAGATGGGAAATTTTCATTGATTATTTCCTCTATTATTGCCTCTGCCCCTTTTCCTTTCTCTTCTCCTTCTGGGACACCAATGATACGTACATTCTTGTATTTTGTTTCATCCTTCTCTAAACTCTTTGAATTGATTTAGCATTAGTTGTTTAAATTCCTGTATCTCAGTTGAAGTGTACGTTTGTTCCTTTGACTGGGCCCTAGCTTCGTTTTTCTTAGTGTAGGTTGTAGTTTTCTGTTGTCTAGGCATCTGCCCTCCTAGGCCACCCCAATCAGGTTTTCCCAGATGAGAACAGGCTCAGGTCACAGAAGGAGGAAATATTCAGTATCTGGTTTCCCTGATGGTTTTTCTTAGAGGATTGATACACCTGTCAGATACTTCTGCTTTTGTCACTCAGGTGTTCACTGAAACTTCTAAAGCACTTGAGATAGTTCAGGCAGAAGATGACATCCTCCCAGTCCACGGTGGTCCCAGAGCTTGCACAAGGCCCTAGGTGCTCCCCAGGTGAGGCCCGCAGCAAAGACGCCTCCTCAGACCGCAGGCCCCCCAAAGTCGCTTTTATCCCAAGATCACTTCTAGATCACCAGAAAATTTATGCAATCCCCAATTTATATACCTTTTTTCAGTTTGACATCACTCACTTCAGACCTTTCCCTACTGCACTGATCCCTAAAGTCTTATTTTTTTTAAGGCAGGCATATTAAGATATAATTCACATACAGTAAAATTTACCCTTTTTAATGTTCAGTTTAATGAGTTTTGACAAATATCTGGAGAAGTTTCATTGTGCCCCATGGTAGTCCATCCTCTTCTCCTCATACCAGCTCCTGGCATTAATCTGATTTCTATACTTACAACTTTGCCTTTTCCAGAATGTCGTATAAATGAAATCGTACAGTAGGTAGCCTTTTGACTTTTTTCACTTGGCATAATGATAAACTACTGATGCATGCACCAACTCAGTAGTTTATTCCATATCTCAGTAGCTCCTTTATACAGCCAAGTAGTTTTCCGTTGTTTGGATAGACCACAATTTGTTTATCTGTTCAGCAGCTGATAGACATTTGCGTTGTTTCCAGTTTCTGATCATTATGAACAAAGCTCCCTTATACATTTGCACAGGTTTTTGTATGGACGTTTGTTTTCATTTCTAGGGCAAATATGAGTTGGATTGCTGGATTGCTGGATTGTAGGGTAAATTTATGTTTAACTTTAAGAGAAACTGCCAAACTGTTTCTCAAAGTGGCTGTGCCATTTTGTATTCCTGCCAGCAATGTATGATACAGTGTTAGTTTTAATACAGTCTTGTTTGCAACCTGAGTGAATTCCTGCATTGACTCTTCCCTATTATTGTGAGGAAAATCACCATATTGGTGATAATGATGCTTTATTTTTTAAATATTAAACTTATTTACTGAAGTATAACATATACACAAAAGAGGGCACAAATCACAAATATATGACTTGATGAATTTTCACAAAATAAATACACTCACACAATCACCATACAAATCAAGAAGTAGACTGTTTTAAGCATCCTAGAAGCCCACCCATTCCTAGTCACTCCCTCTCTTCTCAAAGCTAATACTATTCTGACTTTTTTTTTTTTAAGATAACTACTTTACTTCCAAAGTTTTCATGGCTGCAGGTGGACTTCTGACCTTCATAAGAGTGGGTTTTACTGAATTTGTAAGGTAAAAGTTACTTGTAAGCACTCTCATTAAATTTTAAATTCCTTTATGGCAAAATCTGCCTTTTCATCATGATGTTTGCAAACTAAACACTTAAAAAATGTTTTTGATTGATGTCAGAAGGAAGTGCAGCTCTAGATTTTCAAACTGTGCTATATGTATTAAGTTGCATACTATAAATTGGTTCAGATTTTTGGAGAATTACAGAATGTCAAAATAACACACTTCATTCATTTTATGTTTTTTTCAAATTCTCTAATTAAAATATTGTGCTTTTTAATAAGGGCAGATATAAAATGCATTTAGCACTAATTGAAAGAATTGTGGTAATGACTAGGGCTATTGGCAAATGTTTAGTTTTCCTTCTAGAAACCATCTCATGTTCAAGTGGAACCACATGACTTCTACTGGCCAAAGAGTTGTGGGTGGTATTTTATTTGTAGGAAAATATATTTAATTGATAATGCAATACATTTTCTGTTCCCTTTTCTCCAACAATCAGCACATTCCAGATATCAGTTGCTTCAGCAGCACAGGGTTCAGATTGTGGCCAGCAGTGGTAAAGAGAAGACTCCACAGAAGACCTGAAACAGATCTGCCTTGGTTTGCCAGGGCTGCCAAAACAAACACCACAAAATAGTTGGCTTAAGCAACAGGAATTTATTGTTGCACCATGTGATGGTTTGAAGCTGTATGCACTCCAGAAAAAATCATTTTTTTTGAAAGCTGATCTATTATGGGTGGGACCTTTGATTAGTTTATTTCAGTTGAGGCATGCCCCAGTTGGGTCTTAATCCTCTTACTGGAGTCCTTTATAAGAGATGAAATGCAGAGAAACACACAGAGAAGCTGAGAGAGAAAAGCCAGAGAAACTGAGAGAGAAGGACACACAGAAAACAGAAAGAAGCCACAGAAAAAGAGAAGCCACTGAAGCCAGAAGCTGGAAGCAACAAAGCCCAGGAGAGACTAGTAGACATTGCTGCGTACCTTTCCATGTGACAGAGCAGCTGAGGGTCACTGGTAGCCGGTCCTTAGGGAGAAAGCATCACCCATTGATGCCTTGTTTTGGACATTTTCACAGCCTCAGAACTGTAAGCTTGTAAGTTAACAAATATCCATTGAAAAAGCCAGCCCATTTCTGGTATATTGTATTTTGGAAACTTTAGTGACCTAAAACTCACCATTTTGAAGACTTCAAGTCCAAAACCAGCATTTCAGTTGGATCATGGTTTCTTTGAATCTGTCACATTCTGGGTGGCTTGATGGCAATTGAGAATTGAATCTCTAGCTCCATCACTCAGTGTCTCTCTCCAACTTGCTGTATTCAAACTTACAAGTACTCTGCTTATAAGTACTCCAGTCATATTGAATTAAAGCCCCAACTTGATTCAGCTCGGCTTCCTCTTAACTAATAGAATATTCAAATATCCATTTATAACTGTGTTCATATTGATAAGACAAGAATTAGGACTTGAATTTGTCTTTGTGGGGGACATAATTCAATCCATAACAAGATCCATAGGATGAATAATAACAGCAAAACAATACAAAACAAAAAACTTTATGAAGCCACAAAGATATGGAAACTATATGCTAGCTCAGCAAAACTTAACCTATGCTGATTGATACAAATGCAAAACAAGGTTTTTCAAAGTGCTTTCGTTTTTAATATACATGTCTGGATGATATTTTGAATGAATACCTAATAATATTTCTCTCAAAATATTTTCATTTCCGTTATACAATTTCAAGCAATTAGAAGGTGATATTCTTTTTTGCTGCATAGAAAGTATGTGGTACGGAAGAAACGAGGAGTAGCATCAAGCCATCTACTTTTTGTATTTTATATGCCTATCCCTCGGGAGAGCATAGAGTTAATGAAAGTGGAGAAGGAAATCTGGGAGACATACAAAATTACCTTGGAACATCATATGGGTGGGTGTGCCGCTTCTCCTTTAAGAAAAGAAAGATATTTCCCTGGAAGACTGGAATAGAGTGTTCACCACACTTGAATGGGTCAAAATTCTGGCAGTACAACAGGAAGGCAGTAAACAGGGTGGTTGATGCCTTGGTGTATCTAATCAGATGGGAAGTAAAGGAATAAAAAGTTTCCAACTTTCTAAGTATGGCATGGAAACCCTCTGAACCTGATGGATGCTGTCAAGATAGTTATGAGAGATGAGTTTGCAGCAATATATACAGACTGCATATTGGGTTCCCTCTCTTAAATCTTTTGGTATTCTGTAATAGAACTGTGGCACAATTATCATTGGGGGGTGTGGAGGTTGTGTGTGTATGTGTATATGTATGTGTACAAGTATGTCTGCCACTTCAATGGATTAGAGGCTTCCAATATGAGTTATTGAGAATAAAGTTGTAGTTCTTACGTACATGAATCTGAGTATTGTGATTGAGGGTCATAATTACCATATTTATTTATAAAATTAGCATATAATGTATTTGATTCCTCTTTGCCTTTGTCCAAAATAAAAACATTTTATTACACTGTCAAGAATAATAATAATAGTTAAAATGTCTTTTAGAATTTATAAAACCTTGTCATAAATATTATTTAATTTTCACAGTATTCTTCCAAGATTTGTAAAATTACTATGTTTGATTTAATAGTTGAAGAAACTGAACCTCAATTATGTGAAACGATTTACCTCTGATTCTATATGAGCCTTAACTGATTCTTGAACTGAGATTCAAAGTCCACATATTATTTTATACCAAATTAAAACTTCATTTGAAAAATAGTTGATTTAAACTTTGGTTTATGGTGACTATCCATGTACAAAGAAAAAGTGAAACCAAGATAAAAAAAAAATTCCAGTATATTTCCATTAGTTGAAACAAATATTTGCTTTTTGTAATCAGTTATTTCACTATTATTTGTTTTACATTAATATCATTTTAATAACATATTATTTTTCCTCTCTAACTAAAGACCCTGTTTTAAACTTTCCAATATAACTCTTTAAATAAAACACACATGTAATTTATATCCCCAAATCACTTTGCCATGTATTTCCAGGACACTTCACTCCAGGACAACATTCTATAAACTAGATGCACACATCTTTTCACAGAGGAAAGGAAAATAAGCTAGTAAAATCAGATTAAGTGTCTGAATCTGAGGATGTTTCTTATTTCATATTTGAAAGAGTATGGATAGAGATTTAAATAACTTGAAGAAGCCATAGTGGAACGAAAACTTTCAGAACTCTTTCCACAATTCTTCCTTTCTGTCTATTTCACATAATCCCACATTTTAAAAGAGATGTTACCATTCTGATTGTTCAGCATTTAGAACACTCATGGGCCAGGATACCTGTGTTCAAGTTTAGAACACTTATGGACTTTCTTATCCCTTCTGCTTTCTAGGACAGACCTGGTTGATCACCTCTCCTCTCTTTGTCAGCTGATTACTCCTTTGGTAAGGAGATTCAGGGTATTTTGGAGGATCAGCAGTTTAGATTCTGGAAGAAGGAGAAAGTTTCCCTTAAACTTTGCATATAAGCCTTATCCTGCAAATATTTAGAATCCTATGCATTTGAGTAGATTGTATGCATGTTCAGCTACTAAAATTGTAGCGGTTTCCTGTTCTGTTATCAGGCCTTTTGTGTACAGTTCCAACAGTTTATCATCCTCTGAACCTCACTCTCAGGGTGTTCTTTAAGGGCTTCCTTATGTCAGTTAAGAATTTCTGTAAATAAACTATATATTATATTGGAATTTGGATTAAACAGTGCAAAGAAGTGATGTATTTTTCATAAGAATTTACATGATGAAAACTGATTACTATTTTGTAGATGGTATTATTCTAAATCTAGTTCATAGGAAGTGATCAAAAGGGGCCCACTTCAGTAGTTTGTAATTTCACTAAAATTTCAAGTTACCATAGAAACATCTGATTCCCAAAAGTAACACTGTTTTAATGGGATTATATTTAAAGGAAAATGATTGTGCTAATTGAGATTTTTACATTGGATAGTAAAACCTTAAAATATTTAGCAGCTATGATGAATCCTGGGAAAGAATATACTGTCATAGTGAGTTTACGTAAAGAGAACATGAAGTATTGGTATATTTGTTCATATTTTTTGATGTATTAATTTCTTTTACATGGACAATCCACACATTGTTTTCTAAAAATAACAGATATGCTAAATTGTCATAGGAAGTAAATATAATTATAGCACATGAATAAGATAAGATAGTAAGGATAATTCCTCTTATACAAAAAGACATAAAGAGCTAAAAAGGAACATGCCATTATTTTTGGAAAAAAATATTCTCCAAGTTAAAAGGCATATTGATATTGACATGTCTCATTGATGTGAATGCTATTTCTCTAAATATGGAAACATTGATTCTAAGAATTACTGATATGAATAATATCAACTTTAAAAATGTCTTTTTAAAATGGTATTAACTTTTGTAAAGAAACAACACATAATTTAGTAAAAACTTTTTTTAAACCATAATGTATACACTAAATATATATACTAAGTATTTATAAATTAAATATATATACTAAGTGTATATATATATATATATATATATATATATGTTAAATATATCTAAAATAAGTATATATATACTAATTATGTTGGAAATATATTAAATTTGGAAAATTATGGTACCCACTAAACTTTGTGTTATTTAGGACTCCAGAGAAGAAACTCAGAAGAAAAGCTTTGGCAAACTGGATTGAAACTACGACCCAAATATAGTCTGCCTATGAGAAACACACTTAAAATATTATGATATAGATGGTTTCAAAGTAAAACTCTAGAAAAAGATAACATCTTGCAAACATTGGTCAAAAGAAAGCAGGAATGGTATATAAATATTAGATGAAGATTTCAGAGCAAAGATAAATTACCAGAGCCAAAGAGGGATATTATATAATGATAAAAAGATTAATACACTGAGAAAATATTGTAATTTTAATTTGTATGCTCTGAACAACAGAATTGAAAAAATATGCAAACCAAAAATTAATGTGTCTCTCCTATTAATTGACAAAACTAGATAGAAATCAGCAAGAATATGGAAGAAATCAACAAAACCTTCAACCAGTATGATCTAGTTATAAAAAATTCTATCCAACAATAGCAGAATATATGTTACTTGTAAATGTCCATAGAACATATATCAAGATAAACCATATCCTTGGTCATAAAACAAATTTCAACAAGTTTAAAATATCTCAAATCATACATTGTGTTTTCTGACCTTAGTGGAATAAAAGTAGAAATCAATAACAAAATGTTAACAGGAAAATCTCTTAAACTTTGGAAACTAAACTCATGTCTAAATAATCCTTGGATCAAAGAGGAACTCTGAAGGGAAATCAAAATTGCATGAAATGAAGTTAAAAAAAAAAACAGGTCAAAAATTGTGGAACATGGGAAAAGCAGTACTGAAAGGAAGATTTATATCATGAAATTCATACATTGCAAAAAGGAAAAAGTGTCAAGTGAGTAATCTAAGCTCCCACCTCAAAACCTATGAAAGAGAGAGCAGGATAAACTTAAAGAAAGTAGAAGGCAAGAAATAATAAATTTAAGAGCAGAAACAATGAAACTGAAACAAGAATATCAATGGAGAAAATTAAATGAGCTGGCTTTTTGAAAAATTTAATAAATTTGACAAATTTGTAGGAAGACAGACAAAGAAAAAAATGGGAAGACACAAATTATCAGTATTATGAAGAAAACCAAGGGTATCATTATAGACCCTTAAGCTATCAAAAGGATGATAAGAGAATTCTATGAGCAACTATACCTATTTAAATTTGAAAAGTTAGAATTAATGGATCAATTCCTGACACACACACACACACACACACACACACACACACACACACAAGCTAGCACAACACACCCAAAATTAAGCTGATCATTTAAATAGTCCTATAATTATAGAGGAAATTGAATTCATAATTTTAAAACTCCAGAAAAGAATTCATCAAGCCCAGATAGTTAAGGCTATAGATTCTACCAGTTATTTAGTAGATAATAAATAAACAAGGAAAGAACACCTCTGATTCATTTTATGAAGCTAGAATTACCTGATAGCAAAAACCAGACAAAGTACAAAGAAAACTACAGACCAATATTCCTAATGAATGAAGATGCAAAAATCTTTAACAAAATATTAGCAAATGAAATTCAGCAATATAAAGCAATAATTATAAAGTATGGCTAAATGTGCTTCCAGGGATTCAAGATAGGTTCATTATTTAAAACTCAATTAATGAAATTAACATTTTTAACATGTTAAGTAAGAAAAAGGCAGATAACCATATCAACCCATGCAGAAAAAAGCATTTGGCAAAGTTCAACATCCATTCATAATAAAAACTCTTATAAACATAGGAATAGAGGGGAATTTCTTCAACTTGATAAAGAGTGCCTGTTAACAAAATCAATGGCAAATACACTTAATGGTGAAAGTATAAGATTTAAGATTGGGAACAGGACAGGATGTACTTCTTTCATCAGTCTTATTCAATATAGTGTTAGAGAGTCTAATCAGTGCAACAACACAAGGAAAGGAAATTAAAACATATAGATCTGAAAGGAAGAAATAAAAATGTCCCTATTTGCAGGTGACATGATTGTATACTTAGAAAATACCAAGGAATTAACAACAGCAAAACAAAATAACAAACAAAAAACTCCTGGAACTAATGAATGAGTTCAACAAAGTCAGAACAAAAAATAATCACAGAAAAATAAATTTCATTTCTATATACTATCAAGAAACACATGGATAATGAAATTAAAAATACAATACCTATTACAATTGTTCAAAAATTGAAATACTTAAGTGTAAATCTAACAAAAGGAGCATGGCATGTGTATGCTGAAAAGAAATAAAAACATAAACCTAAAATTCTAATGAAATAAATCAAAGAACTAGATAAACTGAGAAATTTATTGTGTTCATGGATTAAAACAGCAAAGATGTCAATTCCCTAGAATTGATATACAGTATTATTTCAATTCTTATTAAAACCCCAGTGAAAATTTTTTCTAAAGAGAAAGTTATTTGAAGATTTATATGGAAAGGCGAAGGAACTAGAACTGGTAAAATAATTTTTTATTTTTAATGCAATTTTATTTAGATATTGCCATACACACCATGTAATCCAAGGTATATAATCAGTGGCTCACAGTGTCATCACGTAGTTGTTCAGTCATCACAACAATCAATATCAGAACATTTTCATTACTCCAAAAAAAGAAATAAAAATAAAAAAGAAAATCCAAAATATCCCATACAACTTATCCCTCCATTATATATATTTTTCTCCACATCTCAAGCAAATGTAATTTTCTCTTTATTTTTTAAACAGTTTTATTCACACACCATACAATCCATCCTAAGTGTATAGTCAATGACTCCTGGTCTAATTACAGAGTTATACAGTCACCACCACAATTTATATGATAATATTCCCATTTCTTCTGAAAAGAAAGAAGGGGGAATATCCATACTTATATCCCTCTCTTATTATTGACATTTAGCTTTGTTATGTTGCCTTTGTTACAATTAATGAAATAACATTAGTGTTACTGTTAACTATAGACCTTAGTTTGCATTAATTGTATTTTTTCTATGTACATCCCATTTTTAACACCTTATAATAGTAACATGTATTGCTCTCATTCATGTGAAAACTTTCTTATGTTTGTACAATTAACCACCATAATTGTCTACTCCAGGTTTCGCTAAGTTTTATAGTCACAGTTTTTATCCTGTAGCTTAATTTCTAGTGACATACATGACTCTAGCCTTCCTCTTTCAACCATACTCACATGCAACTTTGTTAATTACACTTACAGTATTGGGCTACCATCACACAGTGTTGTGATATCCATTTCTGAACCTTTACAATCAACCTCATTGAATCTTCTGTATTCTTTAAGAATAGATTGCCCCATCTTTGACCTCTTTCTATCTCCTGATAACCTGTACTCTCTAATTTAACTCTCAGAGTTTGCTCATTATACTTAGTTCATATTAGTGAGACCATACGGTATTTGTCCTTTTGTTTATGGCTTATTTTGCTCAACATAATATCCCAATGTTCATCCACATTGTTGCATGATCGTGACTTTATTCTGTCTTACAGGTGCATAATATTCCATCATATGTATATAGTACAGCTTATTTCTCCACTTGTCAGTTGATGGACATTTGGGCTGATTCCATCTATTGGCAGTCATGAATAATTCCATATAAACATTTCTCTGCAAATCGTGTCACTGCTTTCAGTTCTTCCAAGTATATACCTAGTAATGGGATTGCTGGATCATATGACTGTTCTATACTTAGCTTCCTGAGAAACTGCCAAACTGCCTTCCAGAACAGCTGCACCATTCTACATACCCACCAGCAATGAATAAGTGTACCCATATCTTCACATCCTTTCCAGCACTTGTAGTTTTCTGTTTTTTTGGTTTCTTTGTTTTTTATAATGGTCATTCTAGTAGGTGTAAGATGATATCTCATTGTGGTTTTGATTTACATTTCCCTGGGAGCTGGTGAAGTTGAGCATCTTTTCATATGCTTTTGAGCCATTTGTATTTCCTCTTTGGAAATGTGTCTATCCATGTCTTTTCCCTATTTTTAAATTGGATTGTTTGTCATTTGTTGTTGAATTGTAGGGTCTCTTTATATAACCCTTGTCAGATATGGTGTTTCTGAATATTGTCTCTCATTGAGTAGACTGTTTGTTTTTTTACTTTCTTGACAAAGTCCTTTGATGCACAAGAGTATTCAATATTAAGGGGATCCCATTTATCTATTTCTTCTTTCTTTGCTGGTGCTTTGTGTGTAAGGTATAGGAAACCACCTATCACAAGATCTTTAAGATACTTTCCTACATTTTCTTCTAAGAGTTTTATGGTCTTAGCTCTAATGTTTAGGTTTTTGATCTATTTTGATTTAATTTTTGTATAAGGTGTGAGATAGGGGTCCTCTTTTATTCTTTTGAATGTGACTCTCCAAGCACCATTTTTTGAAGAGGGTATTCTGTCCCAGTTGATTGGACTTGGTCACTTTGTCAAAAATCAATTGTCTGTACATGTGAAGATCTATCTCTGAATTCTCAATTCAATTCCATTGGTCAGTATATCCATTTTTATGCCAGTACCATGCTGTTTTATACCACTGTAGCTTTGTGATATGCTTTAAAATCAGGTAGTGTGAGATCTCCAACTTCAGTTTTCTTTCTCAAGATTTTTTTTAGCTATTCAGGGCACCCACATCTTCCAAAGAAATTTGATTATTGATTTTTCTATTTCTACAAAGTAAGTTGTTAAGATTTTGATTGGTATTGCATTGAATTTATAAATCATTTAGGGTAGAATTGACATCATAACTATATTTAGTCTTCCAATCCATGAACATGTTATGTCCTTCCATTTATTTAGGTTTTATTTGATTTCTTTTAGCCATGTTTTTTAGTTTCCTGTGAATAGGTCCCTTATGTCCTTGGTTAAATTTATTCCTAGATACATGATTCTTTGGGTTGCTATTGTAAATGGAATGTTTTTCCTGATTTCCTCCTCAGATTGCTCAGTATTACTGTAAAAAAAAATACTGATTTTTGCATGTTGATCTTTTATCTTGCTACTTTGCTGAACTCATTTTCATAACTTTCTATATATAGGATGATGTCAATCTGCAAACAATGGAAGTTTTACTTCTTTCTTTCCAATTTGGATGCCTCATTTCATTTTGTTGGCTAATTGCTCTAGCTATAACTTCCAGCACAATGTTGAATTACAGTGGTGACACTGGGCATCCTCCTTTTGTTCCAGATCTTATAGGGAAAGCTTTCAGTCCTTCCCAATTGAGTGCAGTGTTAGCTGTGGGGTTTTCATATATGCTCTTTATCATGTTGAGGAAGTTTCCTTCAATTCCTATCTTTCAAAGTGTTTTTATCAAGAAAGAGTGCTGAATTTTTCAAATGACTTTTCTGCAACAATCAAGATGATCATGTTGTTTTTCCCCTTTAATTTGTTGATATGCTGTATTACATTAATTGATTTTCTTGTGATGAATGATTCCATACCTAGAATAAAACTCACTTGTTCATGGTGTATAATTCTTTTGATGTGTTGCTGGATTTGATTTGAAAGTATTTTGTTGAGGATTTTTGCATCTATATTCATTAGAGAGTTTAGTATGTAATTTTCTTTTCTTGTAGGATCTTTCCAATTTCCTTTTCTTGTAGTATCTTTGGTTTTGGTTTTAGGGTGATATTGTCTTCATAGAATGAGTTAGGTAGATTTTCCTGCTTTTCAATTTTTTTGAAGAGTTTGAGCAGGATTGGTACTAATTCTTTCTGGAATGCTTGGTAGAATTCACCTGTGAAGCCATGTGGTCCTGAGCATTTCTTTCTTAGGAGGTTTCTGATGATTGATTCAATCTCTTTACTGGTGATTAGTTTGTTGAGGTCTTCCGTTTCTTCTCAAGTCAGCAAAGGCTGTTCATGTGTTTCTAGGAAGTTGCCCATTCTGTCTAGTTGTATAGTTTGTTGATATACAGTTGCTCATAGTATCTTCTCATTATCTCCTTTATTTCTGTGATGGTAATGTCCCCCCTCCCATTTCTTATTATATGTATTTGCATCCTCTCTTTTTTTCTCAACCTAGCCAGAGGTCCATCAATTTTATTGATGTTCTCAAAAACCTCTGGTTTTGTTGATTCTCTCTTGTTTTCATGTTCTCAATTTCATTTATTTCTATTCTAATCTTTGCTATTTCTTTCCTTCTTTGCTTTGGGATTAGTTTGCAGTTCTTTTTCTAGTTACTCTAGGTAGGCAGTTAAGTCCTTAATTTTTGTACTTTCTTCTTTTTTAATATAGGTGTTTAGGGAAATAAATTTCTCTCTCAGCACTGCCTTCACTGCATCCCATAGGTTTTGATATATTGTGTTCTCCTTTTCATTTGCCTTGAGATGTTTACTGATTTCTTTTGTAATTTCTTCCTTGCTCCACTGGTTGTTTAAGTGTGTTGTTTAGCCTCCATTTATTTGTGAATTTTCCAGCCCTCCATGTTATTGATTTCCAGCCTCATTCCATTATAAGCTGAGAAAGTGTGTGTATAATTTCAATTTTTTTAAATTTATTGAGACCTGTTTTGTGACCTAACATGTGGTCCCTCCTGGAAAATGATCCATGAGCACCTGAGAAGAATGTATATTATACAGTTGTAGGGTGCAATATTCTGTAATGTCTACTAAGTCTACTTCATTATCATGTTATTCAATATCTGTTTCTTTATTGATCCTCCATCTAGATGGTCTATCCATTGATGAGAGTGGTGTATTGAAGTCTCCAACTATCATTGTAGAGGTGTCTATTTCTCCCTCAGTGCTGCCAGTGTTTGCCTCATGTATTTTGGGGCACTCAGAACCTGTGCATAAATATTTATTATTGTTATTTCTTCTTGATGAATTGCCTTTTTATTAATACCTAACCTCATTCTTTGTCTCTTTTAACAGTTTTACATTTAAGTCTAATTTTTCTGATATTGGTATAGCTACCCCTACTCTTTTCTGGTTGCTTTTTGTGGGAAATATCTTTTTCCAACCTTTCTGTTTCAACCTATTTTTGTCTTTGGGTATAAAATGAGTCTCATAGACAGCATATAGATGGATCTTGTTTTTTTTTTTTTTTATCAGTTCTGCCAGTCTATGTGTTTTGATTGGGGAGTTTAATTCATTAACATTCAGTATTATTACTGTGAAGGCAGTGCTTTCTTCAGCCATTTTGTCCTTTGGATTTTACATGTCATATCTTACTTTTTTTCCTCCCTCTTACTCTTTTAGTCACTCTTACTGACAATCTTAATTTCTATGTTTTCCTTCAAACCTTTCTCTTCTGCCTTTTCCTATCAGCCTGTAGCATTCTCTTTAGTATTTCTTATAGAGCAGGTCTCTTATTCATAAAGTCTCTCAGAGTTTGTTTATCTGTAAATATTTTAAACTCTCCCTCATTTTTGAAGAATAGTTTTGCTGGATATAGAATTTTGGGCTGGCAGTTTTTCTCTTTCCGTATCTTAAATATACCATACCACTGCCTTCTTGCCTCCATGGTTTCTGCTGGCAAATACTCACTTAGTCTTGTTGAGCTTCCCTTGTATGTGGTGGATCACTTTTCTCTTGTTCCTTTCAGAATCCTCTCTTTGTCTTTGGCATTTGACAGTCTGATTAGTAAGTGTCTTTGAGTAGGTCTACTTGGGTCTATTCTGTTTGGTGTATTTTGCCTTTCTTGGACTTGTTCATAAAAGCTGGGAAATTTTCAGTGATTATTTCCTTAATTATTCTTTCAGCATGTTTTCCCATCTCTTCTCCTTCTAGGATCTGCATAACAGATTTATCTGTGAACTTTATGTTGTCATTCAATTCCCTGAGCCTTGCTCAAATTTTTCCATTCTTTTCCTTAGCTATTTGTGTGTGTGTGTGTGTGTGTGTGTGTGTGTGTGTGTGTGTGTGTCTAACATCTCAGGTGTGTTTTCCTCTAGTTCATGAACCTTTCTTCTGCCTCTTCAAATCTGCTGTTGTATGTCTCCATTGTGTTTTTCATCTCTTCTAATGCTTTTCATTCAATAAATTCTTCCTCCTCCTCCTCCTTCTCCTCCTCTTCTTCTTTTTTTTTTTTGCAAGTTTCTGAGTTCTTCTTTGTGGTCACCCAATGTCTTCTTCATATCCTTCATCTCTTTTGCCACATTTTCCTTCAACTTGTTGAACTGATTTAAAAGGTTTGTTTGAATATCCTTACTTAGTTAGTTCAACTTCTGTATCTCATCTGAAGTTTTATTCTGTTCCTTTGGGCCATATCTTCATGCTTCTTAATGTGACTGGTGATTTTTTTGCTGGTGTCTAGGCATCTGATTTTCTTGATTAGTTTATTCTGGAGTTCTTTTCTCTCTCTTACACAATGTTTTCTTCTTGATTGGCTTGTGCTCTAACTGTTCTTTGACATTTGGTTCAAATTATTCTAGACCTCTAGCATAATTTCTTCTTAGCTGATCAGAATTTTTCCTGCTTTTATTTTTCTGATTCTTTCCCTGCATATTTGGAATGATTTTTAAGATTGCCCTTTTGTGTGTATTTTTGACTTCCAGAAAAAAACTTTCTCTTCCCTCTTCCTCCTCAGACAATGTTGATCTGCTGGTTTGGGGGTTTTGTTTGTTTGTTTGTTTTTGCCTCTATGTTTTTACCACTCCTTTCATTACTTCTAGCAACTTTTACCTGGAGGGCTGATTCTGGGAGAGAGGAGCTACTCCAGTCAGTTTTTACCAGACAAGACAGTTCCAGGACTCCCAAAGGGAATATAGTTCACTATCAAGTTTCCATGGAGAGGAGATCAACATGGTGTTGGTCTTTCCTATGAAGCCTCCTGATTATGTACTTTCCTGTCCTGCCCAGCAGATGGTGCTCTTCAGCCTGCTGATCTCCACAGTCCTAGGATGGTACTGTGCCTTTAATTCTCAGCAGACCCCATGCCTGCCCTTGGTGTGGTTGAAACAGATTTACTCTTCCACTGTAATTTATCCATGTCTCCACTTATTCCTGGCTGGTGTACAATGTGTGTCTGGCCTCTGAAGTCCCCCAAGCAGTTGTTTCAGGCAGTTCCTGGCTGTTTACTAGCTGCCCTGGATAATGGACTAAAACTGATAATTCCCTATGCTGCCATCTTCCAAACAGTTTAAAACAATTTTTAAAAAGATTAAGTTGGGAGGAATTATTTTACCTGATTTCAAGGCATTATATAGCTATGCTAATCAAGATTGTATGATGTTGGCAGAGAGGGATAAACATAGATCAAAGGAACAGAATGGAGAATACAGAAATTTACCCCCAAAATATGCCCAACTTCTTTTTGACAAAGTTTCAAAGGCAATTTATTGGAGAAAAGACAGCCTATCTAACAAGTGGTACTGGGACAACTGGATATGTACAATACTGCTGGGCAGTGGGAGGGGGTCTTGACCTAAGTCTCAGATTTAGACAAAAGTTAACTCAAAATGGATCACCTATTTAAATGCAAAATGTAAAACCATAAAAGTTTTAGGAAAGAAAAACTTAGGAATAACTCTGGTGTCTAGAGCTGAGCAAATGGTTCTTAGAATTGTCACAAAAAGCTGGTTCCATAAAAAGAAAAATTTATAAATCGGACTTCATTAAAAAGAATTTTGCTCTGTGAAGGAACCAATTTATAGGGTGAAAAGACAAAATGCAATTTGAAAGAAAATATCTGCAAACCATGTATTAGACAAAGAATTATATAACAACACTCAAAACTCAACAGTAAAAAAACCAAACAGTGCAAATTGAAAATGGACAAAAGACACAAACAGACATTTCATTGAAACTGATAGACAGATGGCAAATAAGCATAGGAAAAGATGCTTAAGATCATTAGCCTGTATGAAAATGCAAATTATATTACAATGAATTAACACTACGTAGCTATTAAGGTGGCTAAAATGTAAAACAGTGATAACACCAAATGATGTAGGGAATATGGAGAAACTAGATCCTTCATGTATTGCTGGTGAAAATATAAAATTGTATAGGCACTCTGGAAAGCAGTTTGGCTTTTTTAAAACACTAAACACGCCACCTAGTAATTGCTCTCCTCCGAATTTATCCCAGAGAAATGAAAACTTATATTCATACAAATACCTTTGCACAGATGTTTATAGTAACTTTATTTGTAATAGCCAAAATTTGTAAACAACCAGATGTCTTTCAGTGGATGAATGGTTAAACAAACTGTGGTGAATCTATATCATAGACTATTTCTCAACAATAAAAAGGGATGCACTATTGATAGGCAACAACCTGGACAAATCACAGATTTATGTTGAGTGAAAAAAAGAAAATCCCAAAAGGTTGTATACCTCATGATTCCATTTCTATAAATTCCTGAAATGACAAAATTATAGAAATGGAGAGCAGTTAGTGAATGCCAGGGGTTAAGAAGGTGGTGGGAGCTTTTAAAGGGTATAGCTTTTAAAGGACAGATAACTTGAGGGAGTCTTGTGGTGATAAAATGCTCTGTAACTTTACTTTATCACTTGTTAAAAGAGTACAGGGGCTCTTTCTTTACTATTTCTTACCAATGAATGTGAATCTACATCTCAAAATAACAAGTTTAATTAAAAAATAAAAGTGAATGAGAGAGGAATAAAGATAAACAAACAGCAATTTGGAGAAAATGTATATTTTAAATTTACTTTTATAAACTATGATGTACATATTAAACCATATGTAGATAGCAGAACATTGTGAATGCAATTTACAACACTGAAATAAGTATATATATGAATATGATTACAATGTAAATGTTAGATTGTAAATATGGAAACAATAAAATTTTCAAAAATTCCATTGAAGTACACTACAAAAACAGTGAACTCTAAGTTAAACCATGGACTATAGTTAACAGTACAATTATAAAATAGGGTTATCATCAATTGCAACAAATGTTCCACACCAATGCAAAATTTTAATTATAGCATGGTGTATAGGAATCCTGTGCATGACTGTTTTGTGAACCCAGAAATTCTCTAATAAAGAAAAAAAAATTTAAGTAAAAAATAATTACCTTATATGAAAGAAAAAGTATAAATGGAGACTCTCTACCTTCATTTTTCCTCTGCTATCCATTCAGGCAATAAAGCTATCTACTACCATTAATATTAGTTCTTTGTGATATTTTCTTTGTCAAGGTCTTTAGCTCTAATTATTTCAACTATTCTTCAACATCAAGCAGCTAACAGATGTTACTATTAGTCTTTATGCTTGCAAATTCTCTTAATAAGACAAAATTAATATATGGTGGGTCTCAAAAATATAGCAAGGAAAAGAAAGGGTACCTCCTTTTTCATAAGAAATAATGTGAAATAACATGCTTCATAATACAAATCCCATAGCAGACATTTTATAAAAAATTTATAAAAATTGCAAATTAATCCCAGTGTAGAATTTCATTTAAAATTTACACTTTTTTTCATATCTGAAATAAGTGAGTGAAATTTCCTCAAGTAATAGTCTAAAAAGTCACACACAAATTAGCCCATAAATAAAATGCATTTCAGAAAATTAATTGAAAAAAATTGTGTGCATTCATTTACATTTGTATGGAGAATTTATATTCAGAAATTTTAAAAAGTATATTTACTCATTAATTCATTCATTTGTATTGCATTTTAATTTAAAATAACTTTAGTCCTTTCATAGGGGTCTTTCAATTTAGGCAAACTAATTTTTCAATTATTTATTTAATGAATAGTTTCCTTTGAATTTTTCAATTTTACTTTTAAACAAGTATTACAAGTTTACAATTTATTGTTTTATTTGTCAAATTAGAAAATTGAGCAATGCCTCACTTTGCAGAGGAATTGCTTGGACCATGGGCCATTGATCAAATATATAGACAGTTAAGTGTAAGCCTCTAAGAATCTCCAGTCATAACTTCTGTAATGCTTTCAAACTGAACTCTTCAAAGAAAAGGAAATTCATTATACAAACTTCATAACAATTACTATTGTTTATTGTGGGACTATTATTTCCTAGGCTGTGTGACAGAAGACAAAAGAAAAACAATGAAAAGATATTGTCTTTCACATTAAGAAGTTTAAGTACAGTAACTTTTAAATTTAAATTGTATTGTGTTATTGTGACTCAACAATTTAAAAATCCTAGTATGCATAAAGATTCTCTGGAAATTTTGTTAAAAGCATGATTAACAGGTGATTAAAATTAGAAATAGCTTTGTAGGATTGTAATTTTTTGTGATTTTTTAAATTCATCCCAACATACTCATTTTATATCTATTTTTATATTAAGGATTCTATAATCTCCTTAAATAGGGCTCCCCAAATTATATCAGATTCCAGTCCCCCAAAACCGGGACCCACCTCTGCCCATCTGAAACCATTGTCACTTGGTGTGGTGTCTTCTCCTCTGCCCATGCACAACTGCAGGTGCTCTCATGGCTTCTTCGGCAGTGTGCCCAGGGTTCCCATTCCGGTATCTCAGATGGGATTTCCCTTGATGTGAGCAATGCCTTTTCAACACAGGGTTGCTGTAGCATCACCTTAGCCTCTGCGTTTCCACTTGTCCTCCCTCTGTTGGGTTCTTAAGTCTTTTGAGATGACCCTTCTTCGGGTTCTTATCTAAAATCCCATGTCTTTGACCCCCCATTAATGGAGGTGCACCTAGTTCCAAACACAGCCCTATCTCTGCTCTGCCACATCATTCCTTCCTACCTAGCCACAACTGTTGGATTTTTCAGGTAGGTTTAACTAATTTTATCTACATTTGAGGGGAAAAACAGGTGAGTGGTGTCAATGGAACCTCTTCAGTCATTCTAAGGACAAGAAAATATTCTTTGGCCTTCCTGCATGGAGACTGACTGCAGTCTCTAAACTGATCTCATAGTTCTTGGCAACTCCCTTCTCAATTCTGTGTACATAGGATGGCCCTTGCTAACCAGTTCCTTCATTTCATACTGTGCCCTGAATACTGTGGTCTAGTAGTTTGAATATTTACAAAGTACTGAGTCAGCATTTGGAGCCTCAGACAAATTCAGACAAAAAGATTTCCATTTTAACCACCTGGAACATGTGTTTTTAACAAGATTTCCAAGGTATTTTTATATACACTAGAATTTTAAAATTACTGACTCAAAAATGCAAAACACATCTTAAACTGAAACATCACTCTTCTTCAAAGAGTAAAGACTATATCTTCATGTAAAGACCATATCATTTCATCTTTTAGCTTTCATCATCTGACAGAGGCCTAGTAAAATCTATACATGCAATAAGTGTGATTTTTTTATTGTAAAGTTTTCCAGAATCAGTTATTTTTCCCAAAGAGTTGAGGTTGGAAACATTTGCATGTATAAATGAGGTTCTCAGTGTATCTTAGAGGTTCAGCTGTATCTGAAACTTGTTGTTGTTGTTGTTTTTGTTGTTTGATCAGTGCCCAAAAGCTACTAGGAAAACTATAGGACATGCATGCTATTTCATGCAGTTGCAAATAGGAATAATTTGTACAGAATAAGTTGAGAGATGATGGAGAAAGAGAATAATGTAATTTTCATTAGACCCCTTCCCTGTTCCATCTGTTCACTGAAATAATTACATCTCCTATTCAGTCAGGAGGTCTGTTGGGCAGGGACATTTATTGCTAGATCATCTTTGAAATGCTTTTCTAGCTTTGATACTCTAATTTTTTTAAATAAAATATATATTGACCCCAACTTTAGTAAAATGCTATTGATCTGCCTGAAAGTAACATTGATGATTCATTTCCTACATATCTTATAAGGAAACACAAATGCTATACGAATGTACTTAGCATAAAAATAAGCAAGTTCAGTAAGAGAAAATATAAGTGATTTGTTTCAGGAATTTGAAATAAATCAATGCTACTTTTATTTATTATGAAACTAATGTTAAATATCAGTAATTGACAATTAGTTTGATATGGCAGATTAAGCAAATTCAATAAAATAAAATGGATTCTGAATATGGCAATTCATGAAGAAGTTGGATTGCAAGATATTATATTATTTTGTTAGATTTCCCCAAGGTCATGTAATTCAATTTCTTCCACTGATTATTTTATTTGCTCTGAGATTTCATTAACTTGGGTGTTCAAAATCTTCCCCTGTAAAATAGATACAGCATAGGTACCTCTTTGTTTGTTTGATTAAATAAAATAACACACATGAAGGACTCAGGACAGTAACCTTTTTAAAAGTGTCCAAAAAAGTAATGGTGGTGATAATAATGATGATGGTGGTGAGGAAGATAATTGCTTTAAGATTTTAATGCCAATCTTGAATTTATACCAAAAACAAAATATTGGATTATCATTTTAAAGCAAAATAATTGTGATCCCTTTGCCCTAAAGAGCTGGTATTTTGAGCAAACAACCTTCCTTCCATATGATGACACATTCGTTTTGAGATGTTCTATGTGAAGATAAATGTTTTGAATTAAAATTGGATACTGCTACTACTATTGCTGAATCAACATATTTAGAGCTTTTAAGGCAGTTAAGTAGATATTTGGATTGAATATAGAATGAGAAATGAAGGAGAGATTTCTCACTAAAGGCCATGTTCTGCACTCCATCCAACACAAAAAAGTTAAAAGAATTTTATCACCAGAACAGGAGGTGAAATATTTCAACTTGAATAAAGCATTGAATGAATTCTAAATTTACTCTTACATTTGGCTCTAAAAAGTATTTTTTCAAATTCTGTTTAAGTGCTTGTTGTGTTTTGAATAGGCATAACAATGTAGATTTATTGAAAATTAAAGAAAATGATCAAATCTTAGAAAACTATTAATTTCTTAGGTATTGGACCATTTTAAGGAATCTTGATATATCATCTTAAATATTAAAAGTTGGGATTTTTATGCCTCTGAATAATGGTTTTGGCTATGCAAGAAACAAAATGTGGGAAGAGATCCCCCAGGGTGGTTATTTGAAACAATAGAAATGATTTTTATTGACGTTGTCACACCAAAAATAAAAATATATGATTTAATTCCGCAATTCAGCAATTTAAATGATCACTTTTACTCCTTCCTGGCAGCATTCCACAATATGAAAAGTAGACTTTTATTCACTGCATTATCCTCAGAGTCTGTGGAAAAGACATTTATTTTGTGGCAATGAATGGCTTGTAGGTAGTATTCTCGTCATTTTTGATGTTTCCTAATCAAGAACAGGACTCAGCATTGCCCCTCAGCTGCGCGCTGTGAAGTAATATGATATAATTTGTTATGGGTAACAACTTTCATTTATACAGCAGCACCCTTTCTTTCACATACATAAATTGTGCTCTCTCAATAATGATCCCAATGCAACTTTTCAGTCTATAACAAACTCAAATATAATTATAACCTAGAATAATTGAACTCACTTGTATGAATTTTCTCTGCCAAACAGAACAAAAATATATGACCTTACCCCTCATATATTGACATACATATTCTGTGATGTCATTGACACTTTTTAAATCAGTTGCTCCATTAGTATAACAGTGGCATAGCCATTTGAATTAAGGAATGTCCTGTTACATATGGCGCATCTCATTTTTTTCTAGCACAAAAAATCAAGTGGTTATAAATAAAATCCAGTTTTCTGATAGCCATAATTTTTATATGCAATTTTCTTTTTCATCTACTTCTGCAGAATCACTTAGAAGTCCATTTGTTGAGGTAGATAAAGGTTGACAATTCTTTATTCCTAAGTTATATTTTATTATTTTTTACAGCATTATTCTAAATGGAATTATTCAGATTAATTTAGATTTTTAGTGTACATCTGTGAAATACTGTTCTAATTTTAAAAATGAAAATTTAACCATAATAAAACAATAACATGGAAATGAAATATGATAATAATTACACAATTGTAAACAATGTTTCATAATGTTAATTAAGATTAATTTATGGACATGTGGTTTTTTTTTTGTTAAGGAAGAAACCACAAATATCTCAATAGAAAAAATGGCAAAGAATAGTGAAAGAAATTTCACAAAAATAAAAATGCAATAAGAAAACAGATATACAAAGATGTAAAGCATTGCTAATAAATCAGCTGAAAATTGAAATAAAAAACTAAAATACATATATTTTCACCACATGGAAATATATTTTAAAATTATAATAAAAATGATCATTCACAGTATAGAATAATGGTTGAAAGTGTGAAGTAGTACAATTATTTTGAAGGACTGCTCATCCATGCTATTACAAACCTTATTTGTACTCTCCATTTTACTGAAAAATTCCTTCTTGGTATTTATCTATAAGATAATCAAAGATAGGAACAAAGAGTCAGGTATAATATTCCTGATAGCACATATATTGGAACAAAGTAATGTCCAATTTAAGGTACTTTAAATATGCTTCAACACAATGAATAGAATATGATGAGAGAATTCAAATCTTCCTGGGAAAGAATATTCAATCATATGGAAATTATGTGAATAATGAAGGCTACAAAAGTGTACATAACATTATTATATAGAGAAATAGTTATACAGATGGGCAAAATTTATGGCTGAAGAAATATGTATCTCTCTAGATACATACACACACACACACACACACACACATTTCAATTTACAGAATTTCCTGCTACATAAATATATAATATTTACATTGAAGATCTCTGGATGAAATAGCATCAATAGTGTCTGTGTGTGTGCATAGTGTTTTCTAATGTGTCTTTATTCAACTGAATTACAGGTAAAATATGTATTAGGAAATACATGTATTTTCATCTTAACTAAATTGTACATTTGATTTCTTTAATATTTTTACGATGATGACAGAAGGATATTCACACATTCTCATTCCAATCATATTTAAAAGAGAAGCATAACACTTACCTGGGGGGAAAAAGATAGAAAATATAAATAGCAACCAAAGAAATGAGTTATTTCAGAGGCAGAGAGAAATTAGGAACACATAGGATACATTTTTGAAAGAGTTTGTACAAATTCTGTTTTGTTCATAATTGTCATTAATTTTTAACTGTTTTTCAAAAAAAACTTTCATAACTTATTTGAAAAATATAATAATATGTCAATTGAATAATTAAAACAAATTTTAATTTTATGAAATGTAAAGTTGATTTGACATAATAGGGATTTTTTGTTCACGAAGGGGATGAGTATCTAAATTTGGTGAAACTGTGTGTCATCTCAAGAAGAATATGAATAAAATTTATAAATAAAGAAATTGCAAAGAAAAAATAAGTGTTAAGAGCAAAGGAGGCAGAACACTGGAACCATAGATGAGGACAGATACTTTTTTTGAGGTAAATGTTGGAGACAAGAATCCTTTCCTTATTTTCTTCTTTCATTTTGACTAGTTTTTGAAAGCAATACAAATTTTAATTTCCAGTGTTTCCCAAGATATGATAACTAACTTAAAAATAGCAGTGTGTATTGCTCTCTATTTTCTTTTGAGTAGCAACAGAAATATGTAAGAATGTAAGTTTAAAGGAAGGAAACAAATATTGATTCAACTGATTTTAGCAGATACTCTAGATTTTGCAAAAAAAAAAAATGGTAGCCTCTCTGGGTGACTACACATTTGACTATTTACCCTGTTAATTGTCAACATACTTCACAATTTAAAGAGAAAATAAAAATAATTTGATTATTATGAATAACTATTTCAAAAGACTTGTATTTCAATCTAACTAAAAAGACATCAGAAATTACATTAGCAAAGAAAGTATATGAGGTTTTTTTTAGGTTAAATTAAATATTTGAATATAGAACTCTTTTTTGGGAATTCATAATTAAAATTTATTTTTGGAGAGTTTTTGGTGATAAGCCTTTGGCCTAATCACAACTTAGCAAAGTTGAGGGGGTACACTTCCTATTTCCTTGCTTTCTATGCTATTATTCACCCTCATGTGTTAACCCCTCCAATAGCCACAGCTGTTACTACCACACTGGTGTCAGAACTGCCACATTCATGACTAATGACCATCCTTCTCTATTTTGGTATGCTAAAGTTGCTGAAATGCAATATACCAGAAATGGGTTGGCTTTTACAGTGTAGATTTATTAATTTACAAGCTTACAGTTATGAGGTCATGAAAAATGTCCATATTAAGGTATCAACAGACGATGCCTGCTCCCCAAAGACCAGCTACTGGTGATCCCCAGCTCCCCTGCCACATGGCAAGACACATGGCAGGTCTGCTGGTCTCTCCTTTCTCTCCCAGTTTTCGTTGCTTTCAGCTTCCAGTTTCTCCATCTATGGTTTTCTTTCTAAGCTTCTGTGTCCTTCTCTCTCAGCTTCCTATAAAGGATGCCAGTAAGAGGATTAAGACCCACCTGGTGCATGCCTCAACTGCAATAAAAATCAAAATGCCCCACCCACAATAGGTCTACACCCACATGAATGGTTTCATTTTAAGAACATGATTTTCTGGGGTATTTACAGCCTCAAGCCATCACATTCACTCTTTCCTACTTGAGGAAGAGGAGAAATAACCAGTAAGCAGCCTCTGAGATGGCCTTCATTTGGGTAATCCTATCCCTTTGAGTTTGGGCTGAATTTATTGACTTACCTCCAAGACATAGAATACAGAAAACGTGATGGAGTATCATTTCTGAAATTTGAATACAGAAACTGTGGCTTCTGCTTTGGACATACTATCTTGCTCTCTCATTTATTCCCTTTAAGGGAAGCCAACTGCTCTATTACAGGGCCCACATGACAAGGACCTGATGTTTCTGGCTGACAGCAGGACTTGAGGCCTGCTGATAGCCAAGTGAGTGATCATGGGAGTTGATACACTCCAGTTGAGCCTTGAAATGTCTGCAGCACTGGCCAATACCTTGATTGAAGCCTTTTGAAGGTCACCAAGCCAGAGACACCAGCTAAGCTGCACCCAGATTGTTGACCCAAAGAAACTCTGAGATAATAAGTTTACTATTTCAAGATACTAAACTTCATGGCAATTTTTTGCCCAGTAATCAATAACAACTATAATAACTTATCTGAAAGGTAAGTTTGTGAGAAGGAGCTAAGTATGCCTAATTAATTTCTTCCACATTTTGATTCAACTTGGTGAGTAGACTGCATGCAGGGCCACACATTTTTCTTTATTCTTCCATGCTTTAACATTTATAGAAGTAGATTCCCTAGTAGGAGACCCACAATTGTTCAGTGCACTGGTCTCCATAATGGCTGTTTTTCTAAATCAAGAAAGAAGTGTTAGAAAGCTCACTAGCTTAATAGACTAAGCCATGATGCCCCAGGTAAGAGTTATCAGTAATAAAGAAGCTATTTTGATATCCATTTATCTGACTTCTGTGTCTACCTGTCAGTTGGTTTTGAGCATAAGTGGTGTCCATAGATCATAACAGGTGATTTATGTTGGAGAACGCCAAGTCCCAAAATTATCCAATCACTAATTTAGTAAACTCTCTGTATTGGGTATGTTATGTATAAACTTGGCTAGGTTTTGTTCCAGGTTGTTTGGTCAAGCAAGGACTTGCATGGTTGTTACTGTGAGGATATTTCCTGGATTTAAAACATTAGTCAATTGCTTACACCTTTGGCTGATTATACCTAAAATCCACAAAGGATTTAGCAAGGAGAGAAGTCTCATCCAATCAGTTGAAGGCCTTAAAAATTTTGTTCTCTAATTTGGCCAGCTAATTTCTTCTGGGTAATTCATCAGAATCTTCACTGGAGTTTCCAGTTTGCAGCTTGTCCTATGGAATTCAGACTTATCCATTCCCACAGTCATATAAGACATTCCTAAAATAAATGTTGTAATATTTACATTAATATTATGTCAGTTCTTTTTCCCTGTAGAACCCTGATTATAACATATTTTGATATGGAAACAAAATCTTAAGGATGAGATTTCTTAATTGGTTCTGGGAATTTTGAAGTTGGTTCTCTAATCTTATTGAATTAAAAGCCACTGTTAACTATTTTCAATGATGAAGAGGCACTGATAGTCTGTGGAGTGAGTTGGCATTGAAGATGCATAAAATATCACCACTGGATATTGCTACTCATTTGCTTCTAAGAGTCAAGGCACTGAGTGGGAATGTATTTGATACCTTAACAGATTTTGGTGGAGTTAAAAAGTATAATGATGTTGGCTGATTTTTCCTAAATACATTTAATATAGATATTAAGGAAAGGAGTGTGCTTAAGGCTTTACATTCCCAGCTCAAGCTCCATGTGTAGGACGTGAAAGTTTCTATGTGTGCCCTGAGGTTCCTTAGGATATCTCTAGTACTACCATGCCCGTGATTAAAGTCAATGGAAAAAAATGCAATTGCCAAGACAGGCATGTCCTGTTTTGGGCCACACCCTTCAGGAATGAAGGTTTAGGCCACCCCACCAGGCAAAGAACCATGACCAGCTGAGGGGTTTGCTAAGGGTAAGGGAAATATGGAATTGGTAGTGGAAGAAGGTAGTTACAAATGCAGACTACATCCATGTGACCAGTTGCAGAAATGAGGACTATAATAGTTAAGAGTATTTCTTCCTTGTTTTTTTAAATATGGCTGAATATATACATGAAGTGAATATCTTTATTTTCTTCCCTATCTTATTCCCTTATCATGTAACATAATTTGTATTACCTTTATATCATTGTATTTAATTACAGGATATCAAGTTAAAAAGTGAATATTAGCCAAGTACTTGCATCTTCTTCTAGGAAAAGAGTTAGTGCAGTTCTGTTTGTATTCAAGACAGTTGAATTATGTTAGGTGGAAGCATGAGTGTTATTGTTTTTATTTAGAGATTAAGTATGATTTAAGGAGATGTTTGGGTGCCAACTGACAAGGCGTGGTCTGTGATGGTTAAGTTCATGTGTTAATGTGGCTACATTATGTGTCCAGTTGTTTGGTCAAGCAAGCACTGCCCTGAGTGTTACTTTGAGGATATT
The DNA here is from genome assembly GCF_015220235.1 of Choloepus didactylus. NCBI lineage: Eukaryota > Metazoa > Chordata > Mammalia > Pilosa > Megalonychidae > Choloepus > Choloepus didactylus. The sequence goes on from NC_051313.1 coordinate 88,188,916, forward strand.
TTATGGATTTAAACCAATAGTCAGTTTATTGTGTCTATTGCTGATTACACCTACAATTAACAAAGAAAAACTCATTTAATCTGTTGAAGGCCTTAAAGTGAAGACTGATGATTTCAGTAGTCATTAAGAAAAATTTCTATCTCTATTTCAGCCTGTAAGCTTCCGGAGAATTCACCAAAATCTACATCAGAGTTCCTAACTTGCAGCCTAACCTACAAAATTCAGACTTGCCAATTCTCATGGTTGTGTGAGCCAATTCCTATAACAAATCACATAATGTTTCCAAATATATTTATCCTTATTTATTTTTCCCTGGAGAATTCTGACCAATGAGCCCTCTTTTAAAATGTAGACAGTTATTTTATAATGAATTATGGAAAGTCCTACACCCCATCATGTTGTTACAGAAAAGAGCAAAAAGCAATGCATCATCTGAACCTAATGTGGTAGTAATAGCTGTGGTGGTTGCAGGGACTAACTCATGAGGGTGAGTAAAAGCTGAAGTATTGGTATAAAAGTGAGAATGGACATCAGATACAGAAGTTGTAGTAGAGGTGAGGTATGAATCTAGGAAATTTTCAAAAACATAAAAGAAACACTTGAAAGTGTGGCTGATTCTCATTAATTAACCAGTGGAATATATGTAAGGATAGTGAACTATGAACTCAAATGGACATTGTTTTAAACCTTGGTTTAACTGTTTACTAAATTAAAACTTAGGCAAGTTATTTCAAATGTCTCTAACACTGTTTTTATGTTAAATTTGGATCTGCTCAATTGCAGCAGAGAGGATGAAATGAGAAGATTCTCTAAATATAGAAACCAAACATCAACAACAACAAAAATTAAGACTGCATATTCCATGAGGACATGGACCATTTTAGCATTCTTTATCATAGTATCTCCAGTGCTTTGGACAATGCAAGATATGGTTCATATACAGGAAACAATAATTACTTAAATTATAAATTTTCTTTATAATCATATGTTTTCCTGAATTCAAAACTGCAGCTTTTGGAAAATAGCCAGTGAACTAGTTTGAATAGGATAGAAATTTGATTTAAAAAACAGATAAGTAGGTTAAAAATAACAATATGCTCCAAAATTGAATTTAACCTTAAGTGATGTTTAAATAAGTATGAGTTTGTAATCTTTCATTACTGTCCATTTCCTTTCAATTTTCTCATTTAAAAGCTGGGTAATATTTCTTCAGTTGTCAAAAAAGAATTTTGGATTCATATATTTTCAAGCCTTTATGACTTAATCTTATTCAATATTTTCAGTTTAGTTCTTAGGGTGAAATTTGGGGGGCTTTTTTTTACACAGCAATGGCCAAAGATGTTGAGTTAAGCTGAATGACTCATTAGATATATATTATTCTCAACATGTTCACATCTGGCATTTAAATGCACAGAGAAAAAATGGCTTATGATATAATTTGAGTCTTTAGACTTTGAATACAGAAACTAGAACTTTCTCGTCAACAAGAATTCCAGGGTATAAAATAGAAAAGTTTTTACCAAATCATGCAGCTCAGAGGAGATATAGTGTGCCTAACTGGAAAGCATTTCAATTCCAGAACATGAAAGGATAGGTTGGATGAAATGATAATTACAATGTTGGCCATTTTAGAATGTTGTTACTTGTTTTTCGCATAGATTCAAATCCAGAGGACTGAATTTTCTGGTAATTTGGAATTAAAAGTTAATTGTCGAATATACATACATACATATACACATACTACATATATGCATACATATAAAAATATTACTAACATAATTCTTCTTTGGTTCATTAAGCATAGTTTTTAGAATATGTTATGTATCACATAAGAATGAAATCTCTATTTACAAAGATTTTACCTCTTCCAAAAGATTTTAACATTCCTCATGTCATATTCCAAGATGCTAAATAAAGCAAGGAGGATGCCTTTGTCTCTCTTTTACAGATGAAGAAACAGAGTCTCAGGGAGATTGAATGATATGATGCTGAAAGTAACACTGCTAATACAATTCCAGATATTGGACTCAAACCTAGGACCTTTTGCATGTGAATCCAGGGCTGTTCATTGTTTTGTTTTGTTTTGTTTTACCAGGAGGACTTTTTTTTTGGTTTATTTGTCTTTGCACTTAGATTTGAATTTTATAAAGAGAACAGGAATCAGTATGATAGGTGGCCATAGATAAAAACAAAACTTAAAATAAGAAAGCATACTACCCAAACTACTTTTGCTGCTTATCTAAATTCAGAAACTTTGGTAATAATACAGAATACTTTGATATTTTTAATAATTTAATAAATGGTGGGGGTTGGTGAGGGAGAGTTTCCCCCAAACACTTCTCCTCCATGGGCAGATTAATCACCACAGACTTTAGGGCATTTATTATAGGTGATCTAGAATTTCACATAAAGAGACCGATGCTGTCACAACCCTCTACAGGGTTGTTTTTATCATCCTCATCATCCTCATCATTATGTCACTCCAGCAATTAATAAAAATAATCTAGAATTGCAAAAGTTAGTACCATTTGATTATAGGAAATTCTCAGTAATGGTGGTAAAGGATTTGGACTTTTTTTGTGCACTATAAAGTATGTATAATATCATCCTAATATGATGTAATTTAGATAGCTAAAGGAAATGTCACAGACTTAAATGGCTGGCAGAGATTACTAAAGGTCATCTGGCCCATATTCTGCTTCATTTAGGAAAACATGTACTTAAATAATCTCAGATGACACTTACTTTCAAAGATACCATGAGATTCTATGACCTCATTCCATATCTCCACTAAATCACCATCTACATATTTAAATATATTAAGATCTTGGAATGAACCTAAATCACAATAATAAGATGTTTACTTTGAAGACTAATTTTATGTTCTGATTCTTATATATATATATATATAACTAGAAAGAGAGAGATTGTTCACATGCCATAAAACTATCCAAAGATCCAAAGTGTACAATCAGTTGCCCATGGTACCATCATACAGCTGTTCATCCATCAACACAATTAATTTTTTTTCAATTTTTAGAACATTTTCATTACTTCAGAAAAGAAATAAAGACACAAAAAAGGAAACTCAGAACCTCCCATACCCCTAACCATGCCCCCCTCCATTATTGATTCATGGTTTTGGTATAGTACATTTGTTACTGTTGATGAAAGAATGCTAAAATACTACTAACTGTAGTATGTAGTTTGCAATAGGTATATATTTTTTCCCTACATGCCTCCCTATTATTAACTTCTAGTTATAGTGTCATACATTTGTTCTAGTTCATGAAAGAGATTTCTAATATTTGTATAGTTAATCATGGACATCGTCCACCACAAGATTCACTGTTTTATACATTCCCATCTTTTAACCTCCAACTTTCCTTCTGGTGACATGCATGACTCTGAGCTTACCTTTTCCACCACCTTCACACACCTTTCAGCACTGTTAGTTATTCTCACATGCTACCATCACCCCTGTCCATTTTCATACATTTAAGTTCACCCTAGTTGAACAATCTGCCCATTCTTTAGCCTCATTCTATATCCTGGTAACTTATATTTCATGTCTATGAGTTTACATATTATAATTAGTTCATACCAGTGAGATCCTGTAATATTTGCCTTTATATGTCTGCCTTATTTCACTCAATATAGTGTTCCCAAGGTTTCTTCATTAACCCATTTCTTTTAAGATGGTTTCGTTCACATACCATACATTCTGTCCTAAGTAAACAACCATTGGATCCTTGTATAGTCATGTATTTATGTATTCAGCACCATCACCACTGTCTATATAAGGAAATCTCCATTTCTTCCACAAAGACAGAGGAAGACTCAAAGAAGGCAGAGAGGCAAAAGAAAAAGAAGAAAGAAAGAGAGGAAAAACAAACCAAAACAAACAAACAAAAAACAAAACATGACAGCTGGAAAGCAACAAAAGGAAAGATAGCATTAAAGTAAAGTAGAATAAAGAGTCAGATAACATCACCAATGCCAGGAGTCCCATACCCTTCCCCTATGCCCCCCCAAATGCATTTAGCTTTGGTATATTGCCTTTGTTATATTAAAGGAAGCATAATACTATGTTTCTGTTAATTATAGTCTCTAGTTTGAAATGTTTGCATTTTCCCCCCAATCCCACTCTATTTTTAACACCTTGCATTGTTGACTTTCATTTGTTCTACCTCATGTAAAAACATATTTGTACCTTTTATTACAATCACTGAGCACCCTAGGTTTCCCTGAGTTACACAGTCCCAGTCTTTATTGTTCATCTTTTGTTCTGGTGACCCACATGATCCTAGCCTTCCTCTTTCAACCATATTCACAGTCATCTTTGTTCAGTGTACTTACATTGCTGTGCTACTATCTCCCAAAATTGTTTTCCAAACCTCTCACTCCTGTCTTTTCCTTTCTGTCTGCAGTGCTTCCTTTAGTGTTTCCTGCAAAGCAGGTATCTTGTTCACAAACTCTCTCATTGTCTGTTTGTCTGAGAATATTTTAAGCTCTCTCTCATATTTGAAGGACAGTTTTGCCAGATATAGGATTCTTGGTTGGTGGTTTTTCTCTTTCAGTGTCTTAAATATATCACCCCTCTTCCTTCTTGCCTCCATGGTGTCTGTTGAGAAATCTGCACATAGTCTTATCAAGCTTCCTTTGTATGTGATGGATTGCTTTTCTCTTGCTGCTTTCAGGATTCTCTCTTTATCTTTGACATTTGATAATCTGATTATTAAGTGTCTTGGCATAGGCCTATTCGGATCTATTCTGTTTGGGGTATGCTGCACTTTGTGGATCCATAATTTTATGTCTTTCATAAGAGATGGGAAATTTTCATTGATTATTTCCTCTGTTATTGCTTCTTCCCCTTTTCCCTTCTCTTCTCCTTCCGGGACACCAAAGACACATACATTCTTGCTCTTCATTTTGTCTTTAAGTTCCTGGAGATGTTCATATTTTTCCATTCTTTTCTCCATCTGTTCTTTTGTGTGTAGGCTTTCAGGTGCCTTGTTCTCCAGTTCCTGAGTGTTTTCTTCTGCCTCTTGAGATCTGCTGTTGTATGTTCCCATTGTGTCTTTCATCTCTTGTGTAGTGCCTTTCATTTCTATAGATTCTGCCAGTTAGTTTTTTGAACTTTCAATTTCTACCTTATGTACACCCAGTGTTTTCATTATATGGTTCAGCTCTTTTGCCATATCTTCCCTAAACTTTTTGAATTGGCTTATTATTAGTTGTTTCAATTCCTGTATCTCAGTTGAAGTGTAAGTTTGTTCCTTTGACTGGGCCATAACTTCATTTTTCTTAGTGTAGATTGTAGTTTTCTGTTGTCTAGGCATGTTTTCCTTGGTTATGCCAATCAGGTTTTCCCAGACCAGAACAGTCTCAGGTCCCAGAAGGAAGAAATATTCAGTATTCAGTTTCCCTGAGGGTGTGTCTTAGAAAATTGGTACACCCTGTGATGCCTCAGGTCACTGTGCTTTTCTGCCCAGCAAGTGGTGCCTGTCAGCCTGTAATTACAGACTGGTGTAAGGAGGTGTGGCCCTTGACTGTTTTCCCCCAGGCTCTGGGGTCTGGTTCTGAATGGAAGGCAGGTAGTAGAGCTGAACCCCACCCCTTTCCTCTTAGAGAAGATAAACCCCACCCTATGGAGAGGTCATTAGCATTTCAATGGTCTCTCTCTGCCTGTGCTATCTCCACCCTTGTCTGGGTCAGTGCACTGGGAACTGAAAATTGCTGAAGCTTTCTCCACTGAGCTGAAAAAGTGATAGAAAGTTCTCTTTAAGGCTAGTCCATGGCTACCCTTTGGCTCTCCAAGGCCAGTTATCACCCAAAGTCTGTCTGATTGTTGGGAATTCATAGCTCATAGTGAGCAGTTCACACTCACTAATTCAAACCCCAGTTGGAGCTTAGCTGGGCTGTATTCACTTGCTGGGAGAGAGCTTCTCTCTAGCAGCAAGAGGCTTTGCAGCTCGGACTATGGGGGGAGGGGTCTTCTGGCTTGGATCCACAGTTTTTACTTACAGATTTTATGCTGTGATCTCAGGCATTCCTCCCAATTAAGGTTGATATATGATGTGGACAGTCACGTTTGTGCCCCCACAGTTATTCCGGATTATTTTCTATTGTTCCTGGTTTTTTTCATTTGTTGCAGGGAGACTAACAAGCTTCTACTCCTCTCTATGCCACCATCTTCTGCCACTCTTCTGATTCATTTTTAAATTACTTATAGGCATGATTCTGTGTGCAATAGATCACTTTGTATTTTTTGTATTTAGAAAGTGTTAAGAGAACTGTAGCAGCTATGATGAAGTTTAACTAGAAGACAGCCCTGATTCCTCATGCTTTGGCTACAATTCTCATCCTCTTTTGCGCTTGGATTGGGTCTATGTAACTGTATCCCAGCTAATGTCATGGAAGCAGAAATTATAAAGGTCACTTCCAGGCCTAAAAGTAAATTCTGGGATACATTTCATGCTCTTTTTCTCCCCTTCCTACTGGCTGAATACAAAAGACTTCAAAATGCCAAGTAACACAAATATGAAGGAGTCCAAATCCCTAAGTAACTGACTGGAGGGATATGGCAAGGACAAATGTTTGTATTTCACTGGAATCTGATGTGAGCAAGAGAGAATCCTTGCATTAGACCACTAAGATTTTAGGGTTATTAAGAAGAAGTAGCCTATCCTGACAAATAGTGTAGATTTTCATTATGCTATAAGTTAATGGTCTGTGCATTTGAGAGTTCATTTTGAAATATAGATATTTCTGGGTTTCCAGATTTTGAGATGTCATAAAATTGATTGACTGGTTGAATCTTTCCTTCATTCATTTATTCATTCAGTCAGCCAGTTAAGTATTCCTCAGTTTTACAGCATTTATCTAACACCTATATGTTGCTAAAAGTCTTGTAGCTGATAAAGCTCAACTTCTGGTTTTCAGAAAAGACGGAGGCTAATCACCATCCTCTGAACTACTTGCTTTTGCCCCAATCCCAAAGATTAGTATATTTTAAACAAATGAACACATGAAAGGAGATAAGTAACCAGAGACTCTTCAGAAAAATGTAAATAGGATTTTGGTCAGATGTCACCTTCACTATATCTCTGTACAGAAATCATCTGACAAAGAATGCCTCATTGGATTTCTTTATTAAAGCTCCTCTTATCTCTATGAAATGAGGTTTTCTCAATTACCTCAGTGAATCACAAAAATAAAAACTTACAAAACAAATATACTAAATATTTCATTTGTTTAATGGGTAGACTATCAAAGAAGTTGAAACATTTTCTTAAAATGGATAGCTAGATAGATACATTTAATATAAAAATAATATATTCTGATGACAACTCAAACAATGCAAAGATATATAAAGAAAAATTTATCAGACTTCTCCTTCTACCTCTTCTGCAACATGTATGTTGGAAATTTGACATGTATCTTGCCATGTCTCTCTCCATGCTCAAGAAAGAACATCAAGCTGAATTACACATGTGGTATTTTGTTCCCTCCACCTCTCACCACAGCAGATGCTATTAATGCTCCATAGTCCCTGGAGCTCCCTGGGGTAAGTGGCAGCTCCAATACTTAGCCCAGCACATTAGCAACTTCTCATCTCAAGTATATATGTCTCTCTCTTTGGAGTCTGATGGTTTGCGTTAGTACCATAGATGTTTGTGAGACCAAGATGTTTTGAGAATAGGAAAGATAGGGTATTGCAGGAGGAGGGGTAATTGCCACACAACTGGAGACAAGAGTCTGTGGATAAAATCCTCCTCCTCCCCATCATCCACTGGGAACTTCTCAGCATGTTCCAGACTCTTTCAGAGGGTCTCCAGCAGGATTGAGCCCCAGTTGTTCTTATCTGTAACAGAATCATTAATAGGCAACACCATTTATTGACCTCTCCCTTCCCTATCTCACTTTCCCTAAGTCTTCACTTGTATTTCCTAGGATTGTCTCCCAAATAATCTACCTGCAGAAAACTCTTTGGCTCTGGGTTTGCTTTGAGAGAAATATAAACCAAAACTCCTACTAAACACAACCATGCTGTACACATCATTCTGAGACAAGCTTTTTTTTAAATTAAGTACTAACAAGATGATATAGATATATTTCATTGCATATCATGTATAAATCTCTGCAAACTGAGGTGTGCATTAAATATCATATATGATTTCTATATGATGAAATATGATGCATATAATTCATGGAATGTTTACATAAAGTAAAAATGCATGTATATAAGTATATGTATAAATATTTACACATGCATATTTATGCATATATACATATGGGAAAATGCACATATATGTATGCATGTAAATGTGTACATAAAAATATATGCATGTGTATATTATATACACATATATGTATCATGGAAATACATTTAACACTCATCATTGTTGAGGTCTCTCTAATTGTTAGGACTACCATTTTCTTATATTAAGTTTACATCATATTTTATGGGTCCTAGGTGGTAGGGGATATCTATTTTATCCTTAGACATCAGGCTAAATAGGTTATCCCTATTCCTTGTCCTTGTTAATCCTCTTTTGCTTTTAAGCCATGCTTGGACACATTTATTTTGATACTCTCTTTCTTCTGATTTATTTTGTTTCATCTAGCTTATATACATAAACTAGTTTTTTTGTTCCAGAAATTTTGCCAACTCCCTGATTGGACTGTCCATAAACAGATCTAGTTCTTTTAACTTTGGGACCCATGAAACTCCCTCCTTTGCTTCTTAGACAATATTTTTGTCTGGAATGGAGGAACTTCATTTGAATAACAAAGTCTGACATAACCCTGAATTTCCTTTGAGTGTTTAATTTTTTGTCATGATTTATTCTACCAGTCTCCATTCCAGTTCAGGATCAATTAGATTAATTATAGCAGTTTTTATCTTTTAATGTTTATTGCATTTCAAAAACATTCTGCACATACATACATAAGCATTGTTGCTTTCTGTTGTTTTATATTCTTAATGTGAGACAGGTGGGTCAAAAGTTACACACATTTTTAACTTTAATAGATTCAGCTAGACTCTTTACAATAAGGTATGGCAATTCACATAACTAAAATTAGGAGAATCACACTTTCCTTCCCCAATCCTGAATATTATCATGTTTTTCAACTGTTGGCCAATATCATCATATATATCTTTGAATTGTATACCTGGAGTTAACTAATTTGTAAATTTTTCATTTCCTTTTCTACTAGTAATGTTGTATGTTTTGTTTTGTTTTTTTTTTTTTGAAGAGGGTGTCCACCTGCATCATCTCTTCTATGAATTGATCTATTTTTATTTTTTCTGTTTGGTTGTTTTTTTTTTTTCTCTATTCATTGAGAATCTATTTGCATATTGGAAATATTAAACCTTATTTTCAAATATGTATTTCATTTATTTTCATGATTTTTTAAGAGTATAATACTACAAGTTTATTAAACTATCTTAACATTTATTAGGTAAAGATATTTACATTTTTTAAACATTACATGAAAAACTATTTTCTACTATAAACCTCTTTACATGTAGAAAAATGATAAGTAGCAAACTTGAAGTTACCAAGAGGTTAAGTGTGGCCTGCAGTAAATAATTCAATTAGTGTATAGTGCTGTATGTAAATTGGAGCTAAATAAAGTTGTTAAAATTAAACAATAAAAAAATAAAATACTGTTCTGAATTGCTTCAGATTTGATTCCTATTGGTTAATCAGCCTGTCATATAAAAATAACCCAAAGTAAAACTGTGGTTCTGTTGTAAGACTGCACTTCTTCTCTGTCAATTTCAATTGTCTTTTAAGTCCCTGCCATTTGTCATAGAGGGAACTGAGGAAGAATGTATTACTATCACCACCCTTTTACTACCACTGCAACTACAACTCAGATTTTGGCACTCATATCAGCCAATCAGTAGAGGCATCCTCTTCGTAGGACAACTTGCTTTATTCATTTTTGCGTAATGGTTTGCAGATGGGCTCTGAAAAAAAATCATGTTAGTTTGATCCTGTCCCTGACAATTAATAGATGGATGACATTGCAAATTACTTATTCTTAACATGCCTCTGTTTTTTCTTATCAATAAAATGGTGATAATAATGCTGCTTTAGGTATACAGTTATAATGAAAGTAAAACACACTGAAACATGTGTAAGTCATATTATTTCCTGGTACATGACAAACACTCACCATATTTCTTATTTTATGTTACTAGTTCAATATATGCTATTTGATGGAGGATAGAAAGCAACAAAGGTGCTTTTAAACAAACCATTGGGAAGAAAATGATTGACCCACTTCCTGTCAACCAATTGGCAGACTGTTAATGTTCATTTTGGAATGAAGCTTTACCTCCCTCACCCAGATTCTGCCCCCATCCAGTTACACTTCCTTTGGCTAACTGAGGTTTGTTTTTTGTCTTCAAGTCAAATGCCATTTCCTCAGCAGTACTACCCTGACGTCTTGGCAAGGATAGAACTTATGTTGTTCTCTCACAGCATCAAGTATTCTCCTGGGGAAATTTTATATTATTTCATTTTTAAATGCATGCCATCTCAAATAAATGGAAAGTGTCTTTGGGCAATGAACAAAATATAGCTTCTTTACCTCTATTCCCAGAGTACCTGGCATATAGCAGAGATCCAAAATAATAAATAGATATATAAATACTCCTTTGAAAAATTTAGTCAATGAGCACTTATCAAGAATGAATGTGGGTAATTTGTGATTAATTTATAAAATGTTTACTTCAGAGAAAAGGAAGCTTTAGTAATGTCAAGTTTTTAAAAAGTATAGATTAATTAAACATTTAAAGATTATCATACATTAAATGCCCATGATATATATTAAATATAGCTAAAGTAAATTTGATGTTGTTAAATTAAATCTGCTGTGAAATGAAGGTTAGATTGTGATTAAGATAAAGTGTGAGGTGAGATTTACTGGATTAGGGCAAGGCCCCAAATCCAGTGAGAGTGTTTGTATAAGAAGCAGCAAGGGACACGCAGAGAAGAAGGCCATGTGACGAAGGAGGCAGAGACTGGAGTTATGCTGCCACAAACCAAGGGACATCAGGAGCCACCACAGGCTGAAAGGGGCAAAGAAGGATCCTTCCCAGAAACTTTGGAGGGAGCATGGCCCTGCAGATACCTTGAATTCAGACATCTGGCATCCAGAACTGTGAGAGAATACATTTCTGTTGTTTTAAGCCACATAATTTGTTAGGGGAACTCTAGGAAACTAATTTGTTATGGCAGGAGCCAAGTATAGTAGCAAGATCACTGCCTAACACCTTACTTATGAGAGCAATATTCTTATACGGAAGACAGTAGAAGAGTTATCTAGTGTCAACTAAGGCAGCAGTTAAGTGCAGCAGAGGGGAAGTATGGTCTTTGTAATCAGGTTTTCTTTTTTAAAATCCTGGCCTCACCGATTGCTAGCTGTGTGACCCTGGGCTAATTTCTTTATTTACCTGGGTCTCAGTTTCTTAACCTGTAAAACTGGGAATAGAAATGTCCGTATCTCACGATCTGTAATGAAGATTAAGTAAAACAATGCAACTAAAACACTTGAAAAAATGACAGTGACTGGCATGTTTTAAAGGCTTAAAAAGTATTATTCTTACAACTGCCATTACTCTCAGTGCCAGTGCTGCTGCTACTGCTGCTGCTACTCTTACTTCTGCTACTCATTCATCCCAGGTTTATTGGATGCTTGCTATATGATAAATATATATAACTAAATCCTAGGGAAAGGTGGATGAGAGAAAATCAATTTCTGCCTTCCCTGACTTTATTTATTTATTTATTTATTTATTTATTTAGTCAAGTGGAGTGATGAAACAGTAAATAAAATAATTTAATCTATTAGAAATGTTGAGGGATTATAATTTTATAATGTGTGTCCAGGGTCGGCTTTACTGAAAAGGTAACATTTTAGTAAAGACCTACCTGAAATGAGGAAAGCAAGCCACATGTACACTCGATACCTTTAATTTCTCCTCCAGATCCACTTTCTGCCCTTTTCTACTATGCTCTCTACCCCAGGAGGTTGATCTTTGTGGATTACAATAATGGGTGCCCCTGCTCTCTAATTTTACATTTGGTTCAGCCAGTGAAGAGTCCAAGTTTGATATTGTAAAGAAGGGAGAGTAAAGTTGGATTATTTATTCCCCTGACTTCCCTGTGAGGCTGTTTTCTACTGTCCGCTCTCCCTCTCAAGCTGACCTGCACTACACCATTGTCTTTCCTATTCTCACTGAGAATTCTCTACTAGTCCTAGCCACAAGCTTCTGTGCTATACTGTTCACCTGCTCCTTGTCCAAATCTTAGTAATTAGTTCCCTTCTAAATTAACTCTTCTCACTTTATCCTTATTTGATTGTCATCCATTTTCTTTTGTGCCCCTAACTTACTTATGCATATATGTTTGGAAAAAGACCATTCCTGCCAGAAGGAATAGAAAGAACAAAGGCCCCAAAGCTGCCATGTGTCTTGTAATGTCACTTAATAGCAAAAGGGTTCCATATGGCTAGAGTGACAGAACATGAGGGGTTTGTATTAAGCAGTGAGATCAGAGAGGTAAGGGATGCCAGATCACGTAAAGCCTAAGAATTTTGGCTTTCATTCTGAGTGGGAAGAGAAGCCATTGAACAATTTTGTGCAGATGCATGACAAGATATGAATTATTTTCTAACAGGATTAGTCCAGCTTCACTTTTGAAAATAAACTAAATGGGGGTAAGGTGTCAGGGCTGATAACAAGATATTTACCCTGAAGAAGTGGAAAATATAATGCCTTGCTTTTTGAGATGGGTTTGAGTGTCGAGGGAAGAACAGGAGCTTATTTTTCAAAAAGGAGCATAAAGCCTATTAGACATCAGATATGCTGAGAAAGCAGTTGACCATGTTAGTTTGGTAATATCTAGGCTTAAGCATACATTTCAGAGTTTCTTATTTATAGATGGCATGCAAAGCCATGACTCTGCATAAATATAATAAGGGAGAAAGTGAAGAACGAGAAGAGAAGCTACTCAAAGTCTTAGCCTTGGGGCAAACTAAGTTTTTAGAAAGCCAAAATCCTCTTACTTAGAAAATTTATGCTACTCTGTGGACATGGTTAGGCAGTTTATAGTTATTGAGGTTTTCCAATGCACTTCATTATATACGCATAGATATTTAGAAACAGGCCTTTTCCCTCACTTTCGGCAAGCTCACTTTTAGCTTACGTACCTATAATGAGACTGCATTATCCTGAAGTTTATTTCACACTCAGCATGTTGTACTACTGTTAACTTCAAAGGAACCTCATGCTAAAAGGGAAATAAATCTATCTGCAGTGCCTCTATTGATTTTATAGATAAACAGCTATAAGTACGATTTATTCAGCATATAAACCAGTTGCTTTCAGAGACAGTCCATAGATATTTCTTGTTTTGAGATTTCCTTTACTTTTGAAACCTTTGAAAACCTCTGCTTAGTTGAGTATTGAAATATTAAGGCTTTTGTTCATTTTGAATAGTTGCCAAGTTATGATGGATCCAAACTGCTTGGTGTATAATCTTTTCTTTTTTTATAAAGAATTCATTTGTTACACAAGTTTTTATTTTTCTCCAAAGATTCTTTTCTTTCATACTTCTCTTTTACTGATCTTCCTTTGTGTTCAGAGTTGTTTTTATGCAATCCTGATCTTCAAACTTGTTTTTAAGCTTGATTGAAAATGTAGCTAACATATGAAAACACCGTGGACTGTTAGTAAAATACAATAGTTTCAGAAAACCTAAGATCTACTTTCAGCTACTAGCTTTGTAATGTATAAAACATGACCAAAGTTAAACACCTAAACTCTCATAGCATCAGTTTCCCCATTTAAGTATAATTGAATGCAATCATGATTGAAGTTTGTTTTTGTTGTGTTACTGTTGTTCCTTCTATATTTTTGTTTGTTTACTTTTAATTGATGTGAATTGTGCATGCAGTCAAAATAGTCATCCATAGGTGAATAGCTTGATGCATTTTTTTACAAGTTGAATACACTCATGAAACCATCACATTTATCAAACAACAGAACATTACCAGCAACCCAGAAGACCCACTTTTGTTCCCTTCTTGTCATGAATCTTGTATAGTGACCACCATCTTGACTTTAAAAGCATACATAAGTTTTGCCTGTTTCTTTACTTTATATTAATGGCCTTATTATGTAAGTATTTCTCTTTTTGTGTCTGGTTTCTTTCACTTAACATTTTGTTTGTAGAATTCATTCACACTGTTGCATGTAGTTATTATAGCTGCTGTGTAGGATTTTATCATAAAGATATTCCAAATTTAATTATTCATTCTACTCTTAATAAGACATTTGAGAAGCTTCCAGTTCATAGATGTAAGTGTTGAAATAAGCATTTCAGTAATTTTTTTGTTTGTTTGTTTTGGTGATTTATGTCATACTGTGTTATATACCAGCAGAATTTTCAGGTCAGAAGATAGCATATATTCAGTTTCAGCAGATATTAACAAATTGTTTCCCAATGTGGTTTTACCAAATTAAACTCCTTCCAGCAATGGTTGGGAGTTACAATTGCTCCACATTCTTGCCACCTTTTAGAACTTTCCATCTTTCTACATTTTATTCATTCTGGTAGGTTTGTATTAAATGTGGTTTGAATTTGCATTCATCAGGATGAATGAAGTTGTACATCTTTTAAAATATTTATTTGCCATCTGGATACTTTCCCTTATGATGGGTATACTCAAGAGCTTTGTTCATTTTTCTCATGGAAATGAGAAGTCAGCAATATTTTTATTTCTTTATTTGCAGGAAGGTGTGCATTTTAAACACATTTGCTTCAGGTATTGTGGATCATTACCATGAAGATGACAGGTCAGGATTAATAGAAAAAATCTGGAATAAAGTCACAAGGTGGGTGTTCTAAGCATAGAGGTGGCAGATAAGGTCAGGGAAATAGGTTTAATGTCATAGAAAATATAGAGAATGAGAAAAGACAAAAACAACAACAACAACAACAAACAGAATCCCGAGGTTTACTGGGAACCAGTGAAAATAGAATACAGTACAAAGAGTCTGTAAAGTCAACTGGGTAGGAATATCCAGGTAAGGCAATGGAGAGCTCTGAGCCAGCTGCCTCATCAACACTGATGCTGCTTTTGGGGTGACTGAGCTGAAGACCCAAGGAGGCCCTCATGTTTCCATTAGACTCACCTTCTGCCAACCCCCATATTCATATTGCCTTCAGCAATCCCTCAAAGGAGTTCTTCAAACTATGTTGTTTCTGGAAAGAACCCTATCTTCACCTCTGCCACCTCATTATGACTTACCAGCTCAAATCCATCTTTTGCTTTGGAGAACAGTGCCACTAATCCCATCAGCCCAACTCCTCTGGTTGCAATAGTCACCACAGGAAGAGAAATATTTAAAGGTTTTCTCTCATCATCAGGACTTTTGGCTCCAAATGACTCAGTAATTAGATGTCTCTTCTCTATATGTATTTTTTAATTCCCTTAGGACTCTCCTCAAGCTCTAGGACTTTAAATGTCATGTTTTAATGATCTCAGACATATCTCTATCCAATATTCCCTAAACAACTGTACTCATAAAAGAGTTACTAAGATAATTCTTGAGCATTTACCACACCAAGGTTTCTTTCTCACCAAAACCACTGTGGATTGAGATAGAGAATGAGAATATTCCTCATAATTGTCTCTCATATTACCTCCCTTCTTCCACTCACACCCACCTTTATGACACATAATAGCCACAGTGATCCTGCTAATATGTGATTTATGTCATGTCACTTTTCTGCCCAAATCCCTATTATAGCTTCCTATCTCACTCAAAGTGAAATCTCGAACTCTTACCACATCTTTCAATAGTTTGTTAATTTTTCAGTTTCCTGTCCTAACTGCCATAGTTCCATTTTCTTATTGTTCACCTTGTTCACCCTGTTTTAGCCATCCTGGCCTCCACAATGTTTCTTAAATACCAGGCAGATCCCTTTGGCCTTTGTGGAATGCTCATCTTTGACCCAATAATGCTCTTTCCCTAGGAACTTACACATATGATTTCCAGTCTTCTTTTAGGCCTATGGTCAAATGATACCTCATCAGAAAAGTCCTTGCTGATCATTGTACCTAAAATATCACCCCCCTGTTTTGTTGTCCTTCTCCTCACATTGCTTTGTTCTTCTTTCAGTCTGAAAATAATGAAAGGGACATGAGTTGAATAATTTAATACCAAGAAATAAGAGCAGGAGACTGTCGAGCTAGTCTAGGTAAGGTACAATGAGGACATGACCTGAGGCACTGAGAATGTTTAAATTTAAGGAAAATTTTGAGGTGGGACCACCAAAAACTGACTAGACATTTGATGTGAAGGGGAATGGTGAAGGAAGGAATGCAGGATAATTAGTATCACCTACTGTATTTGTATAATAGAGAATGTTAATTCCAACAACAACAAATGACAGTATGAGAGAAGCACATTTGAGATGATGGGGAGAGATAGAGGTAGGATGGGGAAGTAAAAATTGGAAACAGGGAAAGTATTTTTTTTCCTGGAGCCGTTAAACTATTTAATATCACTAAATTAAATTCTTTCTTTCCAGAGAACTCTGAAATGTCCAGGGAAAAGAAAAAGTAATCTCATATAAATTGAAGTATCTTTGTCTTCAAGTAACTCAGTGTATTCTTATATAAAACAGCTTTAAAATAAGAAACCAATAGGAAAACTACAGGTTTTTAAAGTTTATTATCCATGTATTTTCATCCTTGACTAGAAAAATCATGTTCATCATTCATTGGGATGTTCAAATGTGAATGAAATGTACCATTTAAGTTACAGGACTGTTAGGTACCATGTAACCAATGTAATAATCAGCTTAGCCTGGAGAAAGTTTAGTTCATAAACTCGTACTGTAAAATTTGAATGGAACATCAAAAGAGTCAAAAGGAACTTGAAAATACTGATGAATCTAAATATAATGTGGTATCTTGGATAGCATCCTGGGATAAAAAAAATGTACTAGTGGAAAAAATGGTGAAATCTAAATAAAGTCTGTGGTGTAGTTAATTTATCATTGTACCAATGTTAATTTCTTAGTTTTGAAAACAAAAATGTATCATGATACTATAAGAAGTTATTTTTAGAGAAAATCATATGAAAGGTGTAAAGGAACATCTATATTATATGATTATTATATTTCTAACCTTTCTGTAAATCAAAAATTATTCCAAGTAAAAATTTTCAAAAACATGTTTGTGTGAAATATTTTCCATTTTAAATTTAAAGCACTTACAGTCTTTTTTGTAAGATATAAATTTGGGATTATAGCTTCCATTGTATTGTGTATAACTCTTAAAAATGTGATTCAGATTTTATTTTTAATACTATGATACATCTAAATAAAACAAAACACAAACTAATGTATGACAATTGACCACATTGGAGCTATTTTTTCCTATTTGCTTTTTTACATTTTCTCCTGAATAGGTAAAGAATATGTAGTGAATGATTATGTGTATAAGATATTAAGGTTTAACACCAAAGCAATAGGGTTGTTTGCTAAAATGCCAGAACTTTTCATGGAAGACTGGTCTCTTTCAAAAGTATCATACCTTTAATGTCTAATAATTAAACTTATGCAACATAAAAATGAAATTACTTTGAGAAGTAGTGAAACTCATTACAAAATTTCCTGAAAAGTTGCCATATAACTACTTGCCACAACTGTGGATGTAAAGATTCAACCCTGAATGCAGGGTTCAAGTAGATAACCAATGAAGTTTTTTATGACTCTAACTAACTTTTAGTAATGAAATTGTTTGACATTCATCTTGATGGTTTATTCAAAGCAGATCTTACTGTTATTTTGAGGTTCATTGTATTCCTTGCTAAATATATTTTGACCCTTTGGCACATTACTGTTCAATTGTAAATTAGGTATTTGGACAAAATTGAAGCTCTGTAATTCCTAGAATTTAAATAAACTTCTTAATCATATCAAAACTCACTGTAGCATTAAATGCATTACATTTAATATCTGTTAATTACTGCTAATTATACTAGGAAGACTTAATGTTATATATCAAAATGATGGCAATCTGCACAGTGAGTCTGGAAGCTGATAGCAATAATGACCAATCAATACACTGTTAAAACCGTAATCCCTAAAACAAATAAGGATGTTATCATGCACTATCTGAACCTTAGTTTTCTCAACTAGAAAATGGAAAAAATTGTTATCTCATATATTATTAAGGCTAAGTTATTTAATTCATGTAACATATTTAGAACAGCAGTTAAAAGATAATGAATAAACTATTAGCTAGCTATATTTAGTTTAGCTATGCTAAAATTTAACATTTTAAATTAAACTCCATTTGAAAATGACAAAAACAATGACACAAATGAGGGGAAAATGACAGGAAGCTATAAAAGGAAGCTCTGACATGGAGTAACATTTAAGGCTCTTGCGAAGTTTACTAACTTGTGCTAATTCTTGCCCAATTCAATTCTACAACACCAGAAGTGTGATGGTTTTAGAACTTACATATAAACATGGCACACATGTACTTAAATGTTTCCTATGGCACCATATGTACCACAGAATCATACTTGATCTTAGCCAAAAGTTTGAGAAGCACTACTAACACAGAATTAAACAAATTTTTAAAACAAATTTTTATCCCTATATTAATACCTCATAGTCCGGGTGCCCAAATTGTAGCTTCTTGCACCACTATCAGCTATAAGTAACTGGTTCCTATTTTTTTTTTTTTTTCTTCCTGTCCTGGTTTGCCAGGCTGCTATGACAAATATCATACAATGGATTGGCTTAAACAATGGGAATTTATTAGTTCACCATTTTGAGGCTAGGAGAAGACCAAAATTGAATTTTCAGTAAGGCCAATCTTTCTCCACAAAGTCTATAACTTTCTGGTATTGGCTGCTGGTGATCTTTGCAGTTCCTTGGCTGGTGTGTCTCCTTCCTGTCACATGGCGTTATCCTCTCCTTTTCATGTCTGCTATTCCAGGTTCTGCTGACTTCCATCTCTTCCTGGTGCCTTCTCCTTATAAGGGCTTCCATATTCTGGATTAAGACCCACTCTCACACAGTTGGCCACACCTAAACTAAAATAGCATTTTCAAGTGGTCCTATTTACAATGGGTTAACATCTGCAGCAATGTCGATTAAGATTGAGCGCATGTCTAAACTGGGGTACATGAAAGAAAAAAACAGGAAATGTTAAATAGGTAAGGATGGTTTTATTCAAGGGCTGCTGTTGCAGGGGAGAGAAAATGAAATTCAAGGATGGCAAGCTTTTGTTATAGGCTAGGAGTGGGTTGGAGGAAAAGCCTTGGAAAATAGTAAAGGGGTGTTGATCATTGCTATGGCTGAGTGAGTTACTATGGTTGCATTTAGGATAAGGAATTTCTTGAGATTTGAGATTGCAATTAAGACAATTTGGTTCAGAATGTTTCCCTTTGGGTAACTAGGCTGCCTGGATTCTTTAAGGGCTGGAAGAGAGGAAGATGGTGATAGAGAATTGCCTGGTTAGGAGCCTTTCAGATACCTGGGAGGCCTGGGTGAGAAAGAGAGGGGAGGAGAAGGTCTGGGACTAGTTTGATAGTTAGGGTCTGAAATTGTCTTTTCTTCCTTTTCTTCCTTTTTTTTTTTTTTTTTTTTCCTCTGTAGTCTAAGTTGTCTTTCTGCAGTTTTACAGCTGCAAGATTAATGTCCCAGTAGTGAGGACAGGGGAGGGAGAGGGTAAGGACATACATATAAGGATTGAGGCTGTCAGCTTGGTGAAGAGAAAGAAAAAGAGTCTTGGTCAGGTACATAATTCAATCTACCACACAGCCTCAACAACATTTGCATATGCAAAACAGTCTCATCTTTCATAATAATAAGCAATGATTCTAAATCAGAGAGTAATATCTACAGAATAGATATCCGAACAGTCAGAGTTATAGTAAGAGGCTTGTAAGCAAATTCCCAGTAGATTCAAATAAACTTGCATAAGGACCGTTGCTCCATTAAGCTTCAGAATTACAACCATGGCACCAATGAAAAATTTATTCAAGCATATGCAGTGCACTTTGATAGCTTTGCTTTATATCTGGTTGGTCCATTGCCTGGAGTGGTTTCCATCTTCTCTACTTAGTGATCCCTGTTCTTTCTTTAAGGACCAGTACAAAAATTACCTTGGCCTTGAAAATCTGAAAATCCTCTAGAGATTACTCAAAAGCCATTTACATTTTTTCTACTGGTAGCAATTTGTTTATGCCTCTGTTATGTCATGGGTTATACTGCAAATAATTATTTGTTTATGTTTCTATCCCCCATCTAGAATATAAGCCCCCCAAAGTCAGGCAGCATGACATAATCACCTTTGTCTGTCATGCTGTTGCATGGTACCTGAGGCATAGTGCCATAGGCATTCAAATGTAGAAGTAGAATTTTACATCCTTTTTTCCATTGGTTAAAACTCTAATTTTCTATTTCATGATTTAAGCCTAAGCATGATCTTTTAAGAGTGCAGCTAAAAATCAAATTCTTGTGTAGAATTCTTTAATAGTGGCTCTTTTTTGAAAGAAATTGTGGATCTGCAGGAAGGAGAAGGGAGCTGTTAATATCAATATAAAACAAAATTAAATGAAATTAAAAATTAATTAACAAAATTAAATTCTAGATAATATAGATCTTAGAAGAAATCTTTATAATTTCAAAAGAATCCCAGTATCATTCTCTTGTTCAGTATGACAATTCATACGAAAATTTATAACTGCAACCATTATTCATTTTCTGTTTTTCATTACCATTAAATATGTATCTTTATAATGCATTCTTCATAAACATCTTAATACTCAAGAAATCTTTGGTTTCACCTGTGGTATATAGCCTTTAGCATCTAATGCTATAATTTACTAAGTATTTAAATGAATTATACTGAATAATTGATGATAATGAAATTGGCTTCCATGTAAGTTGAAGGTAGACACTCTGTTTTCTTTGTTATCCTGAAGACTTTTTTTTTTTTTGAATTTAGATAAAATGAAACAATGGGCCAATAGAACATTCTTCTTAAAATAATGTAATAATGTATATGAGCAGCTATCATGTCATTGTATATATATATATATATATATATGAACAAGTAGTTTAATATGCATAAGAAGTTGTTTTATTTAAAATTTAAAACACTAGAAAAATGTATTTTCCTACATAATTTAGTGTGAAGATAAAAAGTGCAGAAATAGAATGCGCTAGTTATTTCTCCTTTATACATACACTATTGTTTTCGCTTACAATTAATGCCTTTTTAAAATTCCATCTATCCAGCTTCCCTCTATCATCTATCTATGAATATATTTATCTCATCTGTTTATCAACCCAACTGTCTTTTCATATGCACCAGTTTTATCTGAAATCTGGAAAATTGGGATATTAAGTCCTTTTTTTCTAAAAGCTTGCTCTGTGGATTTAAGTAACTTTGCTATTTGAACTAGGATTTTATATCCCATGGCATTATATTAATAATTAAATAGAATTAAGAGCAGTGACACATACAAATGACTGCTTAATATTTATATACGGTATAAAGAAAACAATTTTTATATTTTCAAACAAGGTTGTACATTGTATAGTTACATTTAAAAAATATAAAATTAAAAATTATACAGACATTTCTGAAAGTGTAGTCTTGCATATTTTACTTCTAGAAGTGATACTTTTAATCATGAAACCCTGCAAAATGGATATGCTATTTTGTAACAGAATGTCTGATTTGATTCCTCTGGTTTGCATAGCTGTTTTACATATCTGGTTTACTATTCATTTTATATAACTGTTTTTTCAATAGAGTTTTGTAATGACTTTTAAGATCAAGAATTATAAGAATTAACATACAACAATCATTTCTGGCACCTTCCAAAATTCCTGTAGAGGATTTTAATGTTACTTAATGATTAAGCAGTATAAAGAAAATTTGGCTGAACATCAGAAGTTCAGCAGTGATTACCCAGACCTGATTTTCACTATACAGAAAAGAACCATTTTTATTGTTAATTGAGGGCACTTCCTGCTTCAGACCTTGAGTTTGGTACTTAAAAGTCCTAATTTGCCTTCTTATCAAGAACTAGCCATGTGGAAACAGCCAATTCAGTTAATATTTAAGAAACTATTTAAAAATTACCTAAAAAGGAAATGTAAACCCTTTTTAAATTAGAAATTATCCTTGATGAAAGATTTTCGACAGTCATTTAGAAATTGCTCAATCTATAGATATTTTAGAGGCAATAATAAAAGAAAGGGGGTTTAAATAGCGCGTTTAGTGTAAGTTACATTAACGTGACATGTTAGTAAGATTGTTAGGATATACCAAACATCTGTTTCCACATGCAAATTAAGGGGAGAATGTATCAACATAGACTATTTTTTTAAATTTTTTAATGAGATTGTTCACATACCATACAATTATCCAAAGATCCAAAGTGTACAATCAATTGCCCACATATGTCCTATCATACAGCTGTGCATCCATCACAATTAATTTTTTTTTCAATTTTTAGAACATTTTCATTACTCCAGAAAAGAAATAAAGACAAAAAGAGGAAACTCAAATCCTCCCATATCCCTAACCACCCGCCCCTCCATTATTGATTCAAAGTTTTGGGATAGTACATTTGTTACTGTTGATGAAACAACATTAAAATACTACTAACTGTAGTATATAGTTTGCAATAGGTTTATATTTTTTCCTATATGACCCTCTATTATTAACTTCTAGTTATAGTGTCATACATTTGTTCTAGTCCATGAGCGAGATTTCTAATATTTGTACAGTTAATCACGGACATCATCCACCACAAGGTTTACTGCTTTATACATTCCCATCTTTTAACTTCCAACTTTTCTTCTGATGACATATGTGACTCCAAGCTTACCCTTTACACCACTTTCACACACCATTCAGCAGTTATTCTCCCAACGTGCTACCATCATTTCTGTGCATTTCCAAATGTTTACGTTCACCCTAGTTGAACATTCTGCTCATAATAAGCAACCACTCCCCATTCTTTAGCCTCATTCTATATCCTGGTAACTTATATTTCATGTCTATGAGTTTACATATTATAATTAGTTCATATCAGTGAGACCCTGCAATATTTGTCCTTATGTGTCTGTCTTATTTCACTCAATATAGTGCCCTCAAGATTTCTTCATCAACCCATTTCTTTTAAGATGGTTTTGTTCACACACCATACATTCCGTCCTAAGTAAACAACCATTGGTTCCCTGTATAGTCACATATTTATGTATTCAGCACCATCAACACTATAAGGTCATCTCCATTTCTTCCACAAAGAAAGAGGAAGATTCAAAGAAGGTAGAGGGACAAAAGAAAAATAACGAGAGAGAGAGAGAGAGAGAGAGAGAGAGAGAGAGAGAGAGAGAGAGAAACAGGACAGCTGGAAAGCAACAAAAGGAAAGACAGCATTAAACTAAAGTAGAATAAAGAGTCAGACAACATCATCAATGCCAGGAATCACATACCCTTTCCCTATGCTCCCCCATATGCATTTAGCTTTGGTATATTAACTTTGTTATACTAAAGGAAGCATAATAAAATGTTTCTGTTAATTAAGGTCTCCAATTTGCATTGATTGTATTTTCACCCCAATCCCACCCTACTTTTAACACCTTGCAATGTTGACATTCATTTGTTCTACTTCATGTAAAAACATATTTTTACCTTTTATTACAATTGTTGAGCATCCTAGATTTCACTGAGTTATACAGTCCCAGTCTTTATCTTTCATCTTTCATTCTGGTGTCCCACATGCTCCTAACCTTCCTCTTTCAACCATGGTCAAAGTGCTGTGCTACTATCTCTCAAAATTGTTTTCCAAACATCTCATTCCTGTCTTTTCCTTTCTGTCTTCAGTGCTTCCTTTAGTGTTTCCTGTAGAGCAGGTATGTTGTAAACAAACTCTGTCATTTCTGTTTGTCAGAGAATATTTTAAGCTCTCCCTCATATTTGAAGGACAGTTTTTCCAGATATAAGAGTCTTGGTTGTTGTTTTTTCTCTTTCAGTATCTTAAATATATCACCCCACTTCCTTCTTGCCTCCATGGTTTCTATTGAGAAATCCACACATAGTCTTATCAAGCTTCCTTTGTATGTGATGGATTGCTTTTCTCTTGCTGCTTTCAGGGTTCTCTCATTATCTTTGATGTTTGATAATCTGAATATTAAGTGTCTTGGCATAGGCCTATTCAGATCTATTGTGTTTGGGGTGTGCTGCACTTCTTGGATCCATAATTTTATGTCTTTCATAAGAGAGGGGAAATTTTCAATGATTATTCTCTTTATTATTGCCTCTGCCTCTTTTCTCTTCTTTTCTCCTTCGGGGACACCAATTACATGTACATTCCTGCATTTCATTTTGTCCCTAAGTTCCCAGAGACATTGCTCATATTTTTCCATTTTTTTCTCTATCTGTTCTTTTGTGTGTAGGCTTTCAGGTGCCTTGTTCTCCAGTTTCTGAGTGTTTTTTTCTGCCTCTTAAGAGCTGCTGTTGTGTGTTTCCATTGTGTCTTTCATCTCTTGTGTTGTGCCTTTCATTTCCATAGATTTTGCCAGTTGTTTTTTTGAACTTTTGATTTCTACTTTATGTATGCCAGTGTTTTCATTATATGCTTCATCTCTTTTGCTATATCTTCCCTAACCTTTTTTAATTGATTTAGTATTAGTTGTTTAAATTCCTGTATTTCAGCTGAAGTGTAAGTTTGTTCCTTTGACTGGGCCATAACTTCATTTTTCTTAGTGTAGGTTGTAGTTTTCTGTTGTCTAGGCATGTGGTTTCCTTGGTTACCCCAATCAGGTTTTCCCAGACCTGAACGGGCTCAGGTCTGAGAAGGAGGCCATAGTATCCAGTTTCCCTGAGGGTGTCTTAGAAGATTGGTACACCCTGTGAGGCCTCAAGTCACTGTGCGTTTCTGCCCAGCAGGTGGCACCTGTCAGTGTGTAACTCCAGACTGGTGTAAGGAGGTGTGGCCTTAACTGTTTTCCCCCAGTCTCTGGGGTCTGGTTCTGAATGGAAGGGAAGTAGTAGAGCTTGGCACCACCTTCTTCCTTTTAGGGAAGATACACCCCCTAGGGAGAGGTCATTTACATTTGAATAGTCTCTCTGCCTGTGCTATCTCCCCCCTTGTCTGGGTCAGAGTGCTGGGGACTGAAAATGGCTGAGGCTTTCTCCACTGAGCCAAAAAAATGGACAAAAAGCCCCCTTCAGGGCCTGTACACAGCCCTCTGGCTCTCCAAGGTCAGTCATCACCCAAAGCCTCTTTCTGCTTGTTGGGGATTCGTATCTTGTATTGAACAGTCCATGTTTGCTAATTAAAACCCCAGTAGGAGCTCAGCTGTGCTATATTTGCTTGCTTGGTGAGTGCTGATCTCTAGCACTGTGAGGCTTTGCAGTTTGGGCTGTGGGGGAAAGGGGCCTCC
Source organism: Choloepus didactylus (assembly GCF_015220235.1). Classification (NCBI taxonomy): domain Eukaryota; kingdom Metazoa; phylum Chordata; class Mammalia; order Pilosa; family Megalonychidae; genus Choloepus; species Choloepus didactylus. Next base: position 88,214,442 of record NC_051313.1, read on the forward strand.
AGCTTGGATCCACAGTTTTTTACTTACAGATTTTATGCTATGATCTTGGGCATTCTTCCCAATTCACATTGGTGTATGATGAGTGGACAGTCATGTTTGTCTTCCTGCAGTTATTCCAGATTATTTACTAGTTGTTCCTGGTTGTTTATTAGTTGTTCCAGGGGGACAAACTAGCTTCCACTCCTCTCTATGCCTCCATCTTCTTCCATCTCCTCAACATAGACTTTTGATTCTTGAAAAGGAGAGTTATATGCTTTTAATTTTAACTGTGTGATTGTTGCCTATTTCACAATGACAACTATGAATTTCAATTGAGTTTTTGATAGATTAATTATACTCTCATATTTTTGCAATTTTTTTCAACTCTTAACATTTATATTGGTATATTTCAAAAGGAAAAGTGGAATTATTTCCTCCATATTTAAGAAAACCATCTGGATATTGAAAATTTCATTAAATTTATTTAATTGTTTGGAATGCAGACATTTAAACAACTTATAAGACTAATTGATAATTCTTTTTTATCAGATATTTTCTCTGATTTTCTTTGAAACTTGTATCCAAAAAAAGCAGACCAATGCTATTTGTTGAGACAGTCTGTATTAATTATTTATTACTATCATATATAAGAACTTTATTATTTACCAACTTAACAATGCAAAGTTACATAAAATATTATTAATTTCCAAAATATTTGAATCCAGTAGAGGTCATAAAATATGCATAGTAACTGCAATTCTAGGTACTTTAGCAAGTGAATTGAGTGAATAAACTGAATAAAAGTTTTGATGATTAGACATGGTTGAGAAAGAAAGGATTAAGTTAGAGATGTCATTTGAAAAGATAAAGTAGAGTGGTAATATAAATTGAGTTTAAGGTACCTGAAGACCCAAATTTGGCTTGAGTCAAATATATATCTAAAGACATGTTGAGATGAAGGCTAAAAATTAAAGTTTGCATTGGAAAAGCATGTTGAGGATTACGATAATTATTTAGTACACCTGAATATTTTGGAGCAGGAGCGTGGCATTTTATTTCCTTGAAATGTCTTGGCTTCCCCCCTTGAAAAAATATAATTGGTTATTTCAATGAAATGTCTTTGGACTTGTTTTTACAAAGGTGTAGTAAAGAGAAGTGAAATGAAGATAAATGAAAATAGCACCAAAGATAGCAAAACAATTCCTGTCAAGCATAACCAAAGGACAATCCTAAATATATGCTGGTAAACATCTTAATTTCATAAAAACTGAAAAAAAAACAAAGAAAGGCCTGTGATATTCATTTGGTAAGCATAAGCAGAATCAAAATAGGAGCTCAGTAGGTCTGAGACAATATTGCTCAGAAGCATAATTGAGGGTGAAAAGCTAGAACTTAATCCATACTTTTAGGAAGAAACTGTAGTACACATCAGTAAACATCACAATAAGAAAGAAAACATTAACTTAGCTTAGACAGATATGAAAGAAGAGTAAGAAAGAGATCCATCACAGTACATCAAAGCTATATATGTGGTGAATAAACACAATATGTTAAAGATCACTTCAGCCTCAATATTGCGGAAATCAAACATAGGGAAAGAGAGAGACGAGATCTAGGTGCTTATCAAACTCCACTCTGTTCCAGACAAAATATTAGGTACTCATTTGGTCTATACAATAACATTTGACATTTAACAGTTGCCATTATCTTCATAATGAAGTTCATAAATTTAATTGCCCAGGATCTTATAGCTTGGATAGGAAGCTCAAAAAATGGATTAGGATATCTGTTTTATCTAGCTAAATAGTACATTCCACAATATCATGATAATGTGTTGTATTATAGTTGTAACCGAACATAAGCTGCTAACTTCATCAAATAGTTATAATAATAGCTTTGCATCCATAGCACTTAGAATTTATTAATTCTTTTTAATCATATTCGGTCTTTACAACAGTGAGGAAATGTTGAGGAAACTAAAGCAAACAGAGAATAATAACTTTACCAAACTCACATGTTTAAACCATGTTTACTAAAATAAAATATATCATGCCCATGCACTAATTACTAACAATTTTAAAGGACAGTGATTCTTTCAGGTAAATTTAATACACTTGTATCATGGATAAATTAAACCATTTCCCCAAAGACATGAAGAGTTAATATACCTTTTTGGTTGCTGAAGTCTAATGTCTGTAACTGTTATTTAATTGCTTAAATTGACTTTATAATCAATGCATTCCAGCAATGTATTCCTTAAAGATTTGCAATGTATTCCTTAAAGATTTGCTTTCCTAATTCTTTTACAAAGAAGCTTCTTTCTAATTCCAGCATCTAACTAGGCAATATAATTAAAAAGAGAGAAAAGGAAGAGAAGAAGGCTATAACCTTATTATCTGTGCTATACTTCATCTCTTCTGTAGATTATCTTTGTGTTGCTTTGAAATTTCAGATATGGATATACTTTATATATTAAAAATCCTCACCTCAGAATGTAGTGAGAACCTTAAGCACTTCAGTCTGTGAAATTGACTCAGACCCCTGCTTATTTGTTTTTCCATTTCTGATAGTTCCATCCTCACCTTGCATATATGACTGTGGTCATGTCAAATTCAAGTATGGCATCCCTTGCATCTATAAGAGTTCCTGATATAGAGCAAGAACTCAACAAATATGTGTTACAGGACAGAAAGAATAGACAACCCATTCATTCATGGTGGAATAGGAATGAAACATCCTATCTTATATTTATATGCCATCTACTTTAAATATAATCTTTTATACATTGCATATATAATATTACTTAACACAGTAACATTTTAAAGTAGGTATTATCCCATTTTTTTAGAGAAGAACATTGCCACCAAAAGGGATTGGAAAGATTGCTCAGTGTCATACAGCAGTTGATAGCAACAGATTGAGTAGACTGCATATTGTAATGTTCATATTTTCAGATTAAGAATGGCATTTAGATTGATCTAACTAGTACAACTGGGTTAAGGAGAAAATCACAAGGGAAAATAGGAAATATCTTCAGGCAAATGAAAATAAAATATGCCAAAATTTATGTGATGCAGCAAAGGCAGTGCTGAAAGAGAAATCTATAGCTCTAAATGCTTACATTAAAAAAGAAGAAAGATTTCAAATCAGAGACCTAGTCTCAAAATTGGAAGAACTAGAAAAAGAAGAGCAAATTAAACCATAAGTGAGCAGAAGGAAAGATATAACAAAGATTGGAGCACAGATAAATTAAATAGAGAATGAGAAAGAGAGAGAGAACCAACAAAATAAATAGAGAATGAGAGAGAGAGAGAGAGACAGAGAGAGAGAGAGAGAGAGAACCAACAAAACCAAAATTTGGTTCTTTGAAAAGACCAATAAAATTGAGAAATCTTCAGCTAGACTAAGGAATTTTTAAATGAGAGGACACATTGGAGATTTCTTACTTTATAAGCGTAGAGTTCCGAGGCTTGAAAATGTCCAAATCAAGACATCAACAGGTGATCTGGTTATCCTGTACTCCTCTGTCACATGGCAAGGCACATGATGGTGTCTGCTGGTCCCCTGGGTTTCATTGTTCAAGATTTGCATACAGAAAACTACAAAACACCACTAAAAGAATACCTAAATAAATGGAAGATGTTCTGGGTTGCTAATACTTCCAGGATGCAAAACACCAGAAAAGAGTTGACTTCAGAAGGGGGGTTTATTTGGTTACAAAGTTACAGTCTTTGTAACTTTTATGGTCTTAAGGCCATAAAAGTGCCCAAGCTAAGGTATTAACAATAGAGTACCTTCACAGGAGGATGGCTGACGGTGTCTGGAAAATTTCTATTAGCTGGGAAGGCACATGGCTCGCATCTGCTGATCCTGAGTTGCTTTCAAAATTGCATTCCAAAATGTCTCTAGGCTTAGCTTTTTAAGGCAAACTCTGGGCTAGTATCTCCAAAGCATCAGGTGTGCTATCAATGGCCATCTTCAAAATGCCTCTCTAAACTGTAGCAAGCATCTGGACCTGTATGGCTCTTTTAAAGTACTCCAGTAAACTAATCAAGACCTATGCTGAATGGGCAGGGCCACACCTCCATGGAAATACTCTAATCAAAGTATTACCCACAGTTGGGTGGGTCACATCTCCATGGAAACAACCTAATCAAAGATTCTAATGTAATCAACACTAATACACCTGCCCCCATAAGATTGCATTGAAGAATATGACTTTTTCTGGTGGACACAATATATATAAACCAGCAAACAAGGACATTCTGTATTTGTAGATAGAAATACTAAATAGTGATAAGATGTCAATTCTACCCAAAGTAATTTACAGATTCAACACAATCCCAATCAAAATTCCAACAGCCTTCTTTGCAGAAATGGAAAAGCCAGTCATCAAATTTATACGGAAGGGTAAGGGGCCCAAATAGCCAGTGAAAAACATCTTGTAAAAGAAAAATGGCATTGGAGGATTCGTACTTCCCAATCTTAAAATGTTTTACAAAATGTTATTAATCAAAACAGCACGGTACTGGCACAAGGACAGACCTACAGACCACTGGAAACTAAATGAGAGCTCAGAAATCAACCCTCATGTTTATGGCCAGCTGATTTTTGACAAGGAAGCAAAGACCATTCAGTTTAGAAAGAACAGTCTTTCCAAAGACTATTATGGGAAAGCAGGTAATGCATATCCAAAAGAATGTAGGTGGATCCCTACCTCACACCATGTACAAAAAAATCAACCCCAAATGGATCAAAGACCTAAATATAAGAGCCAGAACTATCAAACACCTAGAAGAAAATATAGGAAGGCATCTTCAGTACCTTGTTTTAGGTAATAGTTTCTTAGACTGTACTCCTAAAGATAAGCAATAAAAGAAAAAATAGATAAATAGGACCTCATCAAAATTAAAAACTTTAGTGCATCAAAGCAGTTTATCATGAAAGTAAAAAGACAGCTTATACAATGGGAGAAAATGTTTGTAAATCACAACATTAATAAAATAAAATAAATTATTTGATTTAATAAACAAAATATATAAAGAAATCCTTCAACTCAACAACAAAAAAACACATGCAGCCCTATTTAAAAACTTCCTGACTACCGGCTGCTGGTAACCTGGGTTGCTATGTCTCTGTTTGCTTTATAATTAACCATTAAACTTCACTTTCACATTTTTTGCACTTTTCTACATGGCACATAGCAAGGCACATGGTAGTGCCTGCTGGTCTCTCCCTTCTCTTTCTGATTTGATTGATTTCAGTTTCTTGCTTCCTGTGGCTTTCTCCTTCTTTGTCTGAATTTCCTTCTTTGAAAAAGGACTCAAGTAATAAGATTAAGACCCATCCTGATTGTGGTGGGTCACACCTTAACTGAAGTAGCCTCATCAAACTTGCAATGGGTTCACAGGCACAGGAATGTATTAGCTTTAAGAACCTGTTTGTCAAGGGTACATTCAGTTCTAAACCATCAGAGATAATAATCAGTTACAAAGTCCTCGTACAGAATTTTTTTGTTTGTTTTTTACCCTAGATTTATCTTTTGGAAATCTGGGAGTTCTCTTTGGAATTCCCAGTTGTGAAGAGTAGTAAATGACAGAAAGGAGATTTAATAGAGAGCAAAAAATATTGCTGATAATTTTAACTCAACATGCAAAAGTATTCACTCAACAGCATTAGGCCAACAAGTATTCAGAAGCAAGTAACAAACAAGGACCAACGATGGGGTTGGATTGGGAGCAAAAGAGAAAAGGATTTCCAGATGAAAAGTATAATGGATACAAAGGGAAGCTCTATACAGTACAGCAAGATAGACACAGGCCCACACTTAATTAGTGAATAAGCCTTCAGCATAACTCAAAGCTTTTAAAGTCTTCATCTGAAAGCAAATGAGTATGATGTGACTTTAGTAAGGTAATATCCTTCCATTTGGAATTTTTCCTCAGATAGTGTTAAACTATCTACTTTTATTTTTTCTTTAACTCCCTTGGTAATTTTGTTTGTTTTAGACTGAGAAACAAGTATTTTCCCCTCCTGTGACAGTAAAGTCTTCCTACTTTTGAATATTCTTTATTTTTGCTTCTATTAACATATTTTATGGTCAAGTTTAGTTTCTGAAGTTTTAACTTACTCATTAAAATGGGCCTATTTTGAATTTACAATTTTTTCTTTCCTTATTGTGACAGATAACACACATGTAGAAAAGTGCAAAAAATGTGAAAGTGAAGTTTAATGATTAATTTTAAAGCAAACAGAGACATAGCAACCCAGGTTATGACAAAGAAAGCTGCCATGACCTAGAATGCCCAGTTGTACCCTTACTACTCACAGCTACCACTCCTCCATCTGGTGCTGGCCATTTTCTCAATTTTACAGTAACACATTCCTCATTTTTCTTTATTATTATGCTCTCATTTAAGACTTCCTAAGCTAGATAATTAAGTATTGTGAGTTTTTAAAAAAAATTTATGTAAATGTATGTTTTATTTCTTTTCTTATTTCTTTGAGTCTATGTTGTTGGTTGTAGCTGTAATACATTGATTTTCATTATTGTATAACGCTAATTATTCATTTTTGTTTTTGATGAATATTTGGTGCTATTGAGAATATTGATACTATGACCACTCTTTGCATATCTCATGGTATACATGTGTGCAAGTTTTTTCAGGGGGTATACTTATGAAGTGAATTGCTGTCTCATAGCATATTCCTTTCTGTCTGTACCCCTACATACCATTGGGACCGTCCTTGCTTTCTTTAACAAGATGTCTCAAACCTGTCTTGATTTTTACCTGGCCCAGGGAATTAAATCAGACCCCTACATACCATTGGGACCGTTCTTGCTTTCTTTAACAAGATGTCTCAAACCTGTCTTGATTTTTACCTGGCCCAGGGAATTAAATCAGAAGCCATAACAAGGATCCCTTTTAGGATAGAAGAATGTAAAAGAACAAAATTTGCTGGTGAATGTTGCACATTACTTTGTTCAACTTGACTAGAACAGTCAGGGCTGCAAGATAGTCAAGGATGCTTCAATTACTCTAATGCAGAGAAGAGAAATTACTTTTTTTTAAAATTCAATTTTATTGAGATATATTCACAAACCATACAATCATCCAAAGTATACAATCAACTGTTCACAGTACCATCATATAGTTCTGCATTCATCATCTCAATCTACTTTTTGAACATTTTCTTTGTACCAGAAAAAGTGAAAATAAGAATAAAAAATAAAAGCAAAAAAGAACAGCCAAATTATCCCCCCACCACCCTATTTTTCATTTAGTTTTTGTCCCCATTTTTCTACTCATACATCCATACACTAGATAAGGAGAGTGTGATCCACAGGTTTTCGTAATCACATGGTTACCCCTTGTAAGCTACATTGCTATACAATCATCTTCAAGAGTCAAGGCTACTGGGTTGCAATTTGATAGATTCAGGTATTTATTTCTAGCTATTTCAATACATTAAAACCTAAAAAGAGTTATCTGTTTAGTGCATAAGAATGCCATCCAGAGTGACCTCTTGGCTCCATTTGAAATCTCCCAGCCACTGAACTTTATTTCATTTCATTTCACATCCAACTTTTGGTCAAGAAGATGTTCTCAATCCCACAATGTTGAGTTCAGATTCATCCTTGGGGGTCATATCCCATGTTGCCAGGGAGATTCACACCCCTGGGAGTCAGGTCCCACCTAGAGGGGAGGGCAGTGAGTTCACCTGCCCAGTAGGCTTAGCTAGAGAAAGAGGGCCACATCTGAGCAACAAAGAGGTACTCAGGGAGAGACCCTTAGGCACAATTATAAGCAGGTTTAGCCTCTCCTTTGCAGTAACATGCTCCATAAGGGCAAGTCCCATGATAGAGGGCTCAGCATATCAAGCCTCCAGTCCTCAATGTTTGTGAGAGCATCAGCAACAATCCAGTTGAGGAAGCCCAACACCTCTGCATTTTCCCCCAGCTCCTCAGGGGGTCCTGCACATACATTTTTGTTCTCTGTCCAAATTACTTTGGGATGTGTCACTATTTCACACTAACTTATGCAAACCTACCAGGTCTAACTTCCTATTAAAAGTTCCATGTAATTATGGTACTTGAACAACTGTACAAGTTAAGTTTTTTAGGAAATATTGATCTTGCACCAACTAAACATCTCTTCCCTTAGTCTCACATGGAATTGGAAGATTTAAAATGCAGTCAGTATTTTCCTTTACCCTTTGATCCAATTTGCCCTAAACCTACCAAATCTGCTTCATTCACATCTCTAGCTGAAGTCTAGATTCTTTTTCAGCTTTTTTAACAGTTGCTATATGTGCTAATACTGACATTCATATTTGCCAAGCTCTAGCTCTGAGTTTCAGGTGTCACACAGATACCCAAAATTCCAGGGATCAATTAGGTCATACACAAGGGATCAGCATCTTGGAATCTGGAGATAGCCATTACAATTCAGGAATAGAAGTGACTGCTGTAAGAGCTTACAATCTAGGGACCATTAACAATAAGCATTCCCCTGATAACCTATGCTCTAAGATTCAATTCTGAGTTTATACATTGTAGTTAGACCATATTGGTGGGACATTATAGTATTTGACTTTGTTTCTGGTGTAGTTCACTCAAAATGCTGTCTACAGGTTCCATTCACTTTGTTGCATGTCTCACAGCTTCACTCCTTCTTGCATTTGCTGAATATTTCATTGTAGGAACACACAACAGTTCACCATTCTTTTCATCATTTGATGTACCGTTAGGCCACCTCCAACCATTGCAAATCATGCATACCGTCTTCAAAAACACCAGTATGCAAATGTTCATTCATGTCCCTGCTCTCAGATCCTCCAAGTAGATGTCCCTAATGAAGTTGCAGGACCTTATGGAACCCACATACCTAGCTTCATGTAGAACCAGCCCACTGTCCTCCAGAGAGTCTATACCATTCTGCCTCCTAACTGACAGTAAATATGTGCATCACTCTCTCCATGTTTTCTCCAGCAGTTTTATCCCTGTATATATTTTTCAATACAATTTTATAGAGCTATATTCATATATCATATAATTATCCACAGTGTACAATCAGTTGTTCATGGTATCATCATACCGTTGTGCATTTATCACCAGAGTCAGTACTTGAACATATTGATTACTACAGAAAAATTTTTAATGAATAAATAAAAAAGATAATAACAAGAAAAATAAAATATCATACAATACAATATTATATGTAGGGTCAGACAACAACACCATTACCAAGAATCCCATATTTCTCACTTATACCCCCCTCCCAAACACATTTAGCTTCAGTATATTGCCTTTGTTACATTTAATGGAAACATACTACAATGTAACTGTTGACCATAGACTCCAATTTGCTTTGATTATATTTTTCCCCAATACCATCCCTTTTTCAACACTTTGAATAGTTGACATTCATTTGTTCTCCCATATGCAAGAACAGTTTTATATTTGTACATTTAACCACTATCACTGACCACTCCAGTTTTTGCTAAGTTAAACAGTCCCAGTCTTTAACCCTATCTTTATCTCAGGTGACATTCATCACCCTAGCCCACCTTTTTCAATCTTAGTCACAGATATCAATGTTAGTGTAGTTACAATATTGTGCTACCATCACACTGTATTATGCTATCTATTTCTGGATCTATACAATCAATCAGGCTGAACATCTTGTAGTCCTTCAGTATCAAATGCCCGATCTCTAACCTCTTTCTAACCCCTGGTGGCCTGTGTTATCAGCTTTTAACTCTCAAAGTTTGCTCATTAATGTTACTTCATATTAGTGAGACCATACAGTATTTTTCTTTTTTTTTGTCTGGCTAACTTCACTCAACATAATGTCCTCAAGGTTCATCCACATTATTATATGTTCCATATCTTTGTTCTGTCTTACAGCTGTGTAATATTCCATCATGTGTGTGTACCACAGTTTGTTTATCCACTCATCTGTTGATGGACATTTGGGTTGTTTCCGTCTCTTGGCTATTGAGGAAATAATGTGATGATAAACATCAGTTGACAAATGCCTGCTTGTGTCTTAACTTTCAGTTCCTCTGAGTATATACCTAGTAATCGAATAGCTGGATCATATGGCAAATCTATACTTAGCTTCCTGAGAAACTGCCACACTGTCTTCCAGAGTAGTTGCACCATTCTACATTCCCATCAACAGTGAATAAGTGTGCCTTCTTCTCCACATCCTCTCCAGCTCTTGTAATTTTCTGTTTTCTGGATAATGGCCATTCTGGTAGATGTGAGATGATATCTCATTGTGTTTTTAATTTGTGTTTCACTAATAGCCAGTTAACTTGAGCATTTTTTCATATGTTTTTGAGACATTTGTATTTCCTCTTCAGAAAAGTGTCTATTTTTTAATTGGGTTGTTTGTCTTTCTGTTTTTGAGTTGTAGGATTAGTTTATATATTTGGGAAATTAAACCCTTATTTAGTATGTGTTTCCAAATAGTATCTCCCATTGTGTAGGCTGCCTTTTTACCTTTCTGACAAAGTCCTTTGATGTACAAAAGTGTTTAATTTAGAAGAGATCCCTTTCGTCTATTTGTTCTTTGGTTGCTCATGCTTTGGGTGCAAGGTCTAGGAAACCACCTCTTATCACAAGATCGTTAAAAAATTGCCCTTCATTTTCTTCTAAGGGTCGTATTTCTAGTGCTAATGTTTACGTCTTTGGTCCATTTTGAGTTGGTTTTTGTATAAGGTGTGAGAGGGGGTCCTCTTTCATTCTTTTTGGAATGGATATCCAGTTCTCTAAACATCATTTATTGAAGAGGCTGCTCTGTCCCAGTTGCTTTGACTTGACCACATTATCAAAGTTCAATTGCCTGTAGATGTGAGAGTCTATTTCTGAACACTCAGTTCAATTCCTTTGGTCAGTATATCTATCCTTATTCCAGTAACATGCTGTTTTGAGCTCTGTAGCTTTGTAATATGCTTCAGAGTCAGGTAATGTGAGACCTCCCACTTTGTTCTTCTTTCTCAAGATATTTTTGACTATTCAGAGCACCTTACCCTTCGGAATAAATTTGGTTATTGTTTTGTCTATTTCTGCAAACTAGGTTGTTGGGATTTTAATTGGTATTGCATTGAATCTATAAATCAGTTTAGGTAGAATTGTCATCTTAATTATATTTAGTCTTCCAATCCATGAACACAGTATGTTCTTCCATCTTTTTAGGTCCTGTTCAATTTCTTTTAGCAGTTTCTTGTAGTTTCCTTGTATAGGTCTTTTGTGGCCTTCATTAGGTTTATTCCTAAATACTTGATTCTTTTGGTTGCTACTATAAATGGAATTTTTTTCTTTATTTCTTCCTCTTGTTGCACATTAGTTGTGTATAAGAACACTACAGATTTTGTGTGTTGATCTTGTAGCCTGCCACTTTACTGTATCACTTAATAGCTCTTATAGCTTTGCTGTAGATTTTTCTGGATGTTCTATATATAGAATCATGTCATCTGCAAACAGTGAAAGTTTTACTTCTTCCTCTCCAATTTGGATGCCTTTCATCTCTTTTTCTTGCCTAATTGCTCTAGCTAGAACTTCCATCACAATACTGAATAACAATGGTGACAGTGGGCATCCCTGTCTTGTTCCTGATCTTAGAGGGAACGCTTTCATTCTCTCCCCATTGAGTATGATGTTAGCTGTCGCTTTTTCCTATATTACGTTTATCATATTGAGGAAATTCCCTTTTGTTTGTATCCTTTGAAGAGTTTTCTTCAAGAAAGGATATCGAATTTTGTCAGATTCCTCTTCCGCATTTATTGAGATGATCATGTGGTTCTGCTTTGATTATTGATGTGGTGTATTATATTAATTGATTTTCTCGTGTTGAACCAGACTTGCATACCTGGAATAAATCCCAATTGTCCATGGTATGTAATTCGTTTAATGTGCTGCTAGATTCAATTTGCAAGTATTTTGTTGAGGATTTTTGCACCTATATTAATTAAAGGGATTGGTCTATAATTTTCTTTTTCATAGTATGCTTGTCTGATTTTGGTATTAGGGTGATGTTGACATCATAGATTGAGTTGGATAGCTTTCCCTCCTCTTCAAATTTTGAAGAGTTTGAGCAGGATTGGTACTAATTCTTTCTTGACTGCTTGGCAGAATTCAATATGAAGCCATCCGGTCCTGGGCTTTCCTCTTTTGGGAGCTTTATGATGACTGACTGAATCTCTTTACTTGTGATTGGTTTGTTGAGGTTGTCTACTATTCCTCAAGTCAATGTTGGTTATTTATGGTTCTCTAGGAAGTCATCCATTTCACCTAAGTTGTACAGTTTATTCACATATAGTTGCTCATAGTATCTTCTCATTGTCTACTTTATTTCTGCAGAGCCAGTAGTTATGCTTCCTTTCCCCATTTCTGATTGCATTTATTTGCATACCCCCCCCCCCCGCCTTGTTAGCCTAGCTAGGGGTCCATCAGTTTTTGTTGATTTTCTTGAAGAATGAACTTCTGGTTTTGTTGATTCTTTCTATTGTTTTCCTATTCTCAATTTCATTTATTCTACTCTAATCTTTGTTATTTCTTTCCTTCTGTTGTTTTGGGATTAGTTTGCTGTTCTTTCTCTAGTTTCTCAAGGTGGACAGTTAATTCTTCAATTTTTGTTCTCTCTTATCTTTTAATATAGGTGTTTAGGGCAATAAATTTCCCTCTCAGCACCATCTTTGCTGAATCCCATAAGTTTTGATACGTTGTGTTTCCATTGTCATTTTCCTCAAGATATTTATTAAGTTCTCCTATAATTTATTCCTTTACCCTCTGGTTTTCTAAGAGTGTGTTGTTTATCCTCCATATATTTGTGAATTTTACAATATTCTACCTGTTAATTATTCCCTACTTCATTCCATTATGATCTGAGAAAGTGTTTTTTATAATAGCAATGTTTTTAAATTTGTTGAGACTTGCTTTGTGATGCAAAATGTGATCTATCCTAGAGAATGTTCCATGAACACTTGAGAAATATGTGTATCCTCCTGTTGTGGAGTGGAGTGTTCTATAAATGTCTCTCAAGTCTAGTTCATATCATACAATTCAACATCTCCATTTCCTTGTTGTTCCTCTATCTATGTTCTACCCATTTATGAGAGTGGTGTGTTAAAGTCTTCAACTATTATTGTGGAGTTATCTACTTCTTTCAGTGTCCTCAGCATTTGCCTCATGAATTTTGGGGCACTCTGGATTGGTGCATAAATATTTATGATTGTTTTCTTGATGAATTGACCCTGTTATTAACATATAGTGCCCTTCTTTACCTCTTTTAATTGTTTTACATTTGAAGTCTAATTTGTCTGATATTAATATAGCTACTCCCACTCTTTTCTGATTGCTGTTTACATGAAATATCTTTTTCCAACCTTTCACTTTCAACCTATTTTGACCTTGTGCCTAAAGTGAGTTTCTTTTAGACAGCATGTAGATTGGTCCTGTTTTTTAATCCATTCTGTCAATCTGTGTCTTTTTATGGGGAGATTTATCCATTAACTTTTAGTGTTGTTACTGTAAGGGAAGTACTTTCTTCTACCATTTTGTCTTTTGGATTTTATATATCATGTCATCTTTTTTCCTCTCTCCAATTTTATCCTTCCTGATAATCTTCATTTCTGAACTCTTGTCTTTTCTTATCAGCCTGTAGTACTCCCTTTAGTATTTCTTGTAGTCCTGGTCTCTTATTCACAAACTTTCTCAGTGTCTGATTGTCTGAAAATATTTTTATCTCTCCCTTATTTTTGAAGGAGAGTTTTGTTGGATATGGAATTCTCGGTTGGCACTTCTTCTCTTTCAGTATCTTAAATATATCATAACCCTGTATTCTCACCTCCATGGTTTCTGTGGAGAAATCTGTACATAGTCTTATTGAGCTTCTCTTGTATGTGATGGATTGTTTTTCTTGTGCTGCTTTCAGAATTCTCTCTTGTGATCTATTCTGTTTGGGTTACACTGTAGTTCATTAATCTGTAATTTTCTTTCATTAAGTTCAGAAATTTTCAGTGAACACATCATGCATTATTTTTATGTGACTTTTCCCCTCTCTTCTCCCTCTGGTATACCCATAACATGTACATTTGCGTTCTTCATTTTGTCACACAGCTCTCTAAGACCCTGCTCATATTTTTCCATTCTTTTCACCATCTGTTCTTTTGTGTGTGTGAATTCAAATGCCTTGTCTTCCAATTCACTGATCCTTTCTTCTGCCTGTTCAAATCTACTCTTTTATCCCTCCACTGTCTTTTTCATCTCCTCCATTATGCCCTTCATTCCCATAAGTTTTGCCATTTGTTTTTTCAAGTTTATGAAGTCTCCTTTATGGTCATCCTGTGTCTTCCTTATATCTTTCATCTCTTTTGCTGTATCTTCCCTCAGTTCATTGATTTGATTTTTGAAATCATTTGGGAGATTTGTTTGAACATCTTTAATTATTTCTTCCTTCAGTTCATTAAATTGATTTAGCATTAGTTGCCTCAACTCCTGTATCTCAGTTGAACTATTAGTTTGTGCCTTTGGCTTTTTCATATTTTCATGTTTCCTAGTATGACTCATTATTTTAACCTGTCTAGGCACCTGACTTTCTTGATTAGTTTATTCTGGATCTTGTTTTTACTCTGTTACCTAGGGTTTTCTTGTTGGTTGGCTTTGTTCTCTAACCTTTGGGGTTCAGGTCAGCTTATTCTAGGCCTCTAATTTAGGTTCTATTTAGTTGATCAGAGTTTTTCACCTCTTGTTTTTCTGTTTCTTTTCTTGTCTTTATGTACCCTTCTCATGTGAGAGTCTCCTCCAATATGGTCAACCCCAGTCAGGTTTTCCCAGTCCATAGAGGCCCAGGTCTCCGGAGGAGTCTATGGAGTTTCCTTGAGAATGAGACCCTCCTGTGAGGCCTTTAGATTCTGTGCTTTTCTTATCCTATCCAGCAGGTGGCAGTTGTCAGCCTGCAGCTCCACCACCAATGTAAGGAGGTGTGGAGCCTTTAGTTCTCTCAGTGACCCTGACCCTGTTCAGGGCATGGGTAACTGAAGCTGGTTTCTGAATTCCAGCCCCTGGAGTCTGAGTTCCCTGAAAGAGGGCTGCTGCTTGAGCTGGACCACACACACACACACACAGACACCCCTTTCCTTGGGAGAGGTTATGGCCTTTAGCAAATTATCTCACCCACTAGACTTATTGCTTTGTCTATCAGAGCTATCTTAGCTCTGCACTTGCCTGGGCCCAAATTGCAAGTCTTTGAGGCTTTCCGTATTGGGCAATTTAGAACAGTCATTTTTAAAAAAAGAGAAAATGATAAAAAAAAAAAAGGGGAAAAGAAAAGAAAGGCAAGTATAGACTATTTGAAGAAAATTGCTTTAATTCCATCCTTGCAGTTCTGATGGGCTATTGAAATGCAGAAAGACAAGGGGGTGGAGAGCAATTGAGGAGAAAACATAAAGCCAGAAACCTGGCTATTCAGAGAAGGGCCCTGGCCCCCTATGTTTGCATATGTGTCTGATTCTGTTTGAGCCCAGCTCTTCTCCCTATTATGTTCACCCCCAATTCCAAAAGTCTCTGTTTTTTTTTTTTTGTTTTGTTTGGTTTTGGTTTTGGTTTTTCTTTTCTTTCTTTTTTTTTTTTTTTTTTTTTTTTTTTTTTGCTGTATTTGCTAACCCTAATCTCCTCCCCACCAGGCTGACTGCTCCCAGATTCTCCAGTGTCTGGTCTCAGTTTGTCTATGGTTGGAGTTTTTGTTTACCAGTCTGAGTTTGTTAATCAGTTCTGCAACTGCAGTTCTCTCTCTTGGTTCCCAGCACTGACAGCCCCTCCTCTCTCAGGAAACCAGCCAAAAAACAGTCTGTTGTGTCTGGCAGGAAGGGGTATGGGAACTTACAGATTTCACTGATCTCAGCTGCTTCACACACTCAAGGTTGCTGTATGATGTGTGTCCAAACTCAGGTTCCCTTGAGGGGTCCAGTCCACACAGTTCCTGGCTGTCTACCAGCTGCCCCAGTGGAGTAATAAAACCCACACCTCACCACTCTGCCATCTTGCCCCACCCTAGAGAGGAGTTACGTTTAAAACAACAGGGATCATGGGTTAATGTTGACATGTCCAGTACATCTCTATTTTCACTAAGTCTCATTTGCCTTGCTCTAATAGGATAGTCCAATATAAAAGTGCATGAATTGTGTAGCTCACCAACCTGAGGTCAAATCCAGGACACCACCATTTTCTCACTGTGTGACTTTGCGGAAAATATTAATTTTGTTGCATAGATTTAACATATTTAAAGTTTCTTCATCTATAGAATTGGAATACAAATAATCACTCACATATCCTAATAGATATAAAGTACAAATAAAATTCAATTTCAATAACATTTTAATTAACAAATAAAAATTTTAAGTGAAGAAGAAATGCTGCTGAACCCAGCAATTAGTGATAATTCTTGGATTTTCTTGGTACAGAGTCCTATTAAAGGCAAGGATTCTATAATGAATAACAATCAACCCAGGGCACAACCAAAAACTGGGGAAAGAGTCTATTTTTGTACTTAATTCAATTCTGAACTCTAAATTATTAAGTACTATATGGGTTAATGTTTTGAAATGAAGGATTTGCTTCTTAATGTGATATCTGCAATTTGTCATAAAGTTGATGAAAGTAATGTCCTTGGCTTACTCTCCAGAGAAGCTAGTTCTCTTTTTGTGCTATATTCTTGGCACATAATAAAGAGAAATTTTGAAAAAATGTATTTCCCATATGAAAACATGACAGGATGTCAATGGGTTGAAGTAGTGCAGCTTCTCATAAAACACCAAAAGCTATACACTAATCATTTTTCTGGGAATTCATGTTTTATGTGGAATCTCCTATGTTTATTAATTCTCATATAATAGATGTGTCCTCAATAGCAATAAAATATTAAAAGTACATAATCATAACAGTAATTAGCTAGAAAAATTAAAGATTAAAACTAAAAATATGAGAAACTAAAATCTTCTCCATGGTGTAGTAAAACTTTAAATATGGAAATACGAAAGCAAATTATTTTCTTAATTTTAACTAAACATATTGTATCCTTTAATTTATTAAGATTTATGATTTTTTTATTAAAGGATCTAATGTTTTTGTATATCTGATGTCATGTTATGGCCTTTTTGAAATAACTTTATTAATAAAATTTCATTATGTGATACAGGAAGAACTTTTAGTATTTCTAAATATCTTAAAATTATGCCTTTCATTCTTCCTTCTATGCCCATGTAGCTTTTATGTTCTTTTACCCTCTCCACATTCTACAGTTTCTTCCATTATAAAATAAGTATATAAATTATTAACAGGTCTAAAGTATTTTTAAGGAGTTTTCATGGTCACCTATGGTGTAAGATGCATTAGAAGCTGTTTTGCTGCTGTGTGGACACACTTGAAATCTGTTCCAACATGTGAAAATGACACTTCTCCATATGTGAGGGGGAGCAAGGGAAGTAGTCACCATACGCTTCTGCCTACTTTAGGGTTACTTCTGAGATCTCCCATGATTTCTGCTGGCCTTCAAAAGAGAGGCAGAACAGAAGTTTAAAGGATGCTGATGCAGTCTTTACCAAGGCATATCCTAATATGCTGGTGATAGGATGTTTCTTTCAGATGTTCCATGTCACATGGTTAGGTAGAACTATGGCTGCATAAAGTAGATCCACATTTAGTCATCACTCATCCTGAGTCTTTGTACTCCATCCTCTAGTTCAGAGTATTTCAAAATTTACTGAACATAAATGAATCACTTGGTGATCTTGTTAAAATGCATATTCTGTTTCAGGAGGTCTGGAAATTGGACAGGATTTTCCAATTTTAGCAAGTTCCAAGGTGATGTCAATGTTGCAGATATCTAGACCACACTTTCAGTGCTAGACTCTGCAGAACATCCTGAAATAGATATTTCTATTTCAACCTCAACCTCCCCAGGATTCAGTTAACTGCCAATTCCCTAGCAGATTGTTGATATGCTTCATATATACTTGAGGTGATACATTTAATCTCAAATTTTGGTGTGGACAAGAATAATTTGTCCTGATTTAATCATGTGTTTCATAATCTTTGATATACACCCCAGTAATCCATTCTCCTACATAACCTGAAGACTCCTTCCAGTACAAATTTCTGAGACCCTGCAACTTCTTGTGAGTATATATTTTTTACCTTGTAATAGATTTTACAAAAATTCATCAGGATTTTGTTGGAATTGACACAGTATAATGTGTCTGGAGACAATGCAAGGTGGTGTGAGCAGGTATTGAGAACAGACAACCCATCTGAGGCAAATCCAGGCACGTACACTGATTTTTTTTCAACTAAAGGTACATATTTCGCTAGCAAGAATATTTCAGTGGTAATAAAGGGTTCATGGTTACTAATTTCATCTCTTTCTGCCCCATTGTCTCTATCCAAATACTCAGGGACCTGATCCTTCCCAACCGGATTCATCCTCTATCATATTAGGCCTAATGTAGTCATGCATTTAACTGCACAGCAGTTCTATAATATTTGGACCAATTTTACCTTGTAATGTTTGGACCAGTTCATGTCTGCCCTGAGGCTATGTGAAATATGGGATTTCATTAAGGTCACCTTAGAGCCCTTTATGCCTTGGAAATTAAGACTTAAGCATATCTTTTATTCTTTTTTGAGCAAGCTTTCAAGCCCAGTCTGAAGAATCAGGCTACCCATAAGTTTTGTGATTACCATGGCTGCCACAGTGATTGAAAGCTGTGATTGAGATCCCCCTTTACCTTGCCATATATGCTGATTCATCAGCACAAATACCAAATGTGACAAATGTATGGACTGTCAGTGCCCTATGTCCCATCAGCAAGGAGATCATTTATGAGTCGTGAAATATACGACCACCCAATCTCAAATCCATCTACAGGATGCATTTCCTGGAATACTTCCTGCTACCAATGATTTTCTCAGTCTGTTCCCAGAAGGAAACATAAAACGCTCAATCAGTATTTCATTGTTACTCTAATGAAGGTCCATTTACAAAAGTGTGGGCAAATTTAGGGATAAAACCCAACCATCAGGGTCTTGCAACATTTGAAAACTTTTACCATCCCAAGACATGAGGAGCCAAAGAGAATGAGAGCTTGGTGTTATGAAAATGTAGGTCCCAGACTGAAGGTGCAGCAGGGATAATTTGGAGGCTTGGGAACATATCCTTTCCTCTTTTTCCTAGTGCCTTCAAATTCGTTCCCATGCCTCTCTCTACCTATACTGTATATACAAGAACCCAGAGTGTAAGGGAAACTGAGACACTAGTTCATAGGTGTCAAGTTCTTGGACCACAGAACAGAGCAGGAGATGGCAGAGAAGTGATCTGGGGTGGTAGGCAGTGGAGAATAACCAGCATAATGGACAAAACCTTAAGAGTCAACTTGTCATTTTTTAGTCTGAAAAATTACTATGAGCATTTCAAAGCATGCAGAAAATTTGAAAGAATTGTATAGTGAACATCAACATACATCCAGATTCTACAATTAATATTTTGGTATTTTTGCTTCTCCATGTATCTATCTATTGCTCCATCTTATTATTTTGATGCATTTCAAGTATGTTGAAATATCAATATATTTCAACACTGAAGAGAATGCATATCATTAACCAGAGTCCAATATTGTTTCCAGGCAAAATTTAAATTCCTTGAAATGTATAAACCATAAGTATATCATTCAATGGATTTTTACTAATGTCTATAATTTGTAAACCCAGGTCCTATTAAGATACAAAATGTTAGCATCACCACAGACTTATTTTTAATTGTTATATAAAAGGAATATTATTTTCTAAAAACAGAATTAAATATTTAAGCGCTATATAGACTGAAAACCTTAAACAAAACCAAGACAACTTTGGGAAAAAATTATAACCAGGTACTTTTAAGTCTATGATCTTCCCATGATGTGAGTGTATTTAAGATGCATAAGCATGAGAGACAGAGAAGACAAGAACAAAAACTTAAAGGACCTTGCTAAATCAGCCTCTCTAGAACTTCATTGTTTCTTTACATTTAATGATTATATGATACAATGATCTGAAAAGGAATATGAAATATACTTACAATTATGTAAATTATTATTTTTGCTATTTCTTCATATCACTCTTTTCTTAATGAGTAACTTTCCTAAATGAGAGAAATGGGCTGAGTTGTTTCTAGTGTTTACTCTAGACTTAATATCCTCATGTATTGTTAAAATTCAAGGAAACACACTTTGGATAACAAATTATGGAATATTATAGTCAAATGGGATATTATTAAGAATGTTTTAAAATTACAATCAAGTATCAAAGATCTAGATTCCTTAAAAAAAAATCAACAGCTAAATTAGTCCATTTTCAATGGATTGATGTTGAAAAAATACAATGTAAATACCCTTTATTT
The DNA here is from genome assembly GCF_015220235.1 of Choloepus didactylus. NCBI lineage: Eukaryota > Metazoa > Chordata > Mammalia > Pilosa > Megalonychidae > Choloepus > Choloepus didactylus. Next base: position 88,234,862 of record NC_051313.1, read on the forward strand.
ATGTTTGTTGCATACTCATTTGAAGTATAAACTAGATTGCCACTGGAAGTTAAATTAGGCAGTAGAGAAGATACAAGTTTTGACCAAATCGTAATAATTTCTATATAAAGAACAAGATTTTCTGTTATTCACCATCAGTACTTATTGTCATTTAAATCCTCTGCTATTCACATTTCACAATAAATTAGAAAATACCTAATCATTTATGTTTCTATAACTACAATTTTCTGGTATCACCAATATGTCTCCTGAAGTTGTATTCCTATCATTCCAAATCATGGGCATAACACAAAGAGACATTTTAGATCATTAACAAACTATCATCTTTCTTAACCAGGCTTTAAAGTTTTTCAAAAAATCTTATCTTTATAACTCAGTAAAAACACAGTCATGAGGTTATTAATTAAAATTATACCAGGTAAAATATAAGCTGAGATACCTGGAGATTGTGATAATTTGTATAATTTGGGCAGCCTATAATTTGGATAATTGATATCATAAAAACTTGCTTTCATTTGCATGATCATGAAATTAGAAAATAAAGTTAGTGTTTTCATTATCTGAATAGTTGTTTAATTATTCACCTCAATTTGGAAGTACAGTTAAGGGGTTAACACAGAAAAAAGCAAAATCTCTTAATTTTTGAGATATTAAACAGACAACACATAAATGTCCTTCCCTACTTGCTTGAAATGTTGGAGAAAAACATAATTAGACCATGTTTCTGTTCTCCAGAGAACAAAACTATGTGTTCTCAAAGGCATATGTTTGGGGTAATTTTTATGCTGAGGTTGGAAGCAATACAAATCTCTAAAAACACTGGACCAAGAAAATTGGATATGGCTCAATAGGCAGAGAGGACCCAAAGGTATTAGTTACAGCATTTCTTAATATATGAACTATTCAAGCATTTGGCAAAGATCAAATATATTTGGAATATTTTTATGCCTGTTTAAAAGAGTAAACAACTACTTTGGTAAATCTTTTCTCAAAGGTTTTATCTGAACAAATAAGCATCCACTCAGAATTTTAAAGAAAATCCCTCACTATTTTTAAATACATTTATAATTTTCACATAGCAGCATTTATGTTTGGTTTTATCAAGCTTTGGAAGGTAGAAATGTTACATAATTTCAATTTTCTTTCTTACTCTATACTCCACAACTGTGTTTCATAAATATTTTCCTGAAATAATAATTTCATCCTCAATGAAATTCAGTATTTTTGTCAATGGTGCTTTGCCATGGTTCTTACATAAGCTCAGATTTGCACCCTTACTACCTATAGTATTTAAGTTCCTATTGTTTGGAACAAAGGAATGAGTAATTCCACAGTCTGAGATAAAATATTTTTGCTGTTTTTAGTCACTAAATTTATGGTACTTGGTTATGGCACCCTCAGGAAGCTAAGAAACTCAGACAGTAATCTTGATAGCTATTGTCTCTTCTCACTTAAAATATTATACAGAAGTCATATTAATTTCCTTTGGAAATGTTCAGGGAGAGAGGTGCAGGATCCAGAATGTGTTGTGAATGGAGGACTCAGAAAAATATTTTGGAGACTTCAATTTCATCTGTGTGTTCCCAGACCAATTTCTGATGGGATAAGCTCAGAGAAGAGATTGGCAATGTCTTTGGCTGCTAGTAGCCTTCAGTAAATGTAAGGGTGTAGAAAATCCCTCCCATTCTTGATAAAGTCAGCAGTTGGGATGGATAGGAAGAGATGAGGGTAACAAATCATCCTGTGAAATATCAGGAATATTTCCTGATCTTTTCCATAAAAGAGAAATTGTACAAACCATGTTTCTTTTCAGAAATTATCTCTCCTCAGGCTTTCTTTGGGGAAAACCTGGCACCACTCTCAGAAGGAAGAAAATCTGACAAAGCCCATTATGTTTGATTCAAGCTCCTTTGACTAGGCCCATTGTGATAGCCCCCTTGCTCAGAAATTTGTCCAGATTTTTACCTCTCTGTCAGAACTGGGTCCATTTTATTGGACCCTTCTTTTTCTTATATGCCTTGATTTTTCTATCTGTATCATCAGTAGCCTAAACTGAAGGTATATGCATCTTGGGGTGCAGAAAAACTTCCAGTGGCCGAAACAGTTTTAAGAAAATAAATTTCCAGATACTTAACTTTCATTTGTAGTCTTGTCTGGACTTGAACTTTCTCAGAATCTTCCTGTTGTCAAGATACCACGCAGATTATTTTTTTCCATTCCGTTTCACAATCACCTTTCTCACATTCTACAAAAGAAAGCACTGTCACTCATGTTAAGTCTTACTATGGTGTATTGCTCTTGGCTGTTAATACTTTAGGGTTAGATAGAAGGGAAATTATGTCAGTGAATCCTCATCAGTCAAGGCCTCTATACCTGTGCAAGGGCTTATTGTCTTTCCCATTTGTGCTGGTTTCGATGTAGTATGTCTCCCAAAACACCATATTCTTTGATGAAATCTTGTGGAGGCAGATATATTTAGTATTGATTAGGTTGGAACCTATTGATTGAGTGTTTCCATGGAGATGTGACTCAATCAACTGTGGGTAAGAACTTTGACTGGGTAATTTCCATGGAGATGTTACCCTACCCACTCAGGGTTTTTTTTGAATTAAATCACTGGAGCCATATTAAATTGCTGACAAACAGAAGGAACTCAGAGCAGCTAAGAGTGATATTTTGGAGAGCAACTGAGAGTGACACTTTGGAGGAGCTGCAGCTTACAGAGATATTTTGGAGAATGCAACCCAGGAGCAAGCAGATACCTTGAGAGGAACATTGTGGGAGAAAGCCACTTTGAAACCAGAACTCCAGAGCAGACTCCAGCCACATGCCTTCCCAGCTCAGAGGTTTTCGGACGCCATCCTTCAGTGAAGGTACCCTGCTGTTAATTCCTTACCTTGGATACTTTATGGACTTGAGACTGTAACTCTGTAACCAAATAAACCCCCATTATAAAAGCAAATCCATTTCTGGTATTTTGCAAAAAGGCAGCATTAGCAAACTGGAGCACCATTTTACACATTTTTTGCATTAAGGGTGATGTATGACATTAAAAACTGCCCATTTTTACTTGTGTCAGGATGTTTTGAATTCAGATATATTGTAAAGTGGTGCAACAGAATTGAGGCTAAACTTTTCTAACTTCCAACTATTACTAAAGAATACAACACAGGTAAGGGAGAGTCGCATGACAGCACTGATACGACACTGGAAGTAAATATTGAAGACAGTGGCAGCCTCATTACCTTATCTATGTTAGAATTAGAATATTTGAGGATTTTTAAAAAGCATTCTGGGAAATACTACTCCTCTGTTAATAAGCATACCCTGTCTTCATTTTTACCATTCTATGTACTAAGAACATGGTGCAGGCACTCATTTGCCCATGTCTCAGTCTGGGTGTCATTTGCATATTTTTCTGATTTCAAGGTAGAGGAAGTGAAAACATTCACATTACCTTCCAGAAGAACAACATTACATTTTCAAGTGAAAAATAAAATATGTATGGAAAGTTCTATATTTCTTAAAAATTTATTTAGATTATTGTGGAAAGTATTTTCAGGAAATTTCAAAAAATAGGACTACTGGGTACTATATTTCCATAATCATATTGTGCCTGGGCCTATTATTTTTGATGAGTGAAGTTATACTTGGTTCATTTATTCAGCCTTGATGTGTGTGTTTCTTGAGTAATAATACTCAATTTCCACTAAGGCCGGTCTCTCTGATGTGGTTCAGCTCCTGGCTTCTAACCCTGCCCAGTGAGCACTGCCCATTTGTGAGTGCTTCCATCTCATGGTCTCACCTGGGGTGTGTGGATTTGACACTAGCATTCTTAAGTTTTCAGAATGCCTGGAAATAAAATGTCAATACACCAGGAAAGATATTTTTCGATGAACACATTGGTGAAGATTGGACTGTAGCTAGATGAAATCAAAACTATACCTTGAAAAAAGAAGGATTAAGATGATAGAACTTTTGACAGGAGGTCTAAAAAGGCATTTAGAACTCTGTTGGCACCCAATCTTTACTGATACAAGCGTGGTGGGAGTTTTAAAAGACAAAGTTTGTAAAAGTCAGACTTTATCTGCAGTTGCCCTTGACAGACATTTTACCATTTTACACATTTATTTTCCATGTATTTGTAGAAAGAAATTTAGATTTCAAAATGCATATACAGGAAGAGAATTTAAGTCTCAATAATAAACAATTCTTGTCCTTAAATGATTACTATTATTAATTAATTTCCCTAGGTATTATAGGAACTACTTTAAAAACATGTTTACGTTTTCAAAGGAACTAAAGTTTAATTCCTTTTTAAGTAAAGCTGTTTTCTTATATATTTTCACATGAGTATATTTTATTTTTATAATGGCAAAAATAAATTACCTGTGGTAAATCAATGAAATGAAGATACTACATCAGAATAAATTAGGACTGTCAAACAAGATTCTTCTATGTTAACTAATCTTAATTTATTGTCCCTTGTTTATGGGCTGTGATGTTTGCTGTTGCTTAAAGGTAAAGCTTCTCAAATTACTGTAGGAATCAGAACATCCAATTAAGTTGACCATTAAAGAACATCACAAAGGATAATACATTGCATGAAAAAGTTACTTACGATTTTTACAAGTCAGATTCCATTTATAGCATAAATATATATACATATGTAATATACATGCATATATGTATATATGTGTATATATGTATACATAAATCTATGTACACACACACAGCCAATGCCTAACATACAGTAAGAATTCAATAAATGTCCCTTACATTCTTTTTCTTCCTCCTGGTAACTTTGTTTCCAGTAAAGGTTAGTACTCCCTAAAGATTGCTGACCTGGTGACTTAGTTGGTTAGTCAAATGATTAGTTTATGTTTCAATAAATGGTATCTTAAAAATGTATTTATTTACAGTTGAAAGAGTGGTAACATTCTACTTTGTACAGGGCAACAAAGTTAGAGATAAAAAAGAATTTAAAAAACCAAAATACTCTTTAGGCACACTTTTTACATTATGCTTGATCTGTAACCTACTACAGATTATTCCTATTCCTTTTTCCTTTGAGTTCTAGGAAGAAACATTTTCATTTTTATTTCCAGAATCCCAAAACTCTTTACCTTCATTCATACATAGCATTCTGATGCCAAGCTTATGCTTGCTTCAATTTAGACCATTTATTTATTAATTTATCAGAATGATGCAGTTTCCTAATTAATTTTTCTGGTTTAAAAGGAATATTTCTGTTCTTGCTGCTTCTCTTGAACCATCCTTTCTCACAAGGAAAACAATCCTTTATCACAGAAAAAACAAAAAAAAATTGTTAATGGTTTTCTAACGTTTCAGGCTCTCAAATCCAATTTCCATTTGGTAGGGAAAAAATTATTCTGAAGACATTTTGTTTTCATTTCATTTTTCCCAGAATTGTCTTTTATCATCTCTGGACTCATTAATGGATTTCTTATATGTCACTTAATTCTTGTTCAGCCAGGTATGTGTAGTGTAAGTCTAACATTTAATAAGCAATGTTTTGTTATGTTTTGAAGAGGAGTTTGTTTTGATTTTGTTGGGTGGAGGCAAAATTAATTCTTCACAGAAAGGAATAATCATCTATTTATTGGTTTTATTTAAAGGATATTTGCTCTTTATCTTGTGTATATTTTGAAACATTTCACTAGCACATCATTTTTAGCAAGATAATACAGTAATATCACAATAAATTATTGCAAAATCTTTAAGTGAGATGTTCAAAATGAGACAAGATTTGAAAATCCATACCAGCCACATTTCCAAAAAATATACTAAATGATTTATTTAGAAGTCATAAACCTTTACAAAGCTTATATTTTATAGAATCAAGAACATCTGATTTTTGTTTTACTTTTTATCTTCTTTTGAGCATTACTAACTAATCCAAGGAATTTTCCTTCTGTGTTTGACACTTAATTAATTTAGTTGACACATTTTTATTTTCTAGACTCACCCCAGTAATTTCATTTACTTAGATGTTGTCTAAAGTGTTCCCAATGTAAAATACCTAAAAGATACATCTAAACATTTTTTTCTGTCTAAATGTAAACATTAGGTATAAAATTCTAAATTAGCTTTTTATATTCTCATTGATCTTCAAAGTTTGATTTGAATCAATACCTTAAATCTCTGTGCTTGATAATAATGTGAAATCATACTCATTTCTGACACAGCAGGTTTTTGATAGCTCTGGAAAAACCAGAACATCATTACTTCAGGCAAGGTGACAAGGATAATCACCTCCTATAATTCAAGTTTAGTACCTGAATGTCAGGGAGGGATCATTATGTCCTTGATCCAAAAATTTTAACCATATTACATTGTCTGGCTTCTAGCAAATGTTTTGAGAATTACTAGAATTACTCCAATTCAAAGAGACTGCATTAGATTCATTTCAGCTTTTGAAAATGTAATTCAAATAATACCTGAACTGTTTGCATTCAATATAGAGCATATACCTTCCTTAGAGTAGTAACTCTCTTTGCCAGTCTAGAAGTCTGGTGAGATCTTTTATCTCCACCTTTGGTCAAAGAAAGTGGCATCTCATGAAAAAGAAGTATAGTTGGAAATATTTAGAATGTAAACTCCATTCATTTATTTTTATTAAATATGGGTTTCAGTGTATGTATGTGTTCTGGTTTGCTAAAGCTGCCAGAATGCACAATACCAGAAATGAATTGCCTTTTATAATTGGGGTTTATTAGGTTACAAATTTACAGTTCTAAGGCTGTAAAATTTCCAGTCTAAGGAATCAACAAGGGAATATCTTCACTGAAGAAAAGTCAGTGGTGTCTGGAACACCTCTGTCAGCTGGGAAGGCATGTGGCTGGTGACTGCTACTCCTTTGCTCCCAGGTTGCATTTCAAAATGGCTTTCTCCAAAATATCTCTGGGCTTCTCTGTCTCTCTTAGCTTCTCTTAGCTCTCTGCTTGTTTCTTCTGGGGCATTTCTCTCTAAGTGTCTGGGAGTCTTCTCTTAGCTTCTCCAGGGTAAACTCTAGGCCTCTTCTCTTAGCTTAGCATCTCCAGTCTTTCTGTCTGCATCTCCAAGAATCTGGGTCTGTGTTGGCTCTTAGCTTCTCTCAGGGGTAAACTCTGACTTACATATCTTATCTTTTCCACAAAATGTCTCCCTCAGCTTCCTGAGCTCCTTCTCTGTGAACTCTTTTAGAGGACTCCAGTAAGCTAAGCAAGACCCACCTGGAATGGGCAGGTTCATACCTAGATGGAAATAATATAATCAGAGTTCCCACCCACAACTGGGTGGATCACATGTCCAAGGAAACAACCTAATCAAAAGATCCCAGCCAACAAGATTGGATTAAAAGATCATGGCTCTTCTGGGGACCATAACATCTTCAAATCGGCATAGTATGTTCATTTTCCTTGAAGTCAAATTGTTCAAGGTAGAGCTGGTAGTTTTTTGTCTCACATAAAATAATTTAAATTTATGTGATTCATAAAAGAAGTTAAAAATGAAGATTCTCCATGAAAAATATGATCTCAGGTTTGCTTATTTAATGTGTAAATACCAAAGACTTTGCTTATGTGTAGTAGTTGCCATATAACTTGCTGCACTTGAGTCAATCCTGCCCTTATCATATAAATGATGTATGCTATTATCATGTAAATAAGGCATCCAGCTTTTATCATGCTCATATATGTTTAGCATGGGTTTTATGAGTCCCAATATCCTTCTTTTCCTGATGTTTCTGAAGAAAGAAGATCATTTTCCTCTTACATACCAAGAATTCTTTTGACATAAAGCATTGCTTCAGTCTACTTGAATAATTATATTGCTGATAATGATTTTTTAGGAACATTATAAAGTTTCCTTAAAGTCACATTGTTTTCATTCATTGTTCAGCTTATTGATGTCTGGTTTCAGGAATTACTCCTCTTGCATACTCAAATTTCTAGCCTTTGAGTCACATATAGATGATGTGATTTAGTAAAGAGTTGATCTTGCTCTGGTTCATGGTAATTGAACCCTTGTCATTCCCAGGAGGAGAATAGTAATTGAGGACCAAAGTCAAAGGATTTGTCATTGTAGCCACAAAGTTCTAGGTGCTGGAACACATAGTATACAGATATAAATCTGTGCCCTAATGAAATTTACATTCTTTGGAAGAAGAGAAATTCATAACAACAGCAAAAAAAAGCCACTAAATCCAATAGTTTACATAGTACAATAGAAGTTGGCAAGAACAAGAGAAAAGATTCAGAGACAGGATGTTGGTAGAATGAGATTGCACTAAAATCATTGTGTTCAAGGTAGCATGTATTGAGAAAGTGTTTTTTTGAGCCAAAACTAAAGGAAGTAAAGGGATAAATCATACAAATTATCTGGGGAAAGAGGATTCCAGACCAAGGGAAGATCAAGCTTGTTTGGAATTATATAAGCTACCCCTGGATGTTTTCTATCTACCAGCTCCAAAATTGGTGTCCAGAGTCCATATATTCATTTAGTCCATCATCTTTTATGTGTGTCAACCTTCTAAGTGCTGACCACATACAGTGGTGAAAAAGGCACAAAAGGTCTTTGTACCCCTTTCGAGGGACTTAAATTCTGTTTGAGGGTGACAAAAATATGCAAGATAATCTACTGACAAGTTTCTAGTTGATGATAAAGTGGGACAGAATGGAGGGTGACTAGTTAAGACAGGGTGATCAGACAGGGCTCTCTCAGAAGCAGTATTTATGCTGATATGATATGAATGCCAAGTGAAGAATACTTCAAGCAATAGAACAATCAAAGCCAAGGATCCACAGACAGAAACAATCATGGCTAGTTAGTAGTACATAAAGAATGTTATCGTAGTTTGAGTGGTGAAAGACTGGGTTAGAGAGTGATAAGAAACAAGCATAAAATAAGATTAGAGGTATAGACAGGTATTAAAACCCATGTGGATTAATGAGAAAATGGAGAATTTAGATCTTATTCTATATCTGATGGAGATCTATTGAAGGATTTTAAGTAGAGGATTATATGATCTTGTGTATAATTAAAAGTATCATCCTGGGATTAATTATAAACAAAAATAGAAGCAGTAGAAGCAGGCAAGGATACCACTTCAGATGGTGAGAGATGACATGGGTTGATGGTGGCTTGGATTAGGGTGGTGGCAGAGAACAGGCTGTTCGCTTGACCATGTGGGGAATGGAGAATTACCAGATGTTTGGTTTGAGCTACTTGGTTGGATGTGGTAAGTTTGTGATAAGAATTAAGAGTTTCATTTAAATTAATTTTGAAATGCCAACCAGATATCCAAATCCTCATGATTTTAACACAAATCATTTCAACCAAACAAAAATTGCACTGTGTTTTCAATTAAGGAAGAAAATATAATCTATTTTATTTAAATTGTATTATTTATCAATTAAATTACAATTATTTTGAATCTCATTAAATATATAATCTCTTTAAATTTCTTGTCACATGCTTGCATCTCATTCTGTATCAAAAGAGGATAACTATTGACTTTATCAGAGACCTGTTTATAGAAACTAATTCATATATAAAACAATCTTAGAAAATAGTTCCCATGGACAGTATTAAACTGAGATGCAAGTTATTTCTCTTGGTAATTCTTATAAAATCTATTCCAAGAAGAATATTTCAAAGTAATTCTATGGCCATGCTGTTATTGCATGTATTGTAGCTAAGAACAGAATGTAGTGATTATTGTATTTTTATGATCTTTTACCCTTTTTATATGTGTTTAAATTCCTCTTAGAAGATAACTACAGAGATTGCCAAATACTTCTGCATGAAAGTCATACTCTTGGTATTTTATGATCCAGAATAGATCCAACAGACTACCTTTATCCCCTCAAGATTAGACATATTGCCCTAAATTGTTGAGCACATTTTGAGTTTGTACTTTTTGAGAGTTGCTTGAAGTGTGGGGGAAAACACTAACATTTATAAAAACAACAAAGCTATTTAGTAATAAAGAAAACAGTTGTATTTTGAAAATTACTACCACATTTATATGCTTAAGGAATGAAAAAAATCACTCAGTTTTATAATATATGAAATAGAACATAAATAAAATTGGAAGAGGTCACTGAAAATGTGAATAAATTAAAAGCTAACAATAAGTTTATGAGATCTTATATTTTCATTTTATACTTTTAAGACAAGCACAATGTCTCATTTTTTAGAGTCTCTTAAACACACAGGTGCACCCTATATTACCATATTTGACATAAATTGCAAATTTGCTATTTAAATAACTTTATTCCTATTTGACTGAAATTTTAATTATGACAACATGATTTCTTTCTTCACATGCTTTTAGACAAATTTAAAATAAATGAGCTAATATGAAACTTTTTTCAGCTCAGAGGTATTCGTATACACCTTTCTTTTTGAATTAAAATAGCCTTATTTTTTTCTGATTCCTGATTACATGGAAAATTCAGTCCATATTGAAAGGGTAAAGAAAAAAATACAATCAAGAAACCCATTTTTCAGCTGTCACCACTTATGTATATCCAAACTCTCTATACAAATATAGATGTTTGTTACTGCTAAAAAATCAAATAAAATGTTTCCAAGCCTTCTAGAACAAGACAGCCAAATGATTACATCCTTTGAAGAGAAGTTAATTGTGAGTATTGGAGTTTGTCCATATGATGGATTCCCTGACCCATCCCCATTGCAATGCAATTATGTGTCTGAGCTGTAGGGAAAAACGTGACTATAAAGATTAAGTGAACACTTTGCAATAAAGTACTGCCTCATTGATGTTTACAAACACCATTGCTTTGTGGTCCAGACAACAAAGAAGAATCCAAATTGTGATACAGGAGCCTGTTACTCACCTTTTTATAAATAGTGCAGGGCTGCCTGTAATTCAGGACCTCAAATCTACAAAGCCATTTTGGTAAATCAAGGACTTCAGCATGAGATTGATAGCATCTGGGGCCTGAAATTGTTGAGAGATGGAAAAGAAAAACATAGCTGCTCCCCTTTCAGAGTGTCCCCAAGAACTTTAGAAATGGTTGGCAAGAGAACTTTGCAAGAGTTTAGAGGACCTGAATTGGCCAACAAAACATGAGTGATTAATATTAATATGAATCCACTTTAGACTGTTAACAAATGTGGATTTGCAAGACCTAAGATACACTGAAATAATTTAGCAGACGATCCCTAGGCAACAATTAGTGGAGTCAAGGAATGGGTATTGAGTAATACTAGGGATTTTTGACAGAAGGAATTGTACCACATAAGGAATTTTCCATTGTTTTTCAAGATCTCAGCAAACTTTCCCTTAAGAAAAGTTCTCTAGCTGGTTGCAGACATAATTTGATCTATTCTATGTCTGTAGAAAAAAATACTAGCCTTAGCTCAACCATTAAATGTGTGATCTTGCACTGAAATACTTTTATGCTATTGCTTAAATGAAAAATACCTAAAGGAAGTTGACATTGCTAACTTGGAGAACAGATAATCCTCAAGTAAGTAGAGATTTATGGTCCTGTAAAAAATTCCCATAGACAAAATGGTGTAAGTTAAAACTGACTCTGCTATTCTATTAATAGCTGTCACTTGTTTTTCACCTAATTTAAATTGTGGATAATAATACTACCAACCTAATTCATCTGTTGTGAGATGTGAATAGTGGAGGTAAATCATGCTAACATTTATGGAGCACTTAGAGCATGCAAGACACTGTTTTAAGCACCTTATATAAAAATTAATTCAATTCTCATTAAAGACCTATAAGATATTAACCATAATTATACCTAAAGTAGTAATAATGATAATAGCACCTCTTATAGAGCACTTATGTTTGGGTAGACACGGTTCTAGGTGATTAGCCACATTTTATGTAAAGAAGAACCTGAAGCTCATAGGAGTGAAGCAATCTGCTGGAAATTTCCTAGGTGTTCTGGAAAGAGCCAGGCTGCTTGCCTAGCCAGCCAGGCTTCCATTGTCCAATTTTCCACTGTCTAATTTTTAAATCTGTATTTTCTAGCACCTTAGGAAAGATACTCCACAAATGTTGATTTTTATCATTATTTTTATTGCTATTATTATTAATATTCTACTTATTGCTATTATTATTATTGATACTATGTGCCAGACATTTTTCCCACATTCTTGTTAATCTTTTCTTAGGCAAAAAGAGGCCATAATATTGAGAACTGGCAGTTTAGAATGCTGAGCCCTCTATCTTGGGACTTGCCCTTATGAAGCTTATCACTGCAAAGGAGAGGCTAAACCTGCTTTTAATTGTGCCTAAGAGTCTCCCCCGAGTACCTCTTTGTTGCTCAGATGTGGCCCTCTCTCTCTAGCTAAGCCAACTCAGCAGGTGAACTCACTGCCCTCCCCTCTTTGAGGGATCTGACTCCCAGGGGTGTAAATCTCTCTGGCAGCACAGGATATGACTCCCAAGGATGAATCTGGACCTTTCATCATGGGATTGAGAACATCTTCTTGACCAAAATGGGGATGCAAAATGAAACAAAATAAAGTTTCAGTGGCTGAGAGATTCCAAATGAAGTTGAGAGGTCACTCTGGTGGGCACTCTTATGCACTATATAGATAACCCTTTTTAGGTTTTAATGTATTAGAATAGCTAGAAATAAATACCTGAAACTATCAAACTGCAGCTCAGTAGCCTTGACTCTTGAAGATGATTGTATAGCAATGTAGCTTACAAGGTGTGACATTGTGATTGTGAAGGCCCTGTGGATCACACTTCCTGAATCCAGTATAGGGATGGATGAATAGAAAAATGGGGACAAAAACTAAAGGAAAATAGGGTGGGGGGGATGATTTGGGTATTCTTTTTTACTTTTATTTTTTATTCTTATTTTTACTTTTTCTGGTATAAGGAAAATGTTTAAAAAACATGCTGGGGGTGATGAATGTACAACTATGTGATGGCACTGTGAACAGCTGATTGTACACCATGGATTATTGTATGATATGTTAATATAGCTCAATAAAACTTAAAAAAAAAGGCAGTGAACTATGTATTCTGTTTTCAGTCATTTTTTTCACTTCCTCATTGTGTAACTGCAGTCTAGATATTGGACTTCTCTGGTTCTCAGATTTCATCTGTCAAATGCAGATTCAGGTAATAATGCATGAGATGTGCTACATTTTAAACCACAAAGTGCAAAACTAATAAGAGGAGGTAGAGGGAGAGTGGGGAGAGGCAGGTGGGAAATAGTCATAGTAAATTCAAATCTTTTCTGATAGCTCAAAATTGCAGACAAATCTCAAATCTCAGGCCAACAACAAATCATGTTCCAAGTTTATATCTAAAATAAAATGTAATAGCAATTTAAAATGGTATTACATTTTGAAAATAAATGTGCAAGATTACAATAATACTGTGTTTAATCTTAAAAACAAAAAGAAGAAGCCATAATAGATTATGTAATATGTCTTTTCCATCTAGAACCAAAGTGCCAGAGCTGACATTTGCAGCTGTTTGACCAAGTCCAAAGTTCGTGTACTTCTCAGTATGCTGGAACTGAAGGAAGCACTTTTATAACAGCAGGAACAGACAAAGAGCCCAAATGTACCAGAATTTTGGTAAACGCAACTACCACTATTGTATTTTAACCTCTTTATTGAGATAAAATTTGCATTCCATAAAATTTATTAAAGCATGCAAGTTTATGAATTTTGTTAGTCATGTCAAAGCACAAGGCCAGTCCAAATTCACAGGGTGAGGAATAAATTCCACATCTTCATGGGAGAAGGAGAAAAATATTTTGGATATATTTTTCATCTACTATAATCTACCTTCTTGAATTATTTCTTCAAAAATCTATTCAGTGTTTCCTTACGGTACTTGACAACCATCAGTCAAATAATTAGCCTTATATGGCACTGTGTTGGTTTAGGTCTGTTATGTACCCCAGAAAAGACTATGTTCTTTTAATCCAATCTTGTGTGGGCAGACCTATTGTGGGTGCGAGCTTTTGATTAGGTTGTTTCCATGGATCTGTGACCCTGCCCATTCAAGGTGGGTCTTAATCCCCTTGCTGAAGTCCTCTATGAGAGGATAAAAGGCAGAGACATTTTGGAGAGAGCTCAGAGAAGCTGAGGTATGTAATCCAGAGTTTGTCACTAGAGAAGTAAGAAGGACCTATGAGAGAACCTAAGACAGAAGTCCGGAGACATTTTGGATAAAGCCACAGAAACCAGAAGCTAAACCCAGGAGAGGACCAGCAGACACTGGCCATGTGCCTTCCCATGTGACAGAGGAACCTTGAATGCCAGCTGCCTTTCTTCAGAGACGGAACCATCCTATTGACACCTTAATTGGAACATTTTCATGGTCTTTGAACTGAAAATTTGTGAACTAAAAAACCCCCATTTAAAAAGCCAATACATTTCTGGTATATTCCATTCTGGCAGCTTTAGCAAACCAAAACATACACTTACCACTTGCATGGGGTGGCATTCCCAAGCAATATAACTCCAGGAAGAGCTAAGCTGAACATGCCAGGAGCTAATACCACTTTATATGGTCCATGAATGAGCCTTTCATTTTCATGTATGCTAGACTACAGAGAGTAGCTAGTCCATAATGCGGTTGCAACTGAGGCCTCAGCTGAGGCTAAGGAGTCTTGGAAAGGATGGCTCCTCACTCACTTAGTCTTCATTTGAAGCAAAGAGGCCTGATTTCATCCTCACATCAATCTTTCATTGGCCTTGTTGGGAGGGGATTGCTTTTGGGCAAGGTAGTTTCCTGCAGCCAACGGATGTCCAGTAACATTGCATCTATGACATGTCAGTTGATAATGTTCTCAGCACATAAAGTTTGAGATTGAATTGACCAATTAGAGGATAACTGAGTGTAGCAACTCATTGTTCACTATATTAGTCTACCTGTAAACAGAAAATTATGATCATGTTTTCAATGAAATTTTCCTTAGAGCTATGCTTTACAGAATTGGTGCCTTAGGAGTCTGCATAGGATCCACGGGGACCACTACAGGAGATGCTGGAGGGTGATAGATAGGAAAAATTAAATGGTGAAGCTTCTAATCCTTCCCTCTGGCTTCAGCCAGAAATAATTTGTTTTTATGTTTTTACATGAATAATATACTTATATATATTGTATTCTTCAAATGATTGCATTAAAAAATGTTTCTCCTAAAAAAACAAAAAAGATTGACAACTTTTCTCCTTTAAGGGGAAGACACTGTTTCCTACCATATATGTGTCATCTATTTTACCTTCTTATCTTAGTTCCTGATTAGTTTGCAATCATCGACACTTAATTGTTCAGGTTTAATGGAGATCTTCACAATCAGCTCCAATTTATATTCTGAAGGTTATAATTTTCCTAGATTCAATTAAGAAGGCTCTATTAACTGATTTAGTTAATCATATAGCCCTTCTTGGCCTATTGTATGAGTTTGAATTACTGTAAGTGTTTCAGATAAAACCATCTATCAGATGATTGATAGCCAGATAGATAGATAGATGGATAGACAGATGGATAGATGTAGAGATAATAGATAGACGGATGGTGATAAAGTTGCCTCACTACATTCAATCTTAGAAATTCAAATATAATAATATCATATATAAAGACACAGTAATATACTTACAATAATAAAACTGGTTGATAAATACAATGCTCTCACATATCAAGAATACTTTCTAATGCTTAACACTAAAAAATATATACGTACAGTAAGAAAATCAGGTCGAACCAAGCTTTTTTGAAAAGCTTCCATTTTTCTGGTATTCATTACATTGCCTGAAAATTTCTTAAATCTCAGAGAAATTCTCCTAATGAAAACAACCAATGATAGAGTTTAAAAACACATTTAAGCACAGATTTCTGGTAAATCTCTTCAAAGCAAAGCACTGAATGTGGCTTTTACAAGTAAAGTAGCATTTCTTTTTGCAAAACTTAGCTGGCAACCTGGAATTTTCCAAGTCTTCTTTAGAGGACTTCCATCACTAAGTTCTTCATTAATTTCTAAAGATTGGGCCTCTTCACAGAGATTTATATAAGCTTGCTTGAATTTACTGTTGGCTGATTAAATAATGAGTGGAAATAAAATTACGTTATATGAGACACCTAACCCACAAGGCCGGTATGATATAGCAAAGTAGATTTTCTGTTTACTTTTTTCTGCTTTCTTCTATCTTACCTAATATCTCTCAGGGACTATATATGAAGTTCTGTTAAGATGATAATCTGAAAATATAAAATTAGATCCCTTCAATCAATTTCTAGGGTTCTACCTCCTCTACAAAGCCTCAGCCTAAATATTACTGGGTTTATGTGTTAACATTAGAAGGCTCCTTGAATATGATTTATGTAAATAGATTCAATATTGAAGTTTCAGGTGTTTCTATGTTTGGATCACTTCTCAGAATAGCCTGAATAGCTTGCAATCTAACATTCTGAGTCACAGAGTTGGCACTGTTTCATTAGCTAGAATTAGAATCCCTGGCAAACTGCTCACAACCATTCCTATAAGCCATCTATTAAATTAAACAGCATCATCCTTCAAAGACCTTTCTATAACTGTATTTGAGCAATTATTATGCAGAACACCTCCATAAAGCCCTTGATATTTTCAATAACTAACTCTCAGAACTATTAGATAAAGGCTATTTGAAATATTTATAAACCCAGTACTGCTGTGTGTTCCTCTTGAGACTTGCACTTTAGGGAGTAGTATGATGTGAGTCCTATATTGGGACTGTCCCTGCTAAGTTAATTGTGGTTGACAGGTCTCATTCTTTGAGTCTCTTGGCCTCAGGATCCCATGTGAAGATAATGACAATAATCATTGTTTGTGATAGGATCATTGCTTTCTGAAGTGCCATAATAAAAAGCTCTAGGATGTATCTCTATACCTTTAAAAATACAATGTACTAGTCATATAACTACAATTTCTTTACTTAAAAGAATAGTTGTTATTCTCATGTCTATCATTGTTTTATTTCTATTTCAGACTAATACTCAGTTGTTAACTGTTACAGGAAAAGACAATGAAATAAATTATTTGGAAACAAAAGAGGACTGAATTTTACTTTGTCAGAGTCTGCTACTTTATAGCTAAAATCTTTAAGTTACGGTTCATAATTCAATTTAAGATTTAAATTCTTCAGAGCTACAAACACACACACACACACACACACACACACACACACATTCCATTCTTAGTCTATCTTCAAGAGAATACTCTCTCCTGGGATTTTTTGTTCTGCTTTTTAAGTACAATTTTATTGAGATATAATCACACACCATAGAATCCATCCAATTTATAAAATCAATGGCTCACAGTATCATCATATAGTTGTGCACTCATCACCACAATCAATATTTTTAATATTTTCATTACTCCAAAATAAAGAAAAAAATAAAAATAGAAAAGAACACCAATAATTCCATACTCCGTATTCCCCTTCCCCATTTTTTGTCTTTATTTTATTACTTATCTGCCCATACACTCGATCAAGGGAGTCACAAGGTTTTCACAATCACACAATAACACATTAAAAACTAGTTATACAGTCATTATCAAGAATCAAGTCTACTGGATTATAGTTCAACAGATTCACCTATTTCCTTCTAGATATTTAGTTTAGAAACTAAAAAGGAATAGCTATATAATGCATAAGAATAACCTCCAGAATGACCTCTCAACTCTATTTGAAATATCTTAGCCAATGAAACTTTGTTTCACTTCTTTTCTCCCTTTTGGTCTAGAAGGCATTATCAATGCCACAATGTCAGGACCAGGCTCATCTCTGGAAGTCATGTAACATATAGGAGGGAAGGTGGTGAGTTTATTTGCAGAGTTGGCTGAAAGAGAGAGGCCATATCTGAGCAACAAAAGAGGCTTTCCAGGGGAACTCTTAGGCATAATTTTAAGTAGGCTGAGCTTCTCCTTTGAAGGAATAAGTTTCAAAAGGGCAGGCCCCTAGATTGACTTAATGAATTGAGAGTCCCTAATGCTTGCAAGAAAATCAGGAATTCCCCAGGTCAGGAAGTTTAATATTTCCACATTTTTCCCCAGTCCCTCAAAGGGACTTTGCAAATACTTTTTTAAAAATTTTCTGCCCAAAATACTCTGGAATGTATTGAGATATTACATTATACTGCACAGAATAACAAGATTTCATTCCCTATTCTATGTTCCATGTAATTATGTTGTTTAAAAAAAACTGAACATACAGGTTAAATTAGATAGTGTGGAACAGAGAATGTGAATTTTGTACCAAATAAACATCTCTTAAATAACACTTAAAACTCAGGAATGGAAGTGACTGTTGTAAGAGCTTACAATCTAGGAACCTTTACAATAAGCCTTATTGAACATTCTGTACTCCTGCATCATCAATGACCAATCTCTGCCCACATTCCATCCCCTGATAACCTATGCTCTCAAATTCAATTCTCAGCATTTGCTCATTATAGTTAGTTTGTATTTGTTAGGCTTTACAATATTTGTCCTTTCCTTTCTGGGTTATTTCACTCAACATAATGCCCTCAAGATTCATTCACTTAGTTGCATGCCTCATGACTTCATTTCTTCTTGTGGCCACTCAACATTCCATGGTATGTATGCCCCACAGTTTGCCCTTCCATTTACCTGTTGATGTACCCTTAGGCCACCTCCACCATATAATTATTTTTGATATAAAATTTAAAGTGGGACTATATTGCTGAATATGTTTATCCCTCCCTAAATTTGCTTTTATGTTATTGGAGATGAAAGACTTGTCACATGTTGATGTTTTTACACTATAGTATCTCAACTTAGTGCTAATCTATGCTGAATTATAAAATTTCTATATTAATAATGCTTCAGTAGCCAGGAATTTCTTCATATTAAGGAAAAATGAATTATATTTCAGAAAGCTAAGAGATTCTTTATAATCACATCAACTCTAAGTGTGGAATTTTACAAAAATAAATTAATGATACTTTTATTAATAGTATCTACTTATATGATTCAACACACATTTCTTTTCATCATATCTTGTCCTATATGGTAAATTTTTTTCATCTAGTTGCAAGTCTTTTGGAGAAATTGGTCAAGGCAAATATAGCTTTATTTAGCTTCGTATCTTACATTGATTTAAAAATTGAACCATGAAACTAATCAGATTTGCCATATTCATCATTTTTTCTTTTCCTTCTTTCTTTTAATATATCTTTACCCTGACTTATTACAAAAATAAGGTTTTTCAATGCTTCCTCACTAGCATCCCTAAGAGGATCATTGAGTCATTAGAGTGGTTGTACCAATTTCTTCCCTGGCTTTTCCACCAGAAAAGACTATCTAACTCATTATTCCACCAACAAAAGTATCAGACAGTCAGCTGGCTATAAACCAGGAAGTTACATGTGTCTCATACTGCTAGCCTTGACTAAAGGACCCAGATGCCTGTTCTGATGAGGAGCCAGGGCAGCATTTGGAAGAATTTCTGTATTGGGTTATTATAATAACACATGGTAGAATTTCACTAATAGAGATATTAATTTTGACTGATTTAATGTAATTTCACTGATGAGAAACATCAAAACAGTAGCCCAAGCACTTTAATTCAAGGGTTCTAGCCCATATATAAAGTTAATAGAATTGCTGATTTTAGCTCCCAATCTATCTTTTTTTGTTCAATTGCATTTAGAAAGAATTCTGTTATCTCAATGAGACAAAGTCAAACATAATTCCTAAAAATATTCATTTATATTTTAACAAATGTTTACCCATTTGGTAGTAATCATTATGGTGTCTATTTAAAAATAAATGCAGTATATCACAGTTGGTTAACTGTTTTTATGAGTTGCCCCAGATTTTATAATAAATAAATTTTGAAGTCATTCCAATTTTCTTCTGTGTATTTCTGATAAAACTCCTAACCCCAAATAGTTCAGTCTTATAAGTAGGCACAAAAGGCAAATGTATATATAAGTATGGAATTCACTATCATGAGAAAAAAACCTGGTGTCTTCCAGGGGCCACAAATTCTTTTTTTTTTTTTTTGGAATTAGATTCAATGATACTTGATATTTGTTTATTAAAAACTGAAGTTTCAAAGATGAAAACTTTAAGGGCCCTGCTTTTGGTTAATGTACAATTGTGATGCACCACGTTTTATTCATAACTGTTTTAGCATGCACAACCCTTTCCCTGAACACTATATCTTATAATAATACTGAAACTTTCAATCAGAGTTTACGGTATTTATTTTGAGTATCTGTCTGGTTCACATTCTTTTAGGATCCAAATCCTTTCCAAACACTTGGGAAAATATATGTGTCTATTCTTTGGGATTATTTTATAGAAATATATGTGAATCATGCATATGTAGCATAAGCATGTGTAGCAATATGCAAAGACTTACACACAAGAAGCAGTGTAGAGAAGAGATGTATTTTAATGAGAGAAAATGTCCAAGGGAGCAATACTTAAAATAGCAGCCTATGACTAGAGAAGACTTTTGTTTATAAATGACAAAGCAACACTATAAACAGACTTTACGAAGTTCCTTACTTTTACCCATTAACTGAATCTTAACTAAACATAGATCAGTTGTGGTAAAAGAACAAAGTTCAAACCTTCATATCACCAATACCCATTAAGTAGTATAAATGGTAGGATGGATTTTTAAAATTAGTATTTTTCAATTGTATGATCTAATGTTCAGAGAGGCATACTTTTCTGAAAGTGTAAGGTTGTACCCTTAATTTTTAGCAATGATTTTCCCTTTTTACAAGATTTTGATTAAAATTCTAAAAATTCTAAAATAAACTGTTAGCTTATTTTTCTTCAATTCTGAAATTCAACTTGTAAAATAATGAAATTCAACTTGTAAAATAATGAGCAAGACTGCTATAGCATTTCATAAATCGATGCCAAGGACACCTACTCTAACATGAGTACTTCAGAAACAAATATCTCATTTTATTATACACCTTTAATAACTCATATTGCCTGAAAATTTGTGAATCATGGGGAATGTTTCATGGTCAAAAATAAATCATGTTTCTACAAGTGTGTTGTTTTGGTTTGCTAAAGCTGACAAAATGCAATATACCAGAAATGGGTTGGCTTTCACAATGGGGATTTATTAACTTACAAGTTTATGGCTCTGAAACATGAGAATGTACAAATCAAGGCATCATCAGATGATATCTGGACTCCTCTGCTACATTGCAATGCACATTGCAGGCATCTGCTGTCCCAGGTTTCATTACTTCAGCTCCTGACTTCAGTGGCTTCTCTCTGTTTTCTTTGTGTCCTCTCTCAGCTTCTGTTTTTCCCTTCTGTCTTTTATCCTCTTATAAAGGACTCCAGCAAGAGGATTAAAGCCCACCTTGAATGAGGTGAGTCACTTCTCAATTGAAATAACCTAATCAAAAGGTCCCACCTATAATAGGTATACCCCCACAGGAATGAATAAAAGAACGTGATCTTTCCTGGGGTATATACAGCTTCAAACCATCACTTTTGGTGAATTAAAATACGATACATCAAACATTCAGAAAAACTTTAATGAGAAACTTTACATTCATACCAATGCTACTAATATACAGTGCAAAGACAGTAGTAAGGGTGCTTTGAAATAACATATCCTGGTTTGTTTTTTGGGCAATGGCATTTCTTACACACTTGTTTGAATTTCAGTAATTCAATTACTTTACAGATTTTATTAAGAACCTATAATATCCTGGTCTAGATTTGCCACTACTGAGAAGAAAATAATTAAAATACAGCCTTCACCGGAAAATGATAACTCTGGAAAGAATAAGGTGCATACTGATAAGGACACAGAGGTTTCTTTGATAGCAAATGAAGAGGAACAGGGTGCCTAATTTGGTGGTGGAACTTGGGGAAACATCCCTTGAAAACTAATGTTTTAGGCAATCTTAAATATAGATAGAAAGCAATCAGGCAGAAAAGAGGTAAAGAGAGATCCAGGAAGAAAGATACAGCATCTACATGTATCTGGAGGCTTGTGGTGTCATGTTTTCTTTTGTGAACTGGAAGAAGCTGTCTAGTCAGACATGAAATATATTGTCTTAGCTTGCTAGAGCTGCTATAACAAGGTGTCCAAAACTGGTGGCTAAAAATATCTGAGATGTATTGTCTCACAGTTCTGGATGCTGGAAGTCTGAAATCAAAGTATTGGAAGACCCATGCTCCCTGTGAAGTCTGTAGGTTCTCCTGGTAGATTGCTAGAGATCCAAGATATTCTCAATTTCTGTCTCTGTCACATGGTCATCTTCTCTCTGTACCTGACCCTGTCCAAATTTCCTATTATAAAGACACCAGTCATATTGGATTAAAGGCTTATCTTAATACAGTTTGGCCTCATCTTAACAAATAACATCTTCAAACATCCTACATCCAAATAAGATGCTGTCTGTGAAACTAAGTGTTAGGACTTGAAGAAACTTTTTTGATGGGATACAAGTTAGCCTACAACATATATGATGAAGGTTTTTGTTTCCCATGCTAAAAAAAAGGGGGGGGGGTGCATTTATCAAAGAGGCAAATGGGATCTTTCCAAGGAAAAAGACACTATATTTTATAGAAATTAATCAATCTCCAAATTCTACAAATAATATTGAGCAGAGCTAGGTATATAAGTTTGGTTCCTGAGTCTATATTTTTAATTCCTTATTCTAAACTGCCATAGAAGAGTCCCAAGCTCACAGCAAGTCTCAGTACACATCAGTTTTTGTTGTCATTATCATTGTTATGACTCATTCTAGAAAACAGAGTCCAAAGAGGCAATTTAATGTTTAAGGTTATGCATTACAAAAGTGTCAGAGGTGATTTTGGAATTTGCATTGTTTGATTCACTTCAAACCCCATGCATGTTTAAATATTCTAAACCCTCATTCTATAATGAAAATGTTGCTCTAACAAGAGGTATTACTTATAAGTCCTATATAGATATATATATTGATAGAAGCAACCGTTAATATTTGCAATCATTGTCTATAAAACACATTGTGTATAGTATAATATTACTATAATATTATTAGTGGATCAAATGTGCACATATTCTTATCTCTCATGCAGTTTTATAGATTAAGTAATAGAATTCTATTGTTCTTTAAAAATCTTTACACTTATTTTTTCATTTGTCTTATATTATTGCAATGAATCTGGCAAAGAGCTTCTTCCTCATACATGTACCATTACCACAGACTCTCTAGACCTCAGATCTCAGTAAATAAAATGGATCCTGGTTTGATAGTATTTTGGTCCACCAGCAGAATCAAACACAAATCCAGTCCTGAACTAGAGATCCAAGTATGACAAAGACACAGGAACATGAGTTCAGAAAAAATAAATAAATAAATAAATAAATAAATAAATAAATAAATAAATCATATGAGTATAAAAATGGTAGAGTGAGATGATTGAAGACTCCATCCCACCACAGAAGCAGTGAACAACCAGCAAAAAGTGACAGAAACACCTTTCTCAAAGCTCCAGTAAACATTTAAAAGACTACAGTGCCAGTCCAAATCAAGTGAAAGGTTACTTAAAGCAGTAGGATCACCTAGTGTCCTGGCTGCCTCCCCCACCCCACTCACCACCTTTGTATAGAATAGGCCAGGACTGCTGACTGTAGGACATACAGTACAGTGCCCAGAACTGTGTGGAAACTGTTTCCTAGAGAAGAAGGGACCTTCAGAGTCCTGTAAATGGGGGAATTCCATGCTCAAGATGAAATGAATGGGCAGAAAGGATTAAAATGGGCCTCTACTCTTTGGCCTGGAGCTATTCTCCAAACTCATTGTTCCAGTTTGCTAATGCTGCTATTATGCAAAAATACCAGAAATGGATTTGCTTTTATAAAAGGGATTTATTAAATTACAAATTTACAATTCTAAGGCCATGCAGTGTCCAAGATAAGACATCAACAATTGGGTACCTTCACTGGAGGAAGTCCACTGGCATCTGGAAAACCTGTTAGCTGGGAAGGCATGTGGCTAACATCTGCTGATCCCAAGTTGTGTTCCAGCTCCTCTCAGCTCCTGTGCATTCTTGGTTCTTTCTTCCAGATTGTTTCTATCTAAGCACCTGGGGGTCCTGCTTAGTATATCCCTGAGCAAACTCTGGGGTTCATCTCTTAGCTAAACATCTTGTCTGCAACTCCAAACATTTAAGCATGAGCATCAGCAAGCATCTGGGCCTGGAGCTCTCTTTTTAAAGGACTCCAGTAAACCAATCAAGACCTACTATGAATGGGAAGGGTCAAATCTCCATGAAAAAACCCAATCAAGAGATCACACCCTATTCAAAAAGATTATCAGTCTGCCCCTCACAAGACTGCATTAAGAATACAGCTTTTTCTGGAAGACATAATATATACAAACAGGCACACTCATTTTATGGATAAGCCCCGAAGGAAAGCACTCATGAGTCAATCTGCAAGGATTGGGAAGGGTGTTTTTGTTTTCCCTTTTTTTTTTTTTTTTGCTTGCTCCTGGCAGTCAGTGAAGGCACTGTTACAATACCAGCTGGATACAAGCTTAAGGAACAGATGCCTCAGAGTCTAAAATCCAGATAACCTATTAAAATATTAAAATGCTCACATTTCAACAGGAGTTAAAAACTTACAGAAAAAAAGAAGGACATGAAGGCCCAGGCAAAGGAGAAGACTAAAGCATTAGAAACCTCAGTGAGGGGGCCAGACCTGAGACACACCAGTCAAAGACTTTTAAAAAATGTTTAGCAAACTGAAACAGATGTTGGTACCAGTGGGGTGCTGCTATTGCAAATACCAAAAATGTGGGAATGGCTTTATAAATGACTAAGAGGAAGATTCTGGAAGAATTGTGAGGTGCTTGACAGAAAGGGCCTAGATTGCTTTGAAGAGACTGTTGGCAGAAATAGGGATGATAAATGTACTTCCCAGGAGGCCTTGGACAGAAACGATGAATGTGTCATTGCATACTGGAAGAAGGGTGATCCTTATTTTAAAGTGGCAAAGAACTTGGCAAAATTGAGTACTGATGTTGGATGGAAGGCAGAATTTGAAAGTGATGAGCTTGGATATTTAGCTGAGGAGATTTCCAAACTAAATGTGAAAAATGCAGCCTGGCTTCTCCTTGCAGCTTATAGTAAAATGTGAGAGAAAAGGGATAAGCTGATCACTGAAATCTTTGGTAGAAAGAAACCAGAAATCAATGATTTGGAAAATTTTTAGCTTCAGAAAATGAGTCCCCAGAGAATATCACTCCATGTGAGGATCTAATCAAACATGGAATAAGTGAACTATTTCAGTACCTTGATGATGACTTGATTTGGACATTTTTCTCAGCCTCAAAACTGTAACCTTATAAGTTAATAAATTCCCATTGTTTAAAAATGTTCCTAATTATGCTCAAAGAGGTAAAAGAAAACTCAGGCAAGAAGAAAACAAGGAAATCAGGAAAACAAGATAAACATAAAGAGAATATAATAGAGAGATCAAAATTATAAAAATAAACCACACAGAGCTGAAGACCACAGTAAAAGAAATTTAAAAATCTCTAACGGAGTTGAACAGCAGATTGGGGCTGGCAGAAGAAACAATTAGAGAACTTTAAAACAATACTACAGTGAACTAATCAAGATCCACACTGAATGGGCAGGGTCTGCACCTCTATAGAAATAATTGAATCGAAGACTTTACCCACAGTTGGGTGAGTCACATCTTCATGGAAACAATCAAAAGTTTCCACCCAAAAAGATTAGATTAAATGATCATGGCTCTTTTGGGGGTCCATAACAGTTTCAAATCAGCACAGGGACATTATTGGAACATATGAAAAACTGGAACATAAAATTTATGCTTTATATCAATGTTAAATTTCTTGAACTTGATTGCTGCATTTAAGGTAGATACACAAATGAATATCCTTGTTCTTAGGAAACGTACGTGGACAGTAAGTGTTAATGCCCCGAGACATTACAATGGATAATGCATTAAAGTTGATGACTTCTTTTCTTTAAAATATATGATAAATAACAAGGAAAAAAAACAGCCTAAAATGGTCTAGAAGTATTTGTTTTTACATTTTAACATCTCTTAAAGTAGATGTGTCTTACAATCTCTTTCTTCCAAATGGCAATTGGATGCAGATATAGTTGTCACCACTTGCTCATGGAGGTACTGGACCGTATCAGGAGCAGGGACATTTTGTACATGGTAACAGACAGAAATATGGATATAGGTATGGATATAGATATGAATGTGGATGTAGGTAATTTGGGGAGATTTTCTCATGGAAAGAATGTGGAGTTCCAGTCAAATGCTTCTAATTTCTGAATGATAAATTAAATCTTCATTCAAAGTAAGAGAAGGGAAAGATCTGAAAAGTCTAAGACCAAAATATATGTCATGAAATAATAGAATCAGAAAGCAGCTTCCTGGGTAATAATTTTTCCAGACAGTTTTGGGTGCATGGTTGAAATTTGTGGACTTAACTTTAAATGGCAAATTGTCAGTTTAGCTGCCTTATTTTCTATAGCAATTTCAGATTATGGGACCCATATGGGGCAAAGGTAGATAGCTGGATTCAGCTAGAAAATATGAGTTTATTCAAGAAGACATAAGGGAGGGAGAGTGGAACCAGGTGGTAGATGATATTCACTAAGAAATGATTAATTAAAATAGACAATTGATTCTAAGCTATTGAAAGGTTGAATTGAAAATTGGACCAAGGGTGATGGGTTAAGAAAAACACATTGTTAAGGTTAAGGATTGGAGATGCTTAATTTCTGGGTTTGTCACAGTGCTTGACACACAATGAGTTGATGAATGATCTTGTGTGAATTGAAGTTCCTAGTTATTGTTGAAGGAAAATATGTTGACCAAACAAAGCTAAATTTGTTCATCAGGGTAGAATTTCAATTTGACTGAGCCTTAGTATTGCTCAAAAGGGAAAGATAAGGTAAGGGTTCTTACAGAATTTTGGAGGTTCCTTTTAGTATAGTTTCACATGGAAGTTAATGAGTTTGATGTGGACATGGATTGGTCAGAATTTGTGAACAAGGAAAGCTATTGGAATAGTCAATGTTCTTATCTTTGAAATGCATGCTATGTGACGTTACAGCACTGTGGTCTTATTTTGAGACACACATGTGAAAAAGATAGTTACAACAATTTGAGTTTAGGAAAATTGTGCTACATAGATATACTTATTTCACAAAACCTTCACCCCTCTTGTAAGTTATTATGCAATTTTGCTCACTTTGCCTTCTGTTATATTGTTCATCATGCATGATTATCATTTGCATTCTATGGCAATATCAAGATAGTTAAAGAAAATATTGTTTAATTGTGAATGTTGTGTAAGTGCTCACAACCAGTTATAGAAATCAGAATAAATTAAATGAAGATTGGGCAGAGCTGTTCTCATTAGGTTACTATAATGGTGTGGTGACCTGGAATAGTTGTCCAATCTTTATCTTAAGCATCATTAAATATTTAAACATAGCTATGGAAATTCAATGATAGTGAAAATTATTAAGTTTCTCATGATTTTTTTAATTTTTAAAAATGGTTTCTATTAATCGTAAGCTACAGAACCATACAATTAAATGTGACATCATTTTAAAGGATTTGTGTATACATGGGTCTGTTTTTCAACATCACATCTTTTCCAGTTTATTAATACTGCCTTTTTTCAAAACACCAGAAATGGATTGGCTTTTTATAAATGGGCTTCATTTGGTTACAAAGTTACAGTCTTAAGGCCATAAAGTGTCCAAGATAAGGTGTCAACAATTGGGACCTTCACTGGAGGAAGGCTACTGGCATCTGGAAAACTTCTGTTAGATGGGAAGGCACATAGCTGGCATGTGCTTTCTCCTAGGATGTGCCTCAAGAATGGCATTCTCCAAAGTGTTGCTCTTGGGGTGTTTTGTCCTCTCTTAGTGGAAGCTACTCTTCAAAATGTCACTCTCAGTTGCTGTCAGCTCTGTGTGCATTCTTCAAAGTGTCCCTCATGGCTGTAGCAAGTTCACTCCTTATGTCTGAGCTTATATAGTGCTGAATGGGCAGGGCCACATCTCCATGGAAATTATCTAATCAGAGTTATCACTTACAGTTGGGTGGGTTGCATCTCCATGGAAACACTCAAAGAATTACAATCTAATCAACAAAAGATTGCGCCCACACAAGATTGCATCAAAAGTAATGGCATTTTCAGGGACATAATACATTCAAACTGGCACATTCCACCCCCTGGCAACAAAATGATGTGATCTTTCCATATACAAATACATTCATCCCATCACAATATCACAAAAACTTAAATCATTTCAGTAACAATGGGTAAGTACAAGACTGCATCAGAATCAGTTACAGGTATGGTCTGTCCTAAGGCATAAATCCCCTCTAGGTGTGGACCCATGAAACTCTGACCAAGTTATGTACTGCCAATATACTAAGGAGGGGCAGTCAAAGGGTAAACATTTCCATTGCCATAAGGAGAAACTGAGAGGAAAACTGGTTAGCAGGTTAAAAAAAACAAAACAAAACAAAACAAAAAAAAACTGTTCTTAAAACCTGCAGGGCAAACTCCATTAGATTTCAAAGTCAGAAAGTCATTTACAGAATGGCATTTTATCCTTGGGGCTTGAGAGAGTGGCTTTCCCACACTTTCCAAGGGCCTATGCAGCAGCCTTTTTCTCTCCAAATGCTAGGGTGAGTTCTCCAACATATCCACCCATTGGGGAGACTACCTTCTCCTCGGCCCCACCCTCCTCAAACATAGGGGTGCCACCTGGACTCTGCCTTTCCTGGGCAAAGTCTCTACCCTCTCTGAACAGTGGGGTGGTGGCCAGGCTCCCCCCATCCCCAGGGAATGTGCTCCACCCTCTCTGAGGCCTGGGGTGGCAACGGTCTTCTTGAACATCGAGGTGGAAGGTCTGCCCTCAACCTCTGGGGCAAACTTACCCTTTCCGCATGTGTTGACTGCTCCTTTCTCTTTCTCTGAGACTTTTTGTCTTCAGACCTCAATCTCCAGGGCTCTGTCTTTAAAGAAGCTTTTCCTTCAATTTTTTCCTTTGTCCCCTTCAGTCCAGACTGGCCATGGCTCCAGCTGTACAGTTATCTCAAAAATCTCATTGGCTTGGCATGAAGTTTACAGGCATCAAAACCTTCATACAATAGGACTTTCCACAAATCCTTTCTGATAACTCCATCTCCAATCCTGGTTTGTACTGAAATGGTGGTCAGTTCCATGTTTGGTTGAATCCTCATGTGGGGCTCTAAACTTTGGGGTCTCACTTTCTGGAAGCCCAGAATTTTCCAAACTATCAGTTTCTGGTTACTTTGACCCCAAGAGTTCATTCCTCTCTCCTCTCACATTTTACTATAAGCTGCAAGGAGAAGCCATGCTATATCTACAGCTTTTAGTTTTGAAATCTCGTCTGCCAAGTATCCCAGCTCATCGCTCTCAAATTCTTCCTTCCATCTGACACCATAACTCAATTTTGCCAAATTCTCTGCCACTTTAAAACAAGGATCACCTTTCTTCCAGTTGGCAATGACACTTTCATCATTTCTGCTCAAGGCCTCATCCGAAGTATCTTTCTACCAACAGTCTCTTCAAAGCATTTGAGGCCTTTTCTATCAAGTTCCTCACAATTCTTCCAGAATCTTCCCCTTATCCATTTAAAAAGCCATTCCAACATGTTTGGTATTTGAAAATTCAGCAGCACCCCACTTCTCTGGTACCAAAATCTGTTCTGCTTTGCTAATGCTGCCTTTTTGCAAAACACCAGAAATGGATTGGCTTATTTGGTTATAAAGTTACAGTCTTAAGGCCATAAAGTGTCCAAGATAAGGTGTTAACGATTGGGTACCTTCACTGGAGGAAGGTCACTGGCATCTGAAAAACCTCTGTTAGCTGGGAAGGCACATAGCTGGTGTCTGCTTGCTCCCAGGATGTGCCTCAAAAATGGCATTCTCCAAAGTGTCCACTTTTGGGGTGTTTTGTCCTCTTTTAGTGACAGCTGCTCTTCAAAATGTCACTCTCAGTTGCTGTCAGCTCTGTGCGCATTCTTCAAAGTGTCCCTCTTGGCTGTAGCAAACTCACTCCTTCTGTCTAAGCTTATATATTGCTCTAGTAAACTAATCAAGGCCCACGCTGAATCATGGTGCCACATCTCCAGGGAAATTATCTAATCAGAGTTATCACCTATAGTTGGGTGGGTCACACCTCCGTGGAAACACTCAAAAAATTACAATCTAATCAACACTGATATGTCTGCCCACACAAGATTGCATCAAAGATAATGGTGTTTTGGGGGACATAATATGTTCAAACTGTCAAAACATCTATGAAAAAACACTAGAAGATAGATAATGTCAAAAAATTTAAGTAGATAATTTTGTTGCCATGAGAATTGAAATTTCAAAGCTATTTTTACTAACAATAAGTCAATGGTCATTGTAAACCCCCATATTTAGACTTGACCTATATTCTGGTTCTGACAAGATAGAATTTAATTCATACTGCTTCTAAAATATGGACCAATAATTACTGACATGAGATAAAAATTGTTAGCTTTATATTTATGTGTAAAGTTGTACTATTTAGACTGCTAGGAATCACCTATATCATATGATCTTACGTGTAGTTTTCTTTTTCAGACATTTAAAAAAAAAAGAAACAACAGTCACCAACCTAATGTCAAGACTTCTTATGACTCATGAAGATATGTGAAGAAAGACATTATTAATTACCAAGGAAGGAAGGAAGGAGAGGAGGGAGGGAGGGAGAAGGGAGGAAGGGAAGGAGGAAGGAAAAAGGAAGGGAGGAAGGAAAAAGGAAGGTAGGAAGAAAGGAAGGAAGGGAGGAAGGAAGGAAGAGAGGAAGAAAGGAAGAAAGGAAGAGTTTTCCTGATAGGAACTTGACACTGTGTAGATGAGTAAGCATCAATGGTCTTAGAAGTAATTTTAATAAATATTTGAGGAATACTGAATAAACTGAGAAAGCATCACCTTTTATTCTGAAATGAATAAAGTCAATTAGTGTAGTGACAGATTATCTAAGTCTTTCCTTAAATTCTTCATAATTACTCTTCAAAGGAGAGACTGCCTCATGTAACAACATCTGAAAACCTAGACAACATACAAAAATTAAACAAGTACCTTACAAATTTAGTTTGATTACCTTAGTCGGGCTCTGTGTAACAATTTAAGAGACTGGAAGGGTAACCTGCCAATATAAAAAATAACTCCTCTATAGTACGGATAAAAAATAATTGATGTTTTAGTGAACATCAATTTGGTCTTTCATATATACAAATATTATATGTGAAAAACTGCTATTAAAAAATCTACTAGTACAATAGAATGAGTGCTTTCTTTTATTAGTAGCATCAGTAGTTATTTTTTCACTATGTAGTTTTTCAGTCTTTTGTGTGATTTTGAATGTTGAACTACATAGGCCCTGAGATTTTCTTGCTCATGTCTGTATTCTCAAGGTTTAATAAAATACCCAGAATATAATAGAGTGTCAATAAATAACCATTGAAGGAATGAATAAATAAATAAAAAAAAGAAAAGACTTGCAAAAGTATGGGTTGAATGCAATATCAATTTATAGTCCCTGCCTTCTTTAATGAACACATTTCCTACTAAATTGTGGTATACATTTTGTATCCCAACCACACCACTCTACTCACATTTTCCTGGAAGAGTTATGTCTCAGTGCTTAACTAGCATTTTTAATACCTCTCTATTCTATATGACAAAATTAATTTCAATAATAAGGGAATAATTTGTACCCATTGTTATTTTCTTGAGTTGTTCTTTTGTTTTAAAATAAAATTTTTAAGGAAATTAAATTTCAGTTTATTGATACTGTTCAAATTCAGTAAAATACTATATCCATGAATTAAACCAAATTTTGCACTTACCAAACCAAATATTCCAAATCATACTTTGTGACTTTTTGTTGTTCTAAATAGTAAAGATACATAAAACTCTCAAGTGTTCACAAAGAATGAAAGAATTGAAGTAACTAGAGTTCAGCATCTTCATCTTCATCTAATGAACTATCATTATTTATTTTGAATCTACTATTTAAAAGCAGGTGTATATAGTTCACAGGGATTGGAGACACAAATAGCACCCAAAATCGGCTTGAACAATCCTGACCATTTACGAACATACTTTCCTAAATATAAATGACCATGTTTAGATGAATCCATGTGTGTCAAAGGTAACTATTTACTAAGAATTGTCCAAATTAACTTCCATGTAAAATAGCAATGTTGATTGAGTAATGAAATTTGCTAATTTGAAGTTTATATATTTATTAGAAAACTTCAAAAGTAACTGTAGCAATTGTTTGGAATTAAACCAATGAAACATTTTTTCAGGGGGGAGTATTATCACTAACACTGTTAGAATTACCCACCGATGTTGGTAATCAAAAGATTTTTTCATTGGTTTTATAAATTATTTACAAAGTGTCTACAGAAGAGTGAGGGGAAAATGGCAGTGTAGAGAGGAGTGGAAGCTAGTTAGTCCCCTTGGAACAACTAATAAACAACAAGAAACAACTAGTAAATAATCTGGAATAACTGCTGGGGGACAAATATGACTGTCCACACATCATACACCAGCCTGGATTGGGAGGAATGCCTGAGATCACAGCATAAAATCCATAAGTAAAAACTGTGGACCCAACATGACAGCCCCTCCCCTATGTCAGCCCAAACTGCATAGCCTCACTGTGATAAAAGCAGCACTGTCTGAACAAGTGAATATACCTCAGCCCAGCTCCAACTGAGGTTTTAATTAGCAAATTTTTACTGCTCAATACAAGCCATGAATCCCCAAGAAGCAGACAGAGGCTGTTGGTGATGACTGACCTTGGAGATCTGGAGGACCTCTCTTGGGAGGGAGGAGGAGCACAGAGGACCAGGTGCTGTCTCTGGCCAATGGGTGAAACTGAGGATGGCCATGGACTGGCCCTGAAGGAGGGCTTTCTGTCCCTTTTTCAGCTCAGTGGAGAAGGCCTCAGCCATTTTCAGCTCCTAGCACTCTGACCTAGACAAGGGTGGAGGTAGCAGAAGCAGAGAGACTATTCAAATACAAATGATGTCTCCTCAGGGAGTGTTTTTCCCTACGAGGAAAGAGGTGGTGCCAAGTTCTACTACCTGCCTTCCATTCAGAACCAGATCCCAGAGCCTGGGGGAAAATAGCCAGGGGCCACACCTCCTTATACCAGTCAGGAGTGACAGGCTGACAGGTGTCAGCTGCTGGGCAGAAAAGCATAGCAGCTTGAGGCCTTACAGGGTGTGTCAATCCTCTAAGACACACTTCAGGGAAACAGGATACTGAGTATTTCTTCCTTCTGGGACCTGAGCTTGTTCTGGTCTGGGAAAACCTGACTGGGGTAACCAAGGAAACCAGATGCCTAGACAACAGAAAACTACAACCTACACTAGGAGGAACAAAGTTATGGCCCAGTCAAAAGAACAAACTTACACTTCAACTGAGATACAGAAAATGGAAACAACTAATGCTAAATAAATTCAAAAAGCTTGGGGAAGATATGGCAAAATAAATGAAGTGTATAATGAAAACACTGGGCATACATAATGTAGAAATAGAAACTTTGAAAAACTAACTGGCAGAATCTATGAAACAAAAGGCACAACACAAGAGATGAAAGACACAATGGAAACATACAACAGCAGATCTCAAGAGGCAGAAGAAAACACGCAGGAACCGGAGAGCAAAACACCTGAAAGCCTAGACACAAAATAATGGATGGAGAAAAGAATGGAAAAATATGAGCAATGTCTCTGGGAATTGAATGACAACACAAAGCACAGGAATGTACCTGTCATGGGTGTCCCAGATGGAGAGGAGAAGGGAAAGGGTCAGAAGGAATAATAGAGGAAATAATCAATGAAAAATTCCCATCTCTTATGAAAGACATAAAATTATGGATCCAAGAAGCACAGCATGCACCAAACACAATAGATCTGAATAGGCCTATGCCAAGACACTTAATAGTCAGATTATCAAACATCAAAGATAAAGAAAGAATCCTGAAAGCAGCAAGAGGAAAGCGATCAATCACATACAAAGGAAGCTTGATAAGACTATGTGTTGATTTCTCAATAGAAATCATGGAGGCAATAAGAAAGTGGTGTGATATATTTGAGATACTGAAAGAGAAAAACCACCAACCAAGAATCCTATATCTGGCAAAGCTGTCCTTCAAATATGACAGAGAGCTTAAAATATTCTCTGACAGACAATGACAGTTCGTGAATAGGATACGTGCTTTACAGGAAACACTAAACAGAGCACTACAGACAGATAGGAAAAGACAGGAGTGAGAGGTTTGGAACACAATTTTGAGAGATAGTAGCACAGCCATGTAAGTACACTGAACAAAGATGACTGTGGTCATGGTTGAAAGAGGAAGGTTAGGAGCATGTGGGACACCAGAAGGAAAGAGGAAAGATAAAGACTGGGACTGTATAACTCAGTGAAACCTAGGATGCTCAACAATTTTGATAAAAGCTACAAATATGTTTTTACATGAGGGAGAACCAATGAATGTCAACATTGCATGGTGTTAAAAATAGGGTGGGATTGCGGGAAAAATATGATCATTGCAAACTAGAGACTATAATTAACAGAAACGTATTATGCTTCCTTTAATGTAACAAAGGTAATATATCAAAGCTAAATGCATATGGGGGAGCATGGGGGAGGGATATGGGACTCCTGGCACTGGGGATGCTGTCTGACTTTAGTCTACTTTGGTTTAATGCTATCTTTCCTTTTATCATTTCCCAGCTGTCAAGTTGTTTTTTTTTTTCTTTTCTCTTTCTCTTTTTTTTCCTTCTTTCTCTCTACTTCTTTGACTCTTCCTCCATCTTTTTGAAAGAAATGGAGATGTCCTCATATAGATAGCAGCAATGGTGCTGAATACATAAATACATGACTATACAGGGAACCATCAATTGCTTACTTAGGATGGAATGTATGGGGTGTGAAAACAACTGTCTTAAAAAAAATGGGTTGATGAAGAAAACTTGAGGGCACTATATTGAGTGAAGTAAGACAGACACATAAGGACAAATAATGCAGGGTCTCACTGATATGAACTAGTTATAATATGTAAACTCATGGACATGAAATATAAGTTGCTAGGGTATAGAACAGGGCTAAAGAATGGGTAGCAG
This sequence comes from Choloepus didactylus, assembly GCF_015220235.1. Classification (NCBI taxonomy): domain Eukaryota; kingdom Metazoa; phylum Chordata; class Mammalia; order Pilosa; family Megalonychidae; genus Choloepus; species Choloepus didactylus. Next base: position 88,270,090 of record NC_051313.1, read on the forward strand.
TTGCTTATTATGAGCAGAATGTTCAACTAGGTTGAACTTAAACATTTGGAAGTGGACACAGGTGATGGTAGCACATTATGAGAATGATTAACAGTGGTGTATAGTCTGTGAATGTGGTGGAAAGGGTAAGCTCAGAGTCATGTATGTCACCAGAAGGAAAGTTGGAGGTTAAAAGATGGGAATGTATAAAATAGTGAACCTTGTGGTAGACAATGTCTGTGATTAACTGTATAAATATTAGAAATCTCTCTCATGAACTAGAACAAATGTATGACACTATAACTAGAAGTTAATAATAGAGGGGCATATAGGAAAAAAATATACCTATTGCAAATGCTATACTACAGTTAGTAGTATTTTAACATTCTTTCATCAAATGTAGTATGCCAAAACTATGAATCAATAATGGAGAGGGGGGGTGGTTAGGGGTATGGGAAGATTTGAGTTTCCTTCTTTTGTCTTTATTTCTTTTCTGGAGTAATGAAAATGTTCTAAAAATTGAAAAAAAAATAATTGTGGTGATGGATGCATAGCTGTATAATGGTACATTGGGCAATTGATTGTACACTTTGGATCTTTGTATAATTGTATGATTTGTGAACAATCTCCACTAAAAAAAGGTAAAAAAAAAAAAAAAAGAAAGTAAAAAAAAAAGTATCTACAGGCAGTGCACCCATTAAAGCCTGCATCCATAGTAAATCAACCTTTCTCCTTGTGGAGATAGGTAGGTGAGTTTCCATCTATCCTTTATGATTTACCTAAAAGCTAATTGTCTTATGAAGACTTTCTTTACCTTTACCAGGCAAAAGTAAGTTCTGTTTGCTCCCTGCTCCTATAGCATATACGTTTGTAACAGTGAATTTTTCATTTTACTTGTTTATTTTTCTTTTTTGTTTCTGACCCCCCCCACCCCACCCCTGATTGTAACACGGTAAGCACCATGTGTGACTTTTGAAGAAAGCATAACAAGAATAGAATGATATATGTGATTATTCAGGGAATCATATTCTAACCAAGTGAAATAACAATCTACAAGTATAAGAACATTTATCAAATGATAATATCACAAAAATTCTTAGAGAACATTCCTAAATATGTCTTTACCATTTCTGTAACTATTTCAAAATATAAAATTTTATGGCTCACATGGTTTCTTTGAGTTTTTTTTGGTAATATGCTCTTCCTACCTTAGATTGTTTCTGGAAGCAGTGAATGTGCAAAAGATGAGGATTCCAAAAAAAAAAGGAAAAAAAAAAAAAAGAAAAAAGAAAAAAATCCTGTCATTAATTAACTCCTGGTTCCTAAAACGGTGTAAAAGAAGAAAAGTAGGAATGAAAAGACAAGTTGCAAAAAATAAAGTGTACCAGACTTCCTTAACCTGTGGGAAAAAATGGTACATTTCTAATCTTCCACTTTCAAGTTTCTAAGAAATCATGTCCAATTTAATTATGGGAAAGTGATAAAAAAGAATTAAGGTTGGAAGTCACCTTGAAGGGACAGTTCATTTAAAGAAAAACCCAGATTAATGTGAATATAATTCACTAATTCAATTACCTGGGGAAAATGAAGAAGGGAGTCTCTAGTGTTATTGATGACAATAACGTAAAAGAGCAAACGGGACAAGGAGTTTAATCAACTATAGGTGAGTAGACAAAGCTATGCTTAAATGAAAGCAAAGGTCATTTGCTAGGTCTTCCTCAAAGATAGAGATTTACAGAAGTATTTAAAGAAAGAGAACCGCTTCCCAGAAGGATAAACTAATGTCTTTCAAAAAAACAGGGCAACAATTAGTCCAAGGTGGTGCAACTCCTTAAAATACATTCCAATAGTCCATAAAGGAGTACATTTTGTTTGTGATTTGTGAGTTAATAAATGGTAGCAAGTTGATCTTTGCTACATTTTATTTTCATTTATCAGGCTTTTATTTTACACTTACAAACTGTCTGTAAGTGAGATTTTCCATTGTGATAGATTTGTCCACAAAGCTAGAATTAACTGCAGCAATAAGGGCAACCAAAAAAGGCTATGAGTGTTTCTATTTTATGGGAAGCAACATGTATAGATTATATTTTCAAAGTCCATTTCATGACAATAAAAAAAACAGGTTTTGAAATTTTAACCCATTTTTTCACATAGTAGTGCATATTTAATGGGAAAAATCTTTAAATGTGCAATTTACAAAACATTAAAAAAGCAAATCTTCCTTAATCCAACCCACAGACACATGGTTATTTTATATATTTTAATCCTGATTTTTCTAGTCTACTGTTAAAACATTGACTTTTCATTTGTGCATGCCATAAACATATTTGCATGTTGTGCTGGTTTGAGGCTCTTATGTACCCCAGAAAAGACTGTTTTTTTGTTTGTTTGTTTTAATCCATTCTCGTGGGTACAGATCTATTGTGGGTGAGACCTTTTGATTAGGCTGCTTCAATTGAGATGTGACCCACCCAATTCAAGGTGGGTCTTAATCCTTTACTGAAATCCTTTATGAAAGAATAAAAGGCAGAAAAAGCTGATAGAACACAGAGAGACTAACACTCAAAGAAGCTTAGAGGAAATCCCCAGAGGAACTGAGAGAGCCATGAAAACCAGGAGCTAAAAGCAACAAAACCCAGGAGCGAAGGACCAGCAGACACCGGCCATGTGCCTTGCTATCTGACAGAGGAACCCTGATGCCAGTGGCCTTTCTTCAGGGAAAGTATCATCCTGTGGATGCCTTAATTGGGACATTTTCATGGCCTTTAAACTGTAAATTTGTAAACTGAAAAATCCCCATTGTGAAATCCAGCCCATTTCTTGTATATTGCATTCTGGCAGCTTTAGCAAACCGAAACACGTTATTAATTGCTATGTAATAAATTAATATGATAACTTCATTTAAATCTACTCTATTTGATCATAATTTATTAAATCAATTTTCAGTTTGGAATCATTTTGTTTTTTTTTAATCATATATATGTACATATTAATTGATATATATTTGAGAGCATACATTTTTGTTCCTAATTCAAAATATGTTCTCAGCATTAGTTCCCGGAAGTGGAAATGCTGAATCAAAATATATAATTTTTTTTTATAAGTAAAATACAAAAATGTCCTCTCTCTAAGAGTGGAAATGACATTTTAAAAAATTGTCTTGTCTGCCAGCTATAAACAAAAAGACAGAAATTTTCCAGCTATTCCCTGTCCAATATATGGCTAGTTAGTACTTGAAATGTGGCTTGAGTTACAGAAACTGAATTTTCAATTTTATTTAATGCAAGTCAATTTAAATCTAAATAGCCACATGTGACTACTGTTGACTATTTTAGACATCACAGATGTAAATCAAATAGTAGCTAATCTTTTAATTTGCATTGATTGAACACTGTGGAGGTTAAATTATTTTTTTCCAGTTTTTAAAAAGAAGTTTTATTTAACAAGTTTCACTTAGTACAATACATCTAAATGGAAATCACAATACAGGGAAAAATCTAAATCTAAGCCTCGGAATTTCAAATGAACAATATGAACAAACTCCTAAAGTATTAGTATTACGTCTTAAAATTGTCCCAGAACTTAAAAAAACATAAAAGAAAAAGTAAAAGTGTACACTCACATGCCTTGCAGGCTTGCAGGATATTAAACCAAAAAGCTAGATTTAACAAACCTGCCAAATGTTTTCACTTTGAATTGTAGACACAGTTCCTGTATTTGAGTTTTACAGAAAAGCATGTTTCTTAACATACATCCAACATTTTTAATGTATTCTGGTATAAGAGCAACATTTAATATAAGTGAAACTACTTTTACTTAAATATGCTTCCTACTTAGGTACATTCCTATAACATAACTAACTTGAAGAAAGCTGAAAATTGTTTTAACAGTTTCGGTAAATACTGAACTTCGTTATTACATTCTAGATGAATGTTTCAGTGTTCAAAACTACTGAGCTTGAAATTTTAAAACAATCCTTAATTCCATTTCTAGTAAGCATGAATCACAAGCTTGTAATGCAAAACAGTTAAACTGAATTTTTTGTTTTATTTTCTTTAAAAAAGAGAAAGCAAGAAAGCAAGCAAGCTAGAGAGCTGACCAAAAGTGATCAGAATCAATTACATTTCCCATTTACCAACCATACCAGATATACTAGACATTCCTACCATTCTATTCAACTCCCTTAAATGCACAGCTTTTATTTCTGTAGTAGGCATTTGGTGTACCTCCTCTATATAAGCAAGGTTCATTTGATAATCTCTGAAGTTTTCCTGAAGAACTTGGTCATATCCACTCATACTGCTCTGACCACCATAAACACCTCCATATCCACCACTCAGCCAATGGCTAGCAGCACCCCCATAACTAGAATGGTTGGATAATTCCATCCTTTCCATCATTTGGTTACCATAAGCATCACCACTTACCCCTGCTGTAGAATTCAAAAAAAGCTCTACATAGCTGTGATCATAAGCACCCTTACTTATTCCTGCAGTAGAATTCAAGAAGAGCTCCACATATTTGTGTTGCATGTTGGCTTTGTCTTTTGCCATAGCTGCCACAGCCTCTTCCTGAGTAGCAAATTCAACATCTGCCTCACCAGTAACTCTGACGTCAGGCCCGATTTCATTGTGTACTCTCATAGGGTTAAGAAGTGAGAAAAAATTGTGTATATCATTCTCAGTGGTTCTCTAAGGTAAAACCCTCATGTGCACACAGTGCCCTGTGGTGCTCTGGAAACTGGACTCACCATCTCCATACCCACGAGTCCCTTCTAAATCTATCAGACCCAAAGCTGACATATATATATATATATATATATCCACCATAGTCATAGTAGCCTCCATAACCTCCACCATAGGCACCCTGCCTCATCCTTTTAAGTCCAGCTCCTCTGCCAATGCTATTATCCTATCATAGGGACTGGGCCACTGCATAGCCATGAGCTTTCAAGAAGGATCATAGTGGGTTCAGACTTCAGTTTGGCTACTCTTACGATTTCAATGTACCTGTGCCCTATTTTTTCCTTTTGTTTCTTTAAGGCCTTTCCCACTATCTCCTACAAAGGAAACTGCACAAAGGCCTCCCCTGTGTTCCAACCCTGAAAGTCCACTGGCAGTGTCATCCCATTTGGCACAATTTCCAACAGTCAAAAGATTTGAAAAATTTCTTCCTGGCCACAATGAAAAGGGAGTCCAGCTGGACAAAGACATCATTGGCAGTATCAGGACTATTTGGATCTATATGCCTCAACATCCACTCCATTTCAACACTGCTAGACTTGAACACTTCAATGTGTCTGTGTACCATGGTTTCTCTACTGTTCTTCAAAGCCAATTTCACTTTATCTTCAGATTCAAGTTTGACAAATGGTTCACCACCTGGACTGCCTTCTCTGGTGTAAATGAAATGAACACCTGTTGTAACATTTGAATTTTGCAATCAGAGAAGAAACATCACTTCATCAGCTGAACAGGACCAGGGTGGCCTCCTGACCTTCACCACTGAATCCCTCCCTGCCTTCCGTGCTCAGCGTCATGACATCTGTTGGGCTCTTGGTGGCAAGATAGAGTTAACACAATTTCAGTGTGGCTCCAACAATACTGGGTAATTTTCTTCCTTTTTCTCTCAAACGTGTGTAATGAGCTTGTAGACAACCACCATAATTATTTCTGCTCATGTAAGCGGTTGATCACTGTTCTGGTTTGCTAATGCTGCTGGAATGCAAAACACCAGAAATGGATTGGCTTTTATAAAAGGGATTTTATTTGGTTACACAGTTACAGTCTTAAGGCCATAAAGTGTCCAAGGTAATGCATCGACAATCGGGTACCTTCGCTGGAGAATGGCCAATGGTGTCCGGAAAACCTCTTTTAGCTGGGAAGGCACATGGCTGGTGTCTGCTTGCTCCCAGGTTGCATTTCAAAACAGCATTCTCCAAAATGTCTGCATCAGTTTCCAATGGCCATCTTCAAAATGTCTGTCTCAGCTACAGCTGTGAGCTCCTTATGTCTGAGTTTATATAAGGCTCTAGTAAACTAACCAAGGCCCACACTGAATGGTCATGGCCACACCTCCATGGAAATACTAAACCAATAGGTTCCAACCTAATCCGCACTAATATGTCTGTCCCCACAAAATTGCATTAAAGAATATGGCTTTTTCTGGGGGACACACTGTATACAAACTGGTATAATCACCTAAATTATTTTTAATGAATTGATTAATCAAATGTATTTTTGGTGTTATGAATTGCTTATTTGTGACTTTTCTCCAATTTCTTACTGGAGTGTTCCAGATGAAATTTGGAGAAAAAAAAAAATAGAAGAGAAAGAAAAGAAAGAAAACACATCTGTATGCCTAATTTAGTCATTTGGACCAATCAGGAGACGGAAATCACACAGTAAGTTAAACACAACTTTAATATAAAGAATTATTAACTATGATAAAAGGGTAGCTATAAGATATAGTGAGACTTTATATGGAAACCTAGGACTGAGAGAGATCTCAGAGAAGGACAAACTTGGAAGACACTCAGGTCTTGTCAGAAAAGGTTTGTTTCAACCCAGTGGATAGCAGAAAATTTCCTTCATTTGTTTAGGTAGGAGTTATGATTTTCTTAGGCAAGCAGGCAACCTGCAAATAGTGATGTGGATGTGGGTGCAGTGGGATTCCAGATACCTGAGGGTCAGGAGACCTTCAGAGCAGCAGATAGGGTAGAGGCTTGTCAAAGGAGTCCAGGGAGACAGCTTTGTCCAAGTCATGCTAAATTCCAGTTTCAGTTTCCAGAGGATGGCAAACAGGTTATTGCCAAATCAAGGCTGCAAGGTCTCAGAGGGACTGCATAATGCACCCATAGTCTTTGAACATCCTTGCTATGTTTTAAAAATTTTCATGATTATGGGGTACCCTTTCCTACCAGGGAAGCCACAGAGTATGAGAATATGTTTTAACTCAGATGAAGTTAATTTACAGTTGTGTGAGCTAGGCAACCTCAATCACAGTCATATGTTCAAGTCTTAAATTCAGAAGAATGCAACTGGATGAAGGAAACTCAGTGAGGGTTCCATTTTGCTCGTGTGGTAGCAGAGGATGTCCAAATTTGTGGGCAGTAAACATTGCAAAATTTTTACCCAGTAGCATAGAAGAGGCATTTTTAGTAGCAGAAGCAGTGATTGCAATAAATTAAAGTCCTGACAGCAGATCCAACTGTGTCATTTTGGTCTCCCCAGGCCAATTCTATACAATGATATTTATAGCCATCTTCCTGGCAGCTTAATCTTGAGCCTGGCTCTCCAGCCTCTAAAAATATCTATGAATTGCTCTATATTCTTTATGTAATTTTTTTTCCTGTTTAATCAGCTGTAGAAAGTTTCTTTTTTGTACAACTAAAAACTTTGATTGATACAGAAATTTGTTCTGGAACAGGTTGTGGACCACAAAAACTCACAGAGACTGAGAGATTATGAAGTTGGTTATATGGCCCAGCTGCAAATGATGGCTATGAAATTTTAGTTAGATATTATATTAATAGATAGAACTGCTAACATATGTCAGGTAGAGAGGAAAAAGTTAAAGTTTATTGTGTGCTCACCAAAAAGTAGTGCCTAAGCCTTCAGGGAACAAAGGCACTATTGGCATAGAACAATGTGATTAGCCTGAAATAGTTAAGGATTTTGAGTTAAACTGATTGATTCTTACTGCAATGGATAGCTATGGGGAAAAAAAATAGCAAACTAAGAAAAAAACTCAACCTGAAAACCCTCATTTCTCAGATGAAAGAAAAGAAAGAACAAACAATATCTACAAATACCTTTAAAGAATTTCACATCATTTGCAACCACAGTGCTAGAAATGATGAGCATCAAACTAAAAGACTTGATTTTTTTGATTGCCAACACTTAACAATGCTGGAGGGTCTTGATTGAATCAGTTTCCTTGCAGGGTATTGTCAGTTTTCACGTCTGACCCTACCATAACTGAGAGTCTCCAAACATAAAAGTAGAATAAGCTTCAACATATCCCAGGCTTTCCAACACAAATAACAACAAAAGCTTGCTCATTTGAATTAGATATAACCTAGAAAGAATTGTGGGGAGAGATATTGAGGGTGTTGGAGAGAATAAAAACATATCTTAGATGGGTTGAATTTAACAATGAAGGGCATTTACCAGGAATTCTGGACCCATATGCAAGTGTGTTTGTATTTTTGTTCAGTAATATATCCAAAGAAACTACAACTTACTGATACATCATCTACATGCAATAAACGTTTTTTAAATAAGTGTTCCAGTTCTAGCAGATGTAAAGTGTATATAATTTACTCTGTGAGTTAGATGAAATGGGTACAATGATGTCACACCCTCAATAAAATTAGATGTACTTGAAAGTTACCTTAAGTACTATTTTTAAGAAGTATCGACTCCCAGTCTCTACTTCCAGAAATGCTATTTAAATTGTGTGGAGAGGCTCCAAAATTATCATTCTCAGGTGGTATAGTATAAGGAATCCTAAATTATCAAGAAAGAAATTTTGGAGTGGATATATCATATGTACCTATTTATCCAGCCCAAAGTACATCCTTCAGAATATTCCAGAAAACATTCTTTTCTCCAAGGTGTACAAACTATTACTAATAAGGGAGTTGTGAGCATCATAGAAAGTGCCAATGTCTATTATTTTAGGTCAAGAAGGCCCAGAGCAGCTGTTGCTGGAGTAGAAATTATTTTTCTCTCTTTCAGGGTAAATGAAGGAATCAAAAGGCAGAGGGAGCATAGCTACCTTAATAGGAAGCAAGATCAGAGTGGTGATTGGAATGGTAAGACTTGGAATTTTTCCTGGTTTAGCTAATTTGTCTCAGGGTCACTGAAACCAAAAAGATGTCCAGTCCACTAAGGTAATACTTGATTTGTAAAACTGAAATACTTCTAGGTCTCATGAACAGAGGTCTTATTTGAGCAGTGAGAAAGCAGACACCATTCCCAGAGCCATATCAGCCCACAGACACAGAGGCCCTTGAGTGAAGTGGAGCCAGGAACACATGATAATGTCACAAGACTATACCTCTTCCCTTTACTTCTTGCCTGGAACATGGGCCTTCTAGCGCAAGGGTGCAACATTTTTCTTACCACCATGAAGACAAAAACCACATGCTAAGCATGATACCCTCGAGGAATGGTGGAGCTGAGTTTCCTGATGACTTTGTTAATGCCCATTCAGTTATACTGCAGTTGTTGAGCATAGACTCTAGCAACAGGATGTTTGTGCTCCAGTTCAAGCCCCACTATTTACTAGCTATGTAACTTAAGCAATTTACTAATATTACTTCTGCCTATGTGTTCTTATCAATAAAATAGACATTAGTGCCTATTTATTTGGTGTTAAGGATTAATATATAAAGAACATAGGACAGTGCTTGGTGCAGAGAAAGTGCTATATGAGTGCTTTTGTTTTTGTTTTTGTTTTTAATGATAACAACCTTGGATGTGAAGCCCTGAATTTCTTATTGCAGGAGATAAATGAGCAACAATCTGTGTTAGCCATTGAGAAAGGCTTTCTGTTATTGGGAGCTAAAATACAATCCTGACTGATAAAATACTGTGAAAAAGGTTACAGTGATTACTGAAGAAGAAGAGAGCTATACATGCACATCTTCTGTCCAGACATACATAGTTTAAGGATTATCTGAGGCAGAGTCAATCTTGAGTTAATTAAAAATAGATTTTTTTACAAATATGACTGTAAATTCTAGTTACTTTCAAACTCCATCTTTAAACTATTTATACAAATCAACAAGTGATTACAAAAGAAATGAACTTGAAATGAAGTTTAAAGGAATTGTGTGATTCCTTAAATTACAAAGAGAATTAAGGACAATTTAATATTCAAGAGTTAACACTGGGAAACAATAGACATGTAAATTTCAAGATATTTGAAAATGAAATTGGGGAGTTACTATGAAGCTTCCTAAATGAAACATCTTAGACTTCAAATAAATGCATAAATTGGATATACTCTTTGTTCTATATGGTGATGAATCTAATTTTCTTTTTGAAGAGTAAATGCAAAAGGGTGGGGAATAAAGTCTTGTATATGATAGTCAAATATCTATAAAATAATAATGATAATAATAATAAGGTAGATCTGTATAGTATTAAAGTAAGAAAAACCTCCTTAAAAATATTTGAATTGTTACTGTTTACTCCCTTAGGTGATCAATAAGAAGACAAACTACTAAACCCCATATATTTGACTGTAAAGAAAGGGCCACTGATATTGATATTTGTGAGAATTTTGCAATTTTGACAACAATATGCTTATTTAGTGTCAAAGGAACAAATTGAGTTAGATGGAAACAGCAATTTAGAAGAAGCTACCTGGGGAAGATATAGCATAATTTAAATTACATCCTATCAGTATTTGGATGGATCTATCAATATTTCTATCTCTATCTCTAGCCATATCTATATGATTATTACTATAGTATTACTGACAATCTGATTATAAATGTTATCTACAAATGCCTATAATCATTGTCAAAGAAATTGGGTATATTTTCAACATCTTACATGATTATGTAGTCAACACTATAATATATTATAGCATTTGTCTTTCAGATTATAATTGAAGTCTTGAAAGTAATTACATACTGTTTTCTCCCTCTGGTAAATATCAATCTGTGACAGAAAAAATGTTCAGTACAACACAACACAATATTTGAAATATTGTTTTGATGAGATCAGTAGCCAAGAATATTTTAATAAACTTTATTTTTTTGAGAGCAGGTTTAGGTTTAAAAAAAAAATTTGCACAGAAGGTATAGAGTTACCATATATCCCACTCCACACACACACAGAGTTTGACTTAATGTTAGCAACTTGCATTCATGTGGTACATTTGTTAAAATTGATGAATCAATATTAACACATTAGTAGAAACTAAGCTCTATCTCATACATTGGGTTCATCATTTGTGTTGTACAGTTCTATGGGTTTTGTCATGTATCCACCATTATATAATAATACAGAATAATTTCACTGCCTTAAAACTGTCCAGTGCTCTATCTATTCATCCCTGCCCACCCCACCCCATCCCACCCCAACCAAATCTGTGGCAACCATTGATCTTTTGCAGCCTCTATAGTTTTGCCTCTTTCGTGATATGATGTAGTTGGAATCTTATAGAACATATTTTCCATAATACATACTTTTCAGATTGGCTTTTTTCACTTAGCAGTATGCATTTAAGTTTCTTTCATGTCTTTTTGTGATTTGATAATTAATTTATTTATATTGCTGAATAATATTCCACTGTAGGGATGTGCCACAATTTTTTATCCATTCATATATTGAAGGACATCTCAATTGCTTCCACTTTGGCAATTATGAATAAAGCTGCTATAAACATTCATGTGCAGGTTTTTGTGTAGACATAAGCTTTCAACTCCTTTTGGCAAATAGCTTGGAGCACATTTGCTGGGTTATATGGTAAATCTATGGCTGTCTATTTTGATTCCCACCAGCAATGAAAGAGAGTGCCTGCTGCTTCACATCCTCTCCAGTCTTCAGTGGTGTTGGTGTTTTTAAAATTTAACCATGCTAATAGGTGTATAATGATATCTCATTGTTGTAGTTGCAGTTCCCTAAAGATACATGATGTTGCACATCTTTTTATATGCTTATTTGCCATCTGTATATCTTCTTGGTGAGGTGTCTGTGTAGCCCTTTGGTCCATTTTTTAGTTTGTTTTTTTTGTGTTCTTATTGAGTTTTAAGAGTTCTTTCTATATTTTGGATGCAAGTCCTTTGTATCCAAAGGATACGTCTTTTGTCAGACATGTTTTCCAAATATTTTTCCCAGTCTATGGTTTATTTTTTCATTCTAACAGTGTCCTTTGCAGATCCAAAGTTTTTAATTTTAATGAAGTCCAATTTGTCATTTTTTTTTCTTTTATGGAACATGTTTTTTGGGATTGTGTCTAAAAGTCATCACCTAAACCAACATCGTTTAGGCTTTCTATTATGTTATCTTCTAGATGTTCTACAGACTTTGCATTATACATTTAGGTCTATTATACATTTTGAGATGATTTTTGTGAAAAATATACGATGCGCTAGATACAGTTTTGCATGTGTATATCCAGCTGTTCCAGCATCACTTGCTAAAAAGACTGTCTTTTCTCCATTAAATTGTCTTTGTTCCTTTGTCAAAGATCAGTTGATTATGTTGACATAGGTCTATTTCTGAGTTCTCTAATCTGTTCTATTGCTCTACTTGTCTAGTCTTTGGCCAAAGCGATAGCAATACTGTTTTGATTACTGTAACTTCATAGTAAGTCTTGGAGGTTGGTAGTGTCAGTCCTGCCACATTGTTTGTCTTCAGTATTGTGTTGGCTGCTCTGAGTCTTTTACCTTCCATGTAAATGTTATAGTCAATTTTTTAATAACTTGCTAGAATTTTGATCAGGTTTGTGTTGCATCTATGTATCAATTTGGGAAGAAATGGCATGTTAATAATATTGAGTCTTCCAATCCATGAATCAGGAACATCTCTCTATTTATTTGGACTTCTTTGATGACATTCATTAGAGCTTAATAGTTTTCTTCATATAGCTCTTGTACATATTTCATCAAATTTATATCCAAGTATTTCATCTTTTGGTGCTAGTGTAAATGGTGTTGTGTTTTTAATTTTGAATTCTAATTTATCCTTGCTGGTATTGAAGGAAGCACTCAACTTTTGTATATTAACCTTGTATCCTGCAACTTTAGTTTAAGTTCATATTACGTAAGGAGTTTTGTGTGTGTGTGTGTGTGTGTGTGTGTGAGAGAATTCTTTGGGATTTTTTGCATAGACATTCAGATCAACTGAGAACAAAAATTGTTTTATTTCTTCCATCTCCATCTTTAAGCATTTTATTTCCTTTTCTTGTTTTATTGTGTTCACTAGGACTTCCAGTATGATATTGAGTAAGAGTTGTGAGAACAGACATTCTTGCCTCTTTCCTGATCTTAGGGGAAAAACATCTTATCTCTCACCATTAAGTACAAGGTTGGCTGCCTTGCTATTGTTATCAAAACATTATGCCCCAGATAGATGACTAGACAAATCAAAATAAAGAAATGAGCATGATACAGACTGGGATCTCAGCTGCCTCTTGAAACCAAAACCAGCTAAGCCCAACCTGTATCTTCAATGCCCATTGATTTGCAGATCTTTGAGAAAGAACAAATGATTGCCACTTTAAGCCACCAAGTTTGGAGATGATTTGTTAAATAGCAATAGTTAGCTTGCTCTCTCTCTTCCTTTGTCTCACTTATTCTGGTTTCTCATTCAAGGATTAATTTCAGAATAATTTTATACTATGCCAATCTAGAATATAGGGCACTTATGATACTTTTTATTCTGTTACTCATGATCCATCATCAGTTGGAAAAAAAATAGTAATCTTATAATTGAAAGAAAAAAAAAACAAAAATGTCCTTTTCCACAGATAATTTGATAAATTTCACAGATCTTTTAGCAATTTTACCATCTGTGGTTGAAAATTTCTAAAAAAAATCCTTAACCTTATGCAACAAAGGGAAGAAATTTAGGATATATTAAAAGAAAGCAAGTTTTGCTGCATTTGCATTAAGAATAATTTGAATACATTTTTTCTCACTAGGTTTTCAAACACTTTGCACTAGGAATGAAAAGCAAATCCTTGGAATCCCAAAGCTCAAATCAACTTCAATATTTTTTTATAGCACTTTTATGAGACAGTCAACAGATAACATTGTTTATTCTTATTTTGTTGATCAGGAAGGGTAAGCACAAAAATGTTTAGCAATTTTCCCAATACAAAGGAAGCATCCAGGAATTATTATGCCTTTAAAATTTCTGTTTCAATTCAATGCCCACTATGTATAATTCTTGGTCAAGTTGAATAGTGATATTTTGTGCCTGTAGAATATTCGAAACATTTTATAGGCCCTTCTAAAACCTTTTACTTCTCTATGAGATTGGAAAATCAAAATATTTTATAGGTAGCAAAATTAATCACAGTGATTTGTCCTACATTAAAAAAATGCTTGTACATCAAACCATTCCCATGTATTTCTATTAATCCTCAGCATTTTCAAAACAGCAGCATTTCTGCGTAAGAAGATTTCAGTAAGGGAAAAGTAAATCAATATTCAGCTGCAATTCCTTGTGTATAGATTTCTTTCTCTTTTTCTTATGAGAAAAAGTGGTACTAACATAAGTTTTTTAGAGCTTTATAAAGTTCTATGCTTTTGGAATCAAGTCAACTAGCATTTTTGAATACCCAACATATTTAAAAGTCAATAAATATTTTGAATGCTCTACAAACATAAAATAGTTACATTCAATTTCTCAAAGGAAAACTAAGGTAACTTTAGAGTCAGCATCACATAAAAGATGAAACATTACATATTTTGAATAACATCAGTTCAACATGGAATTCTTAATCATCCTAATGTTGTGGTCTATTTCTAATAGCTAGATCACTTAAAATATTGAGAAGGATCAAATTCTGTGCTTACAAAGTAAGTCCCCCATTGCAAGAGTTCAAATTTACTATTGGCTTTTCATCAACATTTAGAAAAATGTTAAATATAACAAACATTGATGATCATCATTACTAATGTGCAAAGCTGACCTAAGGAATTCCTATAGCTTTCATTCCAGGTTTTTTTTCCTTTAATATATTCTTTAATTTATCCTATTAGAATATCTCTGCAAGAGATACTCTATAAAAAATAATCATAATAGCACATGTTAAATTAAAAAGGTAGAGATAATGAAGAAAATGTATTTTTATAGTTGCAACTGTTTTGAGGTTCTTTCAGGTAAGAAATTAACAAGGTATGTAATTACTTTTGAGTTGTTTATTATTTAGGAAGCCAGGCAAAATCTTCATATTAAGTCTTTAATCTCCATGTAAAATTTTGAGGTGTTATAGATATGAAGTGGGGGAGACATACTTTGTAATTAAGCTATATATTTCTTTAGACATATCATAAATACAATGCCTGAAAATGTTATGTGTTAGCATATCTTGAAGAAGCTATAGTCATCATGGTGTTAAAATGCCAGATTAATGTTAGCATCTATACTATCCCAAACAATAGTACATTATTTGCTAGGAAATTATTATGTCCAAAGGACAAGGAAAAAATTGGCAAGACTGGTGCTTAGGGTTTTAATTGGACTGGCCAGAGACAGTTCAGCACGTCAACACAGGCACACAGAGACCAGATCTTCAAGGCATTTCACAAAATATTTAGTATCTTCTGTTTTATACCAACTAAAATGAGTCATTGAAGATATTGATCAAAACCAATGTTTTAGACTTTTTAAATATCAGCATTCAAGACTTAGTGGAAAGAGGTAAGAATTGTGGTAGATGATCTATTAAGAGGCTACTCTCCAATATATTCACTTAAGAAATTATGAGAATCACATATAATTAGATATAAGTTGAGAAATATTCAGGATGGAAATGTAGAGGATTCTGAATGTGAGTGACAAGGAGAGAGAACACTATAGGATAATGCTTGGGTTTCTTTCTCGGGACATGGCATGGATTGTGGTCATAAATTGAGCATATACTGAATGGAGGAACTATAGGGAAAATGATGAGATAAAATCTCTACATTTTGAGATTATAATTTTTTTGTATATGTTATTTTGGCATTCAAGAGAAAGATTTGGGCTGTTGTCAGACCCATTTTTACCCTGGGTCACATCCCCTCCACTACCTCTGATTTTAGCGCTGCTGTTGTGAACATTTCCATGCACTATGATGGTGTACTGACAAACTAGCTGCACCATCTCTCTGCTTGAGGCTTTTACCACAGTCCAGAAGCCCTCTCAGTCCATGGAAGTGATGGTTTTCAGTAACTAGGGCAACCCTGAAATATGCAGGAAGATTGCTCCCGAAATGGGACAATTTCCTGATGACTTTCTCACTATTTTTAAAAGGATTCCCAGTGGAAGGAGACCCATTGCTCAGAATAATTAAACCAGCTCACTAATGTGCCCCTTATAGGATTTCTTCCTACTTTCACTTCTCAGTCTTACCAATCCCTCATGCCTGCATGTCCCAAATAAAGTACTTCACCTTGGATCCTTGCCTCTGGTTCTGCTTTTGGAAAAATATAAACTGAGAGTCTATTTATAAATTAAAATATAATTAGTATAAGTAAGTACAATGAAATCATGGGAATGAATAAAAGAGCACGGTAAAAAAGGAAAAACCTTGAGGTTGAAAATTGAGGAAAATAAGCATATTAAATGGCATGTATAGAGAGAGATGCCTGAGAAAAATCAACTAGAACTATAGAGAGACAAGTAGTGCACAGATGTATAATTGCAAAGACCAAAGTGGTTCCAAGAAGCAAGAGAGACAAAGTAAAGTATGGTCTAAAAAGTGCTGTTTAATTTGGCAAATGGCAGTTTATTTTAAACCTCAAGTAGAGAAGCTTCACTGATCATCCGGGACAGAAGTGAGATTGCAGATGGCTGTGAACAGTTTAGGTGTTGTGTAAGCAGTGTGTGTGAAATATTCTTTCATGAAGAGTAAGTATTGTAGCTAAAGGGGGAAAAGAATACAAGTTTTTACTTACTATAGGATTATTTGAAAAGAAAACTATGCTAAAAACAAAACAAACAAACAAAGTAGAGAGCAAGAGGTAGAAGATAATGAAAAGAAAAGAGATAATTGAGAGGGAAAGGAATTTGAGGACAAAATAATGAATGTCATTCAGAGCAAATAAGGAGGTCTTAGCTTTGGACAAACTAAAGAAACTACAGCCACTCAAACTGGATAAAATGATAGATGCAGAGATACAGCATGTAAGACATTATTAGCTGGTCCTCTCCATTTTCACCTGAGTAAAGGGAAACTGTTACCAGAGTAAATCTGAGGAAAGTGGCAAATATTCCAATGTTCTATAGAGGATAGTGGAAAAATAAGCAGATTTAGGGAACAGGGGAAGTTTCTGAAGCAGCTGGAAAATGTTGGAAACCATGGATTTACATTGGTACAACTCAGGCAGTTTTATAGTGCCAGGCTAATAGCCCCAGTATAGTAGTGGATTAATTCAGGATTATGCCTGCTCTCAATGGTTTTCCTGGAACTAAGGAAGAGAATTCATGGTTGTGTCAAGAAATGTTTAAACAGATGTATTATAGCAGGCTGTTTGATAGTGACAGCAAGAAGGAGCTAATAGAATAATAGATCGTAGATTATGGGAATAAATTCTAAGTCACAGTGAAGTTAAGGAACAGCATGGTGAAGGAAGTAAGAGAGACAAAGAATAGGAGCTTTTACTTGGAAGATGGATATTTACTATTTTGTAGGGCAGTTGCTTGGGGTGATAATGAGTTATAGGTTGTGGTCACAGATGTAAAGTTTTTGAAGTAGAGCTGAAGTTAAGGCTATTAAAAATGAGGGAGATGGGAGGATTCAAGTCTCCTTTTCTTTTTTTCTTTTTTCTTCTTTTACTTTATTTCTTGTCTGGAGTAATGAAAAGCTTCTAAAAATTGAACAAAAATTAAGTGTGGCTATGGATGCAGTGCTGTGTGAGGGTACCAGGGGCGACTGATTGTACACTTCGGATCTTTGGATAATTGTATGGTATCTGAACAATCCCAATAAAAATTTTTAAAAAAATGAGGGAGAAAATACTAAGAATATGTGCATTAATAATCAACTTTATATCTTAGTTTTCCGGACTGCTTTAATAAATACCACACAGTGGTTTGGCTTAAACTATGGGAATTTAGTGGCTCATGGTTTTGAGGCTAGAAGTCCCAAATCAAGATATTGGCAAGGTTTGCATTCTTCCCAAAATCTTAGCATTCTGGTGCTGGCTGCCAGCAGTCCTTGGTGTTCCATGGCTTGTATTTCTGCCTCCTGTCACATGGTGATACCCTCTTTTCTCTGGCTTATGTGACTTCTGGGTTCTCTTTATAAGACCTCCATTAATCAGTTCCGTTGCCAACAACTTAACTAAAAATAACATCTCCAAAAGGTTCTATTTAGAGTGGGTTCACATCCATAGAGACACAAATTAAGATTAAGAACATGTATTTGGTCAAGTACATAATTCAGTTTACCACACCTTATGTTAGCTTTTGTTTGTTTGTTTTGTAATTAGAGCACTTATGGCACCCTGCTCAAATTGTATCTATAACAGAGTTCAGGGTTCAAATTAAACAATTCATGACATTTAATATTGGTCTTAGCTTTTCCTTATTATTTTGTTCAAACATGTATTCTCCAAATGTGGTAAACAAATATTCATTTTTAAAACGGGGTTGTCTATGACCTGAATAATTATATCATTACAGTTCGCTTTCTTTCCTACTATTCCTGTTCTTTTTCTTTCCTATCCCTTTGTCTTAGAAATATTATTCCAGTTCTCTACTACCAACAAATTTTTTTTCCAGGATTTCCCACACTCAGAGAAGGGATTTTTCACCCCTTCATAAAGTGTTGTTAAGCCAAGAAATGTAATAAATATTTATTATGCTAATATTATGTACTTTGAAAAGGACAGAAAATATAAAAGGGTGGAAGAACTGGCTATGGATATAAGTTTAACAGTTAATATGTGTAACCGAACAACTGGACAGGAGACAAATGAATTCATTTCTTATAACTACTGTACACAAAATGTATTCATTCATTAAGAAAAAATATTTATTCAGTACTTTTTAAAAACCAAGCTCTAGCCTTATTGTTGGAGATGTAAAAGTGAGTTAAGTTCTTAATCCTTTATTCAACACAGACTAACCTAGTATAAGGAATTTCACAAATGATTTTATTACCATAATATTAAAATCTTAAAGGCTGTGGGGCTATTTTAGTATTTTATGCAATTACTGTGGTGACACGTGGAAACTTTCAACAACACTTAGGTTGCTGTCATCGATGTTAGGGGATTCAACATAGAAAGATATTTGGTTGAAATTATTTTTGATACAATGAAGAGGGTCTATCCAGATCTGATAACAAAAACAACTCAGAGAGAAGGAATAACAGATCGTTTACTTATAGACACAATGCTTTAGAGAAATAGCAAGTACTCAGAAAATAATGGCAGGTGGAAAAGAACAGGGAAGGGTAGAAAGAAGGGCAACAAGTATGGACTTTGAAGAATCATCAAGCATCACTTGGAATTTGGGAAGAATTCTGTGACCCAGTGTTTTCCACCCATCAGTTACTGTGCAACTTACTATTATTGCCATTACCATTGAGAAGTATCAGCTATTTTATTACTTCCTTTCTTAGAATTTTTAATGGAACACCATTATCACCTGTTAAAATTGAAGGCAACTGTAAAAATAATATGACAGCACATTATTAATGAAATTAAAAGTTAAAATGAGCAAAAGGAAAACAAACAAAAAGAAGTGATAATAAATAGAATGAAGATATTTTTTTAAATGCCTAAAAAGAAGTTTCTCAATGAAGAAAATGGAACAAGTTGTGTGATCAACCAGAAAGGAAATAATTTTAAATATTGCTACATAGTTGAAGATGTGTTTGAGTCAAAGTTTACTTCCTGCAGGGACAAAATGTTTTAAAAACTATTCCTCTTATTTTAATCTGTTTAGAATCTAGTAATCATTATAGAAGTGTTTTTTAAATTCTTTTTTATTGAGATATATACCATGCAGTCATACATGCAGTCATACAAAACAAAGTGTACATTCAATTGTTCACAGTACCATTATATAGTTGTGCATTCATCACCAAAATTAATTTTTGACATTTTCAATACCACACACACAAAAATAAGAATAAAAATTAAAGTGAAAAAGAACAATTAGAGTAAAAAAGAACACTGGGTGCCTTTTTTTTTTTCTTTTTGTTTCCCCCCATTTTTCTACTCTTCCATCCATAAACTGGACAAAGGGGATGGCTTTCCAAATCACATTGTCATCCCTCATAAACTACATTTTTATACAATCATCTACAAGATTCATGGGTTCTGGGTTGTAGTTTGATAGTTTCAGGTATTTACTGCTAGCTATTCTAATTCATCAGAACCTAAAAAGGGTTTCCATATTGTGTGTAAGAGTGCCCACTAGAATGACCTCTGGGCTCCTTTTGGAATCTCTCTGACGCTGAAGCTTATTTCATTTCCTTTCACTTCCCCCGTTTGGTCAAAAAAGATATTCTCCATTCCATGATGTCAGGTCTAGATTCCTCCCCAGGAATCATATTCCACATTGCCAGGGAGATTCACTTCCCTGGGTGTCTGATCCCACGTAGGGGGAAGGGCAGTGATTTCACCTTTCAAGTTGCCTTAGCTAGAGAGAGAGGGTCACATCTGAGCAACAAAGAGGCATATGGGAGGAGGCTCTTAGGCACAATTATAGGGAGGCCTAGCCTCTCTTTTGCAGCAACAGTCTTCCCAAGGGCAAGTCCCATGGTAGAGGGCTCAGCCCATCAAACCACCAGTCCCCTATGTGTGTGAGCACATCAGCAACCATGGAGATGGGGAAGCCCAACACCCCTGCATTCTCCACCAGCTCCTCAAGGGGGCTCTGTGTATGTTTTTCTTGTTTTGATTTTTTTTTTAATTAACTCTTTTTTTAAAAATTGACTATTTCAAAAAAATTTTTAAATGATATACAATAAAAAAACATTTCAAACAAACCATAGCAAAGGAGTAAGAAAAAGACAACTAACCTAAAACAACTTTATTTCCAACATGTTCCTACTCTACCCCAAGAAAATAACCTAATACAGCAACATTTCTGTGAACTTGTTCCTACCATACCCATCAGAAATTAACAAACCATAGTCATTACTGGGCACTTCCAGAACATTAAATTTACCCATGATAGCTTATCTGTTTTTATTGGGTTATCATTCTTCCTTCATTAATTGCTCCCTATTGCTAGTTCCCCTACATTCTACATTATAGACCATTTATTTTAGGAGTGTGTTGTTTAACCTCCAGGTGTTTGTTAATTTTCTAAGTCTTTGATGGTTATTGACTTCTACTTGTATTCCTTTGTGGTGAGAGAATGTGCTTTGAATAATTTCAATTTTTTTAAATTTATTGAGGCTTGTTTTATGTCTCAGCATATGATCTATTCTGGAGAAAGTTCTGTGATCACTAGAGAAGAATGTGTATCCTGGTGATTTGGGATGTAATGTTCTATATATGTCTGTTAAATCTAATTCATTTATCAGATTGTTTAGGTTTTCAATTTCCTTATTGGTCTTTTGTCTGGTTGATCTATCTATAGGAGAAAGTGATGTGTTGAAGTCTCCCACAATTGTTGTGGAAACATCCATTGCTTCCTTTAGCTTTGCCAGTGTTTGTCTCATGTATTTTGTGGTACCATGATTGGGTGCATAAACATTTATGATTGTTATTTCTTCTTGTTCAATTGCCCCTTTTATTAGTAATGTAGTGGCCTTCTTTGTCTCTCTTAACATCCTTGCATTTAAAGTCTATTTTATCTGAGATTAATATTGCTACTCCTGCTTTCTTTTGGCTGTAGCTTGCATGAAATATTTTTTCCATCCTTTCACTTTCAATTTCTTTGTGTCCTTGTGTCTAAGATGAGTCTCTTGCATGCAACATATTGATGGTTCATATGTTTTGGTCCATTCTGCCAATCTATACCTTTTAATTGGGAAGTTTAATCCATTTGCACTCAACGTTATTACTATGAAGACATTTCTTGAATCAGCCATCCTATCCTTTGGTTTATGTTTGTCAGATATATGTCTTCCCTCTCTCTCTTATTGTCCTTTAATGAACAAATATTGAGTCTCTTTAGTACTGAATCTTTCTCTATATCTCTCTCTCCTTTCTTTGTTTCTCTGTTGGTAGGGCTCCCTTTAGTATCTGAAGTAAGGCAGGTCTTTTATTAGCAAAATCTCTCAGCATTTGTTTGTCTGTGAAAATTTTAAGCTTTCCCTCAAATTTGAAGGAGAGCTTCACTGGATAAAGTATTCTTGGTTGGAAATTTTTCTCTCTCAGAATTTTAAATATGTCATGCCACTGTCTTCTCGCCTCCATGCTGGCCATTGAGTAGTCACTACTTAGTCTTATGTTGTTTCCTTTGTATGTGTTGAATTGCTTTTCTCTTACTGCTTTCAGAACTTGTTCCTTCTCTTCAGTATTTGACAGTCTGATCAGAATATGTCTTGGAGTGGGTTTACTTGGATATATTCTATTTAGAGTTTGCTGGACATTTATGCTTTCTGTATTTATATTGTGTAGAAGGTTTGGGAAGTTTTCTCCAACAATTTCTTTCAATATGCTTCCTAGACCTTTACCCTTCTCTTCTCCTCCTGGAACACCAATGAGTCTTATATTTGGACATTTTATATTGCCTATCATATCCCTGAGGTCCATTTCTATGTTTCAATTTTTTTCCCCATTCTTTCTTTTGTTCTTTCATATTCCATTCTGGGATTCTTGAGGTTGCTGAGTCATTGTTCAGCTTCCTCTAGTCTTGTACTATGAGTATCCAGAATCTTTTTAATTTGGTCAACAGTTTCTTTTATTTCCATAAGATCATCTATTTTTTTATTTACTCTTGCAATGTCTTCTTTATGCTGTTCTTGAATCTTCTTCATGTCCTTTATATCCTGTGCCATGCTCTTCTTCATGTCCTTTATATCCTGTGCCATGCTCTCATTGTTTGTCTTTAGTTCTTTGATTAATTGCTCCAAGTACTATATCTCCTCTGATCTTTTGATTTGGGTGTTTCAGTTTAGGTTATCCACATTGTCTGGTTTTTTTCATATGCTTTAAAATTTTCTGTTGTTTTTGGCTTCTTGGCATTTGCTTTACTTGATAGGGTTCTTTTACGATATATAGGATTAGTCAAAGACTAATCTCTAATTTGTCAGATATACAGCTTGGTGGAGTACACTTTCTTTAACTAACCAGCAGATGGCACCTGCAAGTCACCTATTCCCGTCAAGTCAGTTCTCCCCAACTTTGTCTTTGTGGTGTGTGGGGGTCTGATTCTTGTGGGGTCCAATTGGTGCACCAAGTTTGGGTGTGTTGTTGGTGCTATCCTCCCTGAATGTGGGGTGTGTGTCTGAGCAGTTAGAGAGGAAGGGCAGCTTTAATAATCAAACCTCCCAGGTGTTCCTGGAGATTTAAGGCTGTTGCAAGAGTCTAAACCTTCATTTCAGTCTTGCCCCAGATTGTCTCTGCTGCTGACCCACAAGTCCTTGGTATTGGCATATGGTCCCTGGGATTTCCAAGTGGGTCATTCTAGGCCATGCCCTTCTAGGACCTCTGCTGAGGGAAGGTTGTGCTACGTTACAAGTTTGCACCTTCCCTCAAGTCAAGTTCTGGGCCACTGGGCCATGTAGGGACGTTCCAAGACTGCTGTAAGGATGGCTATGGGAGGTGTTAATTTCCCCCTTTTCACACAGCTCTGCCTTCCCAGCTCTGAGACAATTAGCTGTGGGTGCACAAAAGGCTACTGTCCATGCCCGATATTGTGGCACGTGTGCGCGTTGCTGGAAACACTTCCTGTCAAACTTCATTTTTTGGCATGCCTCTGAGCTGTGGTGCTGGCACCAGGCAGTAGTGTTCCCAGCCTGCTGGGAAGATGGCTGCAAGGGGAGTAGTTATTTTCCCCTTTTGGTTCACCTCTTCCTTCCTCACTCTGAGACAATTAGCAGCGGGTGTGCAAAAGGCTATCTTCCATGCCAAATATTGAGGCATTCACACAGCCTGTTCCTGCCACGCTTCACTGTGAGGTTCTTGCTGCCATATCTGAAGCTGCTTTTGGGTTTTTTAAAAAAGAACTAGTCTGCCTCCAAACACCAAACCATGGTTTCCCCACACTGCAGTGTGGCTGCCAGATATTCAGCAGGCTTAGTCACTCATTTCAGAACACAGACTCCTGGTTTCACCAAGTGCACAGTCCCTGTGGATTTAGCAGACCTTGTCCAGGTGGTGCATTACTGGAACTGGTGTTCTGGGTCACTTTCTGGTTTTTATCTAGTATTTTTCATGGAGGTGTTTTTTTGTCCTGTCTCTTCTAGCTGCCATCTTAGGCTCTCCTCATTGTTTTTTAATGATACTTCATTCTTAACTTAAAGTTGTATAATGCATCCTCTTATTCTCCTTTTCTTACCTCCTTTCTGAGCTGCAGATACTAAATAATGGCTAGGCAAATGGATTCTCAAGATATTACCTCTATAAGGTTTTACTACACTATAATTCCTTGAAATCCCTGTTACACATTTTATCTGATTATTATATTATATTTCAGTATTTACAATATAATGTTCATTATGTTCATCATATTGATACTATATATTTATATATTTATTTTATATCATAATGCATTTATGTATTTCTTCATATTGTACCATTTATATTGTATTTATATTTATTACATAGAACAATATGTAATATGCAAAATATATTATAGGTATTGTATATTTTTTCTACATATAATTTATTATTTATTATGTGTTTTATATTATATAGTCTCATATTTAATTTACTTTGAAATATAAACATAGAAGCTATTTCAAAAAAGCAAAATATATTTTATGTGTGATTCATAAATAATCATTAAATATCATTAAATATTAGGTTACCTTCGATTTTTAGTTTCTTCAGATCAAATATTGTATGATTAATCCTTATGTTTTCTCACTCCATAGTAGATATACACAGTATTTATTTTATACCTAAATTTTTAATAAAATGCAGAAAAAAAGGAACATGAAGGTGATACACTCTAATGTTTGAATAATATATATATCCAGTCCTCCCACCACACTTGCATACACAGAAAACAATCATGTTTGTGAACCAAGGAGTTAAAATACAGTTTTGAAAATATAATTGGAATTCAGAGTTTCAAATTATATCAGATTTCTCCTCTCTTATTAAAAAGTATTTTAATATCACCAAAACTTGATCTTGAACACATAATAAATTGAAAGGCATGCACTTTGATATCAAAAATGCATGTCTTATATGTTTCATCTATGACATTGATATAAAAATTACTTGCAGGAAGAAAATACTGACTCCACAATCTTATGGAACTAACTGGATATTATAATATTATAGGCTTTTAAATTCTAACTCAGGGTTTGCATTTGCTGAAATCAGTCTGGTCATTATAAATGAACCTTGTCTGATCATGCTTTCATTTTTCTTTTTTAATGTATTGACTATTTTCTGCATCATTTGAGAATTTGGTAAAAATAAATAAAATGAACTGTAGATTGGTTATTAAGCTTTCTGTACCTAGTGAATTGATCAAACTGAATGTGAATTCTCAAGTCTTTTGCGGATTGAATAGCACAAAAAAAGATTTGAAAATATCAGTCATTTATAAAAACATTATTGATTAGGGAAGCCCATAATATAGATAAAAATAAAATGTCAATTGTTAATTTTGGAACAATTCAGTTACGTAAAATAAAAAAGTGAATTTCATTGCTTTAATTAAAATAACAATGTTGGAAATGATAAGCAATGTCTTCAAAGCTGTATCTATTCTTATGTATATATTCCATGAGGTAATAGAATATCATTTATTGCTGTTTTATTGTGTGCAATTCCATAATTTTCACAGATGAGTTATGTATTAGGCAGATTATGAATAAAAGAATAAATAAATAAATCTGTTCAGTTCTCAGGTTTTACTAATTTCTGTTCTGTATGAACTCCATCTTCTTATCCATTAATCATAACAGTTTTAAAAATATTCTAATCATGTGTCTATCAAAGACAAAGAATTTGTCTGTATTTTAATAGTTTGTCTAAGCTTCCTTTATTCTCAGTTCAGTATCAGTTAAACACAGCTACTGAACACCAACTGCTTTACCAGGTACTTTGAAAGACATTGGGGATATAAAAATAAACTTTGTAGGCAGAACCTAGATTGTGACACAGAACCTAGTAATATACTTGATTTTTGTTCTATGTAAAATTTACTTTTGAGTTATTTAAAACAGAAAAAAAAAATCAGTTCTTTTCCTCTTTATATGGTATTTATTATTTCCCAATTTCCTGCCAATGTAAAAAAGGCAAGCTCTCAGAGATGCAGGTGCTAGCAACAGGATATTACATATAGCTTTCATTGATTTGCTTTCCCTGACAGAACTTCTAATTACGTTCACAAGACACTGATTGAAAATGCAATTTTTTCTTCAGCATCAGATGTACTCTTGCTCTTTTCTTGTTTCTTAACGGTAACAGATGATCTTGTACTTCTAAACTTCCCCACTACCATCCAGCTAAATACATTTAAAGAAGAAACAATTTTCATTCATGTCAATTACCAATGCCAATCATTTTGGAATAAATTAGGCATGCTGTTTTTAATAAGAAGAGTATGTTGCTGTTGATATTTTAAGCTAAAATATATGGGAAATTTTACTAGAATGCCAAGAAATCATTTTTTATCAAGATGAGTACAGTTTCACTGAAGAAAAGACCCATTAATATAGATAAGGTCAAGTTATGTTGCTGATAGCTATTTTCATGCCACTTTAGAGTGCATTATTGTTGATGGTAATAAAGTATGATACAAGGATATTAAAATTATCTGATATTTTTATATTTAATACCTAAATTTTATATTTAATACTGATATAATTATCCCTTCAGCAATATTGTAGTTTTTACAGCATACAAGCATAATAGATCATCTCCTCAGTCCTTAAACAAGCTGACTGACAGACGTAAAATGTGATTATATAAGGATGTGGTCAATCCTGTGATGGAGGGAAACACAATAATATTATGAAAGGAGTACCTACCATGAACCTGTCATCTGAACTGAGGAAACACTTCATGAAACTGACCTGGATTAAGTCTTTCCTCAGTATTGTGAACTTGGTTGTGTTCTTTCTTAATTGTAATGCAACAGCATTTCTAGCCTGTACCCATTTCCCCTAAAAAGAGCTTACAAATTATTTAGAGCCTGGTTTTAACACCAATTCCTTTATCTAAATTAGGGATTTTTTCCAATAGTATTATTACAATTCATTTAATGGAATAATTTATTTGTTTTAATTTCAGTATCTTGAAATACATAAAATGATAAATATCCCCATGTATCAGGACTAGTGCTGTGTTACAATACGAAAAGAAATTCTTAAATGCTGAATAAATCTTCAATTGACTGATATTCATATTCAGCCATGGAAGAAATACAAATGCCATGCATCATATTAATAGCCATTAATTGACCACCAGAAAATTATAAGAAATATTTTACAAGTAAATATGATTAACAGAGATATTAAATATTTTACATGAATGAGCTAGCTGCAAAGGTTAAAATGGAAATAAGAATATGAATGTATCTAAGGAATTTATACTATTCAAATAAGAAATACTAAAAGTAACTATGGCATGTATCCCCTCATTTTCCTTTAGGTAATCTGCATGTCACATTCTCTTTGATCTTATATCCTGGAGTAGACTACATATTTATTTTTTATATTTATTATTTTATGTATTTCAAGATATAGAAATTAAAGGAAATGACAATGAAATATTAAAAGGAAAAAAGTCATGAAGCAAGCCAATCACGTAAAACGAAGTTTATTCAGTAGGAGAGTAGATTAAAATTTGTGACACAATATTGTAAGTGTAACTAACAAAGCTGAGTGTGAGCGTGGCTGAAAGAGGAAGATTAGGGCCATATATGTCACCAGAAGGAGAGCTAGAGGATAAAAACTGGGACTGTACAAGTTAGCAAAATCTAAAGTGGAGGATGACTGGTTAATTATACAAATATAAGAAAGTTTTTACATGAATTACAACAAATGTATGTCACTGTTACAAGGTCTTAATAATGGGGTGGTATATGGGAAAATATAATTAATGGAAACAATTTTTTTAATAATACAATTCTTTTATTAATTGTAACAAAGGAACTATCCCAAAGCTAAGTGTCAATAATAGGGGGAAATAAGGGAGGGGTATTGGATTCCTTTTTTCTTTCTTTTCAGAAGAAATGGGAATGTTCTCATATAGATTATGATGGGGAATGCATAAATATGTGATTATACCAGGAGCCATTGATTGTACAATTAGAATGGACTGTATTGTGTGTGAATAAAACTGTTTAAATAAAGATAGAACAAATATACAGGAAAATAACTTTATTTTTCCTTGCCAAATGACAATAGAGCTGTCATAAAATGGTATATGCCAAAACTTTAGTACTAAAAATTTTTTAAAAAAGGAATGCAAATAGGCCTTCATAGCACCCTCTAAAAGCCAGTAAGCATACAGAACATTTAAAAATTATCATAAGAAAAAGTATCTGATTCCAAAATAAAAAAAAAAAAATGTTTTCCTTTTCCTTCAATATATAGTTTAAAATATGAAATAAAATAACCACATATTTTAAAAACATAGCAACCTATGAGTAAAGTTAACAAAAGTGGATAGAATCTGTTAGAGAAAGCTATAAATGTTTGTTAGGAATTCTCCTTCGATTTAGCTACACATAAAGTTTTAACATCATTTTAAAGAATAAATAGCAAGGAATACAAAACAGTGGGAAAATAAAGCTCAACCTCTTCCTTATAGCAAGTATCAGTAAGTATTGCAGTGGATTAAAGAATTAAATGCAAAAGGAAACCAAAATCACACTAAAAAATTAAAATGTTAATCTTTGAAGTGGGGAAAGGGTTTCTAAAAAAGAAAGCGAAAATATGTTCCATATAGTAAAAGATTTCAAGAATGTATTACATGAAAAAATTATCTTAAATTATACATATACAATTCTATCTACAATAAATTTTTGTAACAAGTGGATGTCATTGAAATAAAGCTATTTTGCATTGTGATCCTTTAAAATTTATTCAGCAATTACATTCATTCTTTGAACCAACTTTTGTTGGTTAAAACCAATTGTTTATCATTGTTGCTAAAAACCAACATGAGGGCCCATGTGGGATATAATTTCTCCGCAGGTAATTTTTTTTTTCTGTCTGAACTCAACATTAAGTTTTAAGATGTGTACTTTACTTTGCTGCCTATTGGAGGAATGACTTTGTTTCTTGTTTGCTCTTAAGGAGATGGCTTAGTTCTTCATGGTCCAGAATTATTTGGGGGCATTCTTTTGGAACATCTGCTGGGGACAGTGTTCTGACTACCTTCAATGCACTGTTAGTGAAGGAGCGATCCTATACCCTAAATTGTAGGAGATGACCTAACACACAATACCTGTCACTAGCCCAACAAGATTGGCAGCAGTTTTTTATCACCTATATTCACAGCCCAGGGAAGGAAACACCATGCAGAGCCACATAGGAATTGCTGTCAGGAGCAGACTGATCCAGCATGGGCTGTGGGAGGAATGCTTTGTAATGACAAGAAGGTGGGGTGGCCCCTGCTCCCCATGGGAGGATATGATAATTCTAAGAGATGACAAGGAACTGAAACCCTTCAGGCTGAGAACCAGGTAGGGTGCTGCTGATCTGGTTGATAGGGGAGCTTTTCCAACTGGGTGGGGACTATATCTGGTGAGAACCTGGGAACTCAGGATTAGGCCTTTGGGGCCCTCTGAGGCTCAAATATGTCAAGGTAGCATTTTAGTATTGCATCCTAATTTCAGGCCTTACAATACAGGCAGGCCCTTGGCTTTGCCTCTGAATCTTTGTTTTCCACAGGCTTTGAAAATCAAGTTCAAAATCACCATGATTCGAGTTTTCTGCAGTGCTTTTCTCCTATCCAGATCTCTAGATTTTGTCATCTAATTATTCCTTCTATTTCTGAAAGCTCATCATCCACTGAAGCAAGAGTTAAGCAGGGTTGTTAACCAGAATATTTATTTTGCCATATTGCCATAGAATGGCTTGGTATTTGTTCCCTTTAAAGCAAGCAAGCAAGCAAAAAAGAAACAAAGCTAGTAAAAACCATCATCAACAAATGCAAAAAGCAAAATGCAGTTAGCAAAAAGTGTTTTCAACATATATGAAAAGAGTTAAAATTCTTCCTTTTTAAGAGCTCTTGCAAATCAATGAAAAATTTTCATTCATTAGACAGAAATTAGCATGTGAAATGATCTCTCTCTGTTAATCATAATAATATGCCAATATAATATTAGTATTTTAAATTTTGTGTAAAGTGCATTTAAGGGTTAGAAAATTATTTACTTCTGGAGACTGAGGTAGTAATTAAGGATCCATTTCTTGCAAGCTTTTATAATAATTATGTAATATGACTGATATTTATTTATTAACAATTTAAAATATCACATCACAGAGATTATCTATATTGAATTATTAAAGTTATACAGTTTTCTTATTTTTAATTTCATTAAGTCACCATTTTTATATAACTTTATTTTCAGTGTTTTTAAAATATCTCTCAAGTATATATAGCATGATTTGCCTTTCCATGTTATTTAAATTTTAAAAATGTTTCATCATTGTTGTTAGTTCACATTAATTCCAATCTGGAAATAGAAAGCTTGGCTGCTTCTTGTTAAGTTTTAATACAATTTTCATCAATAGATGGGCCATTGCTGCGTAATTGGTTTTTATGCAGAAGTCCAGCATTATTATGAGATTGCACATTATCTTGCATGACAGTCAGTGAAAGATTACATAACTTCCATTTGCTTTAGGAAGAACCCTGGCTAGCTGACACAGCTCTTATGGTAATGGTAATTTGGAGTTGAATGGAAAAGAAGCTATGCAGGGAGAGAATTTCTATAACTACTGCATCTAATATCAGATGTAAGAAGTAATTTTCTCCCCTAAACTGTATCCAAAATATTCTGTGAGTTTAGGGACAAGAATAATATGGTAACATTTTTTTATCTATATACCCACCATTAGTTTCTACAATTCCTTTATTCACCTAATGCATTCTCTTGACATATTTTAGTGATAGAAAAATGGGATAAATTCATAGAAATGCAAATCCAGACTGTTCCAATCTCATCCAACAAAAATCATATATATTCACACACACAAACACATATGCATAAGCACTCAATATGTATACATATACATATTAAGAGATATCTACTGTAGATAGTCCAGAAAGTCCATTTAAGGATAAAATGAACTTCCCTTAGCCACAATTAATAAACATTTATGAGAGAATGCTCTAAAATCCTTTAAAATATATGTGGTTGTCCCTTTGCCATTTTTCATTGAAGGGTATAAATGAGCTACAGAGACACAATTAGGTCTGCAATATTCATTTTTAAAGAACAATTTGGAAGAGTATAAATCAGCTAACAAATTGACTGTTGTGAAGAGTATTTGTAAATACCTTGGAAACTGGAACTTTATGAGTATATCCTCTTTTCTCCCTTTTTAAATAGTTTGCAAAGTAAATTTAGATAAGATTAACACTAATAAAGAAATAAGTGTATACATTAAGAAACATTTATTTCATAATAAAGTTGACATATAGTAAATAAACTTTGTTTTTTGTTGTTGCTTTTGATAGTAATTTAAACAACATTCAATAAACAAAAATGTATTGAGTGCTTGTTCCCCTTCGAGCTAGTACTTTGTATCAATATTTTGTCTGTAGAATTCTGTCACTGCCTTCAGACTCATCTCCCCACCAAGAACATATATAAAGGTTGGAGAAAATACAAAACAATGGTTTGAAAGCATTAAATAGCCTTCAAAGGCAGTCAGGACTTGATGGGCAAAAATCTTAAAGAGAAGAGAAGTTCATTGATGCAACTAAACATCTTTTTCTCCTGGGAGCATTTACTCATTCGCACCTTTGAGCAAGAGGCCTAGCAGAAGAAAATCTGCATAATATTTTCTGCAGTTTTGTTGAACTTGAAGAAAAAAATTGCAGTTGGACTCTAAAGGCAGCCAAGATTCCAGGGACAAGAATCACGGAGGAGGCAGTGGCAGGGGGAGACAATGTGAAGTGAACCCAACATTCTGCAGGAAATTTCTCCTTGAGGCATGTGCCAGATCATATGTTGCGTATAAATGGACCAGTCTCTGAGAAAGCAAACAGAATGAATGTGCTAAATGACTAAAGTATTAAGTACAAATGTCAACAGTCTTACAGTACTGAGAAAACAAAAACTTGAGTTCAGATCCTGCCAAGTATCAGGGGCCCTGGTAAACAATTCGGGCTTTCAAATGGGATGTCTGACAGCTGTGCCCTGGAAATAAAGAATTTGGTAATAGCCTCAAGGCAATCTCCCCTTTCTCTTGCAGGCTACCAAAGAAATTAAATGCTTTCTGAAAGAAGAAAACTTTATCATATACCATGACTCATATTTAACATAAAAACCACCAGATTTAACAGGAAATAAAGCGAAATGACTAGAATTTTTTTTAAAAAATGACAATAGAAATAATTTTATAAGTAAGCAATATATTAGGCAAATTTAAAGTAAATATGGTTAATATTTTAAGAAAATATATTTTACAACATAATGAATTTTACTGGAAAACAGGAATTTACAAAAATTGGATAGAAATCCTCAGATAAGAATATATAGAAAATAATCAAAATTATCAACTGATTCTGCACACTGAAATGAAGATTAGTGACTTGGAAAATGTAAATATGAATTATGCAGATTGTCAAGAGAAATAAATAAAATTACATTAGAGAATAGCAGGCATAATGGAAATGGGGCTAAAGTTTAATATTCTGATAATCAGAGTCCCAAATATAAGAAGAGTAATAGCTTGGGACATAAGCAATATTTTCAAAACTGAGAAAAAGTATTTATCCCCAAATTCAAGAAACTCTGTGAAACCCAAGCAAGATAAATATAAAGAAAACCATGCACCAAATTATATCTGTGGGAACAAAATAGATGTATATTATATTCAGAGATCTAAGAAAAAGCTGGAGAACTGACTTCCGAACAGAATAATTTGATACCAAAAGGCAATTTAGGGCACCTTTAAATGTTGAAAGAAAATAACTGCCAATCTAAAATTCTATGCCAAGTAAAAATAATAAATGGAAAATAAAGCAAATATTTTAAGTACTTTTTTTTTAACAAAAATGTGAAAATTCATCGCCTATATGTGTGTACCATAAAAATTACAAAGGAATATATCTGGGCAGAAGGAATATTATTGCAGATGGAAGTAAGGAAATGCAAAGAGAAATAAAGAGCAATGATTTTTGGCTTCATAGTGCGACAGTGGTGTTTGGCGAGGTTAAAAATACATGTAGATTTGAAAAACTTCAAAGTGGTATCACAGAAGGTAAGAATGCAAAACAAGGTAAAGTGGAGAAACCTCCTTGCATTGTTTGGGAATTGGCGCCAAAAATAATGCAAGGTAGGATGTTTTTATCAAGAATGTATGTACTATTTCTATGGTAATGGCCAAATGAATCATAAAAGAATGTATCACTGATAACTTCATGGAAGAAGAAATAAATTAAGATAACACACTGACAGATAAAAAAAAAAAAAAACAGTGACAAAGGTAATAAAAAGTGATTGAAGATTGGACAAAAAACTATAGTAAAATGGCTCAATCAAACCATTTATCAGTAATTTCATTCAATTTACAGGAAATAATACTCCAAAGTAAAAGAATATCAGAATTGAGGTTTTAAACTGTAGACTGCTCTCAAGAAACACACTTTAAATCTGTGGACAAGGAAAGCTTGAAAGATAACGGTAGATTATAGAATTCTATTCAAATGCTAACCCAAAAAAAAAAAAAAAAAAACTGCTGATGCTATATAAGTCCATTAAAAATGATTCATAAAATAAATATTAATGGAGACGAAAAGTGATATTTCATACTGGAAAAAGAGCCAATTTAAAAGTAAATTTACCACCCTAAATTATAATTACCTTATAACACAGCCTCCATATCTGTTGAACAAAAATTTGAGAAAACTAAAACAATATATAGAAAATCCACAATAATAGTTGGATATTTTAACAGATATTTGTAAGTGATTGACAGAATACAGACATATATGTACACATAAATTCATATGCAGACTAGTAAGTGCCTAAACATTTTCAACAATACAATCAAAACTTACATTTTTCTCCCAAACTGCAACATATATTCTTTAAAAGTAAACAAAGAGCTTTTACCAAAGTTCACAAAATACCTAGAGTTAGGTATCAGGGTGATACAACTACTTAGCTGCCAAAACATAATACGTCTTATGGAAAATGAAGGACAGATGACTCAGACTGTGATCTAAGAGAACAGAGGTTGCACCACCTCCATAGAACCAAACTATGCCCTAATTAAGGAATATTTCCCATTCCTTAAGCTCTAACCACACATATCTGGCTGAATTTCAGATATACTGTGGACCAGTGACATCTATGTGCTTCTCATTCCTCCACTTTTTGAATGAGAGTGACTATTTCTGCTGTCTTGTCCCTGTCTCACCCATTTATTTTGGTGGTGTGGGAATCTTTTTCATAGGATTAAGAGGCAGACTTGAAAAGCTGCAAATGTTGAACAGCCCTAGAAGTGCATCATCCTTATTTAAAAGCGATTTAGATAACAAGATCCAGAAACCTAAGCATGAATTTGATGTAGTAATGGAATGAGATTTTTAGAGGAGTCGGTGAACATATCTGCATATGGGAGAAATGTAAATAAGTGTGTCTGGGGTGCAAACTCTTACAGATTGGAAATTATGGCCACACTATTTTAGTGTCTCCTGTCACGAATGGAATCTGCTTTTTCTCCCCTTGTATCTGATCTGCTCTGTGACTTGCTTTGGGTGCAAATACACACACACATACAAACACACACACAAAAACAAAACCTTTATTAAAAATAATGCAAGCCAGAAGACAATGAAAGGCAGGAAGCAATAATATGATATGTTTCAATCATGAAAGAAAAAAATAAACCACCAATCTAGAAGTCTATATCTAGTGAACTTATTTTCAATAAAAAATAAAATAAATGAATCATAAATTAAAGCACAGTTAATTTGTTACCAGCACACTCACACTACAAAAGATGCTTTAAAATGTACTTCAAGCTAAAGGGAAATAATTTCACTTGGAAACATTTATCTAGGAAGGAAAGATCATCATACATGATATATATATGTTTAAGTATAAAAGACAATTTTTACTCATTTTGCAGTTTCTTTAAAGACATGATGTTGATAGAAAAGAGTTATAAAGAGAGTGCATTCATTCTGAATGTACTTTTGAGAACAGACAATACAATAAGATTAAAATCAGAAAATGGTTGCCTGGCAGGAGTAGTAGGGATACATGTTAACAGGAAAGGGATATGAGGGAAATTTTTTGGGTGAAGAAAATTATATGTATCTTGATTTGAATGGTAGTTTTATGAATGTGTGCAATAGTCAAAACTTATCAAAATGTATACTTCACATCTGTGGAATTTATGTAAGTTCTGTTTCAAAAATATTATTTTAATGAAAAACAATCTCTGCTATTCTTCCCATTCAAGATGACAAACTCTTGAAATACATTATGAGTACTAAAAAGAAAATATTCTCAAATTCTATTCCATTGCATTGCCTATACTGAGTAAAAAGTTATAGAGTATGCATGAATATAATAGGATCTGATCTCCATCCTCTTTCAGAAATGATTTCAAAGGAGCAATAATGTCATGATAGGCATATTGTTAATTAATCTTTCTAGAAAAAAGCAATTCAAGAACCCATACCAATGCCCTAGGCAATAAAGTAAGGTCACGGAAGTTCATCTTAAGGCCAACTTACTCTGCTTACATGAGTATTTCCCTAACAGGATGGCTAGCAATAATTTGTTTTTACACAGAAGTGATTACAAAGTTCCTAAATACATCCCATTAACCCAATTTGAATGTTTTCCCAGTTAAACTCCTGTTAGCTGGATCCCAAAAACATACATATGTACTCAAATGAGATTTTCAATTCTCATAATTTCACAGGGATTGGGGTGAGTTAAATAAAAATTGATCAACAAATACCCCAAGAAGATTATATCTAATACTTCAGAATGATCACTCTTCAACTATTCTGATATCGGTATGGCTAGAAGAGAGAACTGTAATAATAAAGAAATCCATGACGTGGTATGGCAAAAATTCCCCTCCATAAATGCATGACTACAGATTTAAGGGACTTTTTCTCACATACACCAAGAAACCAGAAATTTTTATTCTTCAGAAATATGTCAAGCTAGATAAATTTAAGTAGAAAATTTTTCATAGAACTTTTAAAGAGACAAAACGTTTTAAAGAATATGCCTATTTTCTTAATCATCAAGTTTATATTAAAATCACTGTTGGCCTTTTTCTGTATTGAAGCTGGGACTTGTATGTGGTCAGTAGAAATGTGTTCATGCATTCTAGTTTTATGTAAGGAAATATGGATTGCATAGTAGTACTGCATGTATATATGCCACATGAGGAATCATTAAGCAAATTTTTAAAAACAATGTAATAGACTAATAGAAATTTGCAAAGCAAAAAAAAAAAAGAAAAAAATTCAAGCCAAATCTTGTAAACCTAACCCGACAAATACAAATACTACCATTTGTGTGTTTTCTGTTTGTATGTGTACATATTCTCTTTCAGTTGTTTTCAAAGTACTTACTCAAAATTAAGAAAAAATAGATGTTTGTGTTCTCATGTAGACTTGCTAATGATATTCTCTAATGTATTAGAATAACTCCAGTTTTGAATATAAAATAATTGGTAGTCATCAGCCTTTACTAACTTAGTTATTGAGACTTTAGTATTTTATTTCATGAATTTAAAAAATAAGTTGCATACAAATGTGTTGAAAATATATTTGCCTATATATTGCTTGCCTTTATAAAATATTGCATGTCATTTTTACAATTTTAAGCACATATCAAATCTTTTTCATTTCCAGCTAAATCCCTGATTCATTGATACTTTATTCATCCCTCCTAAATAAATTTTGGGAGAAGCTGAAACTCCCAAGTCTAGAGAAAATTCTTACAGGTCTAAAATAATCCTTTGGGTCCTTTATTCCTGCTGTTTACTGGCTTATATATGGACATATGTTCACTTCAAAGATCTGATATCATCAGCTCTTATTTTCTTCTAAGCATGTCTTTAATTCATTTTTTTCTAAAAATTTAACTCTATTTAGATTTAGATTGTATATCAAGAGCAATTGTCCTGAAATTTTTTTTTCCTTAATTATCCACCAGTAACATTAACCTTATATTCTGAATAATTACCTCCTTCATTGACAAAAGTGCCATTTGCTTCTTTTTAATCTTAGTTTTAAAATTAACTATAGTTATTTTTTGTTTGTTCTTTTTAATCTTAGTTTTGAAATTAACTGTAGAGTTATTTTTGGTTTCCTTATATTAAATTATCAAGTTCAAATTTTTTACCTAATCACCCTATGTTATTTCATTATTTCATAAATTATTTTAATATTTGGCTTTATTTATCCTCCATCATAAGTTTCTATTTCAGAACAACATTTTATTTGAAAGTTTTTACCCCGCAGAGGAAATTTTCACTTCCAGATAAACTAATTCCTTTTAGTAAAAGCCTAACAAAATTTGATTGTGACTGTAATTGGAATGTATATCATCTAGGATGCTTTTGGAAGAAAATATTTGAATGCCTCAGCTTGACTGTTATAAACAATAAAGAAAATGAATCATCTCAAAAAGCAAGAAACCCTGACTCCAGGGCTGATAAATCCAACTGCTCAACAGCATTATTGAGATCCCTGATTCCATTCAGCTACACAATCTGCCCTCCTCAATGTGCTGGCTTTGTCCTGAGTCCTCTCCCCAGAAAGCTGCCCACTTCCTTTATGAGAAAAGCCTTCATGTTCATGTCTTTGTTGGTCATTATTGTTGGTATACATAAAGTACTCAATAAGTGGTTGTTGAATGCATAAATAATTTCCTCTTGATTGGTAAGTAGTTGTTTTTGTTCATTATCCAGGTTAAATTAAGCTCTTAGAGGATTTGGATTATGGGTTTTGTTTGTTTGCTTGTTTGTTTTGGTGTTGGTCTCAGAACTCAGCATAGGGTCTTGATGATATAGGAACATACCAAGTATAATCGAAAAAATACATGACAAGCATTTTTTAAAAAGATGGAAAACACCATAAAATGACCAGATAGCTCCTAGAGCAAGCTTGGAAACTATTTTTTAATATTAACAAATCTAAAGAAGGAATCACCAAAGCAAATCTCAATGGTTGGAAAGGAAGCCGAGAAAAGGAAGTGTGTGAAAGGTTATGTGTCTTCCAAACTTTCCACAGAAGGGACTGCCCTAGCCTACAGAGGCTGTTAAGGCAAAAATAGCAGTCACGTTTGGCTAAATTATGTCCTGCTAACAAACAATTCCTGGCTTACTTATATTTCAAGTCCTTCCCAGGAGGTCCTCTGGCTTTGTCTCCTTCATTTCAAGACCCAAGTGAAAGAAGCAATTGTGTCTGGAAAATACTAGTCTGATGATGGAGGGAAAGTGGAGATGGTACACCTCATGATGGCCCCTAATTCTTTAAGCTCAGTGGAAACAAATGGCATTGCCACTTACAGGTTTTGATTGCAAGATGGTCACATGACTAAGCCTGAGGCAAGGGTGGAGCTGGACTGTATTCCAAGGGTGTGAGGCAGGAGA
Organism: Choloepus didactylus; assembly: GCF_015220235.1. Taxonomy (NCBI): domain Eukaryota; kingdom Metazoa; phylum Chordata; class Mammalia; order Pilosa; family Megalonychidae; genus Choloepus; species Choloepus didactylus. Next base: position 88,308,658 of record NC_051313.1, read on the forward strand.
TGTTTGGAGGTGGGGGTGATATGATCAACCATATAGACTTTGCAGCTCATAGTCCAAATCCTGGTTCTGTCACTTGTCAAATATGTGACCTACAAAGGTTATTTAGCCTCTCTGAATCCCAGCTTTCTCATTAATAATGATAAGTTGATAACAATAACCTACACAAATTAATCAAATAATATGAATAAAGAGTTATATTTGATTGTCCTTCTCTAGATATAGAAAAGATATGCTGTGATAATAAGAAATATTTCTCTTTACTATCTTTATTCTTTAAGATTTTTAGTCTTGTTTCTAAACTTTCTAAATAGTAAATCGATAATTTGAGTTATAGTTGGAGATCAGGAAGCAATCCACAGTCCTACCAATCTGAAACAAGATTGGATTCTTGTCACTTATTTATACTGCCTCTGAGATTCTTTTATTTTCTTATAATTTCATAGGCATTTAAAGGTAATTTGATTTAGGATTTTTCTGGGATCTTTCCAGAATTTCTACATATAAGTTTAATATTAATATTATAAGTATTAAATTCTCACAGCTAATAAATCTTTCATTCTGTTATTTATGCTTGTTTCTTAACCAATTCATTATTAGTAGAGAGTGAGAGGTGTTGGCCATTCTCCTGAATGTAAGAATCTTTGATTTCTTTGAAGGCTTCTATTAATCGGTCTCTTTAATCTTGCCTTGTAGCTCTTGCTTTCGCCAACATGTGAATCATCACTCTGGCTCATCTCTGAAACTTGTCCAAATTTCCATATCTTTTTAAATTTCCGAAGCAATGACAAGGAATGGTACTCTCGTATGACCTCAGTGGTTTCTTGAAATTTAAAGTATCTTGTTCATTCATCACATGATCCTAAATGAATAAGTTATAGAACAAAAAGGTGATAGCAGGAGAGTGAATACAGTAAATAACCATGAGAATGGTTTTATAGACATAAGTTATTGCTTGAAGATGCTGCTTATTGCTTGAAAGGGAGAGAAAATCTATTTTAAAAAAGAAAAACTGTTACCATCACCATGACTATGACTTCCTTTCTAATATATTATCAAAAATGTACTGTCCTGTTGGTTAGGGAATATAATAATGATAATACATTTCTCTGACATCTTCCCATAATACTTATAAATACCAAAGAATGCACCTAATTTGACAATATGAGTTAAGGCTTCTTTGTGTTGTTTTACTTCATTGTTAATTATCTTCATAAAAGTGAAGTTTTGAAATGTGGCTTAAAAACTTGGGCTTCAAAGCCTGGTATGAATCCAAATTCCACCACTCCAGCTATTCAAGCTTTGGCAAATTTATTAATCTTCCTCCTCTATAAAATAGACTTAATATTAGTACTTTTCTCTAAGTGATTGCTAAGAGTAATTAGCTGAATTTATAAACACAGTTCTAGCAGTGCCTCATAGAGAGTAAGAGCTCAATAATGTTAAGTGTCATTATCAAATGAGGCTCAACTATGTGAATTACTAAAAGAAAGGTATACCTGTTTAACCTACCTTGTATTTTAAATAGTTCTTAAATAAGTGCTCTGCTTATATGCCTTTATTTATATTTATAATTTCTCATGGTAATAGGCATTGAGTGGCTGTGGGGATTTTGTATTTGTAAATATGTATATTTACACACATATTTTTCCTTCTTGTAGATATCCCCTCCTGCAGAATGCTAAAAAAGCCAGATCCATTAAAGCCTGACGCCAAACCTGGTTACTGTCCATATTATTTCCAATCTCTGATGAGCTAATGCAGTTTTTAGTAATAAGGAGTCATACTATAAATAACATTCTTTGTGCTAGTATTTATAAAACAATTGTTTTATCCATATATTAAATTTCTTCATAACAAGCTCATAATAGATTTGTTTTTAATGAGAGTTGTACACCTACACTGAAGGGAAAAATATTGCCAAACAGGCATAGACAGGTACATGAAATATTCTGTTTTTCATATGGGATCTGTAGTATTTCTATGCCTAAAAAAAGGATTGCTAATTTTTTGGACATTTATAAATTGTGCACAAGAGTTAGAATAGTTGCTTAACTAGGGATTCTCTTCCAATTTCATAAATTTAAAAGGATAAAAAATGTCCTTTATGTTCTTAGTAAATCATTTACCCACTGGTGCATGGGCACATTTCATTGTTGTATCAATATAACTAGCAGTGGAATGAAAACAAAATGGATTATATGAATTGATTTTAATTCAAATAAATAAACATGTAATAATTCTTGAAACTCCTGATTAGAGCCATATAACTAATCAAAAACATCACTTCCATAAATTTAGGAATAATACTCTTTTAGCTGTCAAGGAAATGTATTAGATATTTACCCTTCCGTCAAAAATTAGCAGCACTAAATTGTCAGAAACATCATTTGTATCACTCCATGGTTTCTTTCTTTTTATCTAGAAGTTAATTGTCCTCCCATCTTTTCCTTACTCTTGTCTGTTACAGAGTTATACAGTGGCATTTCCTGAATGTCCAGTGCTGAAATATGCTGCCATTTATTCAGCTGGTTTTCTAGAACAACACCTGGTCTATTCATGGTAATTTAAGTTTTTCCTAAGGCAATTTAGGTTTTCTCTACCATGCTCTTCATTTCTTTCACAGAAGTATCTTTAATGTCTATATTTCTATGAACAAACTGCTCAGGGGATCTAGGCTTTTGCTTTCATGTGCATCAAAATTCTTCTAGCCCCTGTCCACTGCCCAATTCTAGTATGTTCTAAACTGGGCATAGACACTTCCACATAAAAACACTGGTGAAAAGGATTAACTTTTTGACCTTCGTTTAAAAGCAAATAGGAGGAACTAAAAATCAAGGAGATGATTTTAGCCTCCTATTTTAATCAAATGTAGATCATTATTTTCATGTATGATCTATAAAGGTACTTCCCAAACTATATGCCATGGAAAACTGTCAAATGAACTGTTCAAATTTCCATTGTCAAAGGATTTTGGAATATCAGTGAAACAATAGTTTCTTAATGAAACTTTTCATTTTAAGTGCTCCAAAAATTCCTGCAGAAAAGAAACTAACTTTTTAAACCGTTTCTTCATATGTCACTGCTTTGTAGAAATATGTAATAAATACCTACTGTATGCCAGACATTGTGACAGTAATGAGTTAATGCCTGTAAATTATTTGATATGGTTTATATGAGTTTCCTGGGGCTGCCATAGTAAGCTACCAAAAACCAAGTGGCTTTAAGCAACAGTTCATTCTCTCACAGTTCTTAAGACTAGATGTCCAAAATCCAAGTGTTGGTATGGCCATGCACCTTCTGAAAGCTCAAGGGGAGGATCCTTCTTGTCTGTTTCTACTGTCTAGTGGTTGCTGGCAAATCTCAGCTTATAGCTGTTTGCTCCAGTCTGTGCCTCTGTCTTCACATTGTCTCCTTCCCTTTGTGTGTATCTGTGTCTGCAAATCTCCCTCCTTTTCTAAGGACACCAGTCACCAAATTTAGGGCCCACCCTAATCAGTAGGACCCCCTCTTTACTCGATTACAAAGTGTCTTTTCAAATAAGGTTACACTCAGAGGTTCCAGGTGGACATGAATTTTGCAGGACACTTTTTAACCCAGTATATGTTCTAACATAAAATTAAGTGCTTAGAACCACCTCACACTAAATAAATGTTAGCAAGTAGCTCATGTTATTCAGGAATGTCTCTAATAGTTATGGTCCCTGCCCAAATGCAGGTTATAATTTAATAGGTAATTCAGACAGTGAGCTATAAATAAATGAAAGCATATATAATTATGAAATTAACAACATAAAGGTTAAGGACAATTAACTTAATTTGCTGAGGAAAGTCTCTTGTGAGGATTTTATAATTAAGACAGGACCAGAAGCTTGGGCATAGAAAGAGAAGCTTGGGCTACAAATAGAAGTTTTCTGAAAAACAAACACTATATGCAAACTCCTTGGAAAGAAATTGCTTGGTATGCTTGCAGGAAAGCAGAATAAAATAAGATTAGATACAGAGGCAGAAGCCAGATTAAAAAAAAAAAAATGCTAATGGCCAGGGCAAGTATTTTTTGATTCTGGTCACAGATATTATTGGAATTCATTTCAAATTTTAAGTGGTTTGTGTGTGTATGTGAGTGTTTGTGTTCATGTTTGCATGTCTGTGTATGAGGTTTGTAATAAAAGTACACTTAACTTTATAAGAAACTATCACAATGTTTTGTGGTTGCATTATTTTGCTTTTGTATAGGAATTTCATTGTTTTTATAGCTGGGTAATATTTCATTGTATAGATAGACCACATTTATTTATCCATTCATCAGTGTATTGATATTTGAGTTGTTTCCACTTTTGGGCTATTATGAATAATACTACTATGGACATTCATTTACAACTTTTGTGTGGATATAAGTTTTCAGTTCTCTTTGGTATATACCTAAGAGTGGAATCAGTGAGTCATATAGTTATTCTATGCTTAACTTTTTGAGGAAATGCCAAACTGCCATGTGTTAAATATCATCAGCAATGTAGGAAGATGGCAGTTGTCTCCACATCCATGCCAATACTTGCTATCGTTCTGGGACTTTTTTTTTTTTTTAATTATAGTCATCCTAATGGATGTGAAGTACTATCTAGTGATATTGATTTGTATTTCCCTAATAACTAATAATGTTTAGTATCTTTTCATGTGCTTTTGGTCATTTGTACATATTCTTTAGATAAACGTCTTCACATTTTTCCATTTTTTAATTTGTCATTCTATTATTGAGTTGTATGCATTCTTTATATATTCTGGATGCCAGTCCCTTTTCAAGTATTTTATGTGCAAATATTTTCTCTCATTCTATGAATCACTTTCTCATTTACTTGATGGTGTCCTTTGTGGGACAAATTATTTATAGGTCTTAAACGTGTCATGCTAAGAAACCATTGCCCAATACAAGGATAGGAATATTTAGCCCTACATTTTCTACTAAGCATTTTATACTCTTATATCTTAAATTTAGTATTTGATCCACTTTGAATTAATTTGTGTATATGATGTGTCTTAGAAGTCCAACTTCATTCTTTGGCATGTAGATATCCAGTTGTCCCAGCAACATTTGTTTAAAAAAAGTTACTCTTTCCCCATAGAACTGCCTTGGAACCCTTGTCAGAAATCAATTTACCATAAGTATGAAGATTTTTTTCTGAACTTGCAATTCTATTCCACTGATCTATATGTCTACCATTATGCCAGTACTACACTGTCTTGATTATTGTAGCTTTGTAATAAGTTCTGAAATTGAGAAGTATGAGTCCTCCAACTTTATTCTTTTACAAGATAGCTTTGGCAATTTGGGGTCCCTGACATTTCTCTATGAATTTTAGATTCAGCTTGCCAAATTTTGCAAAGCAGCCAGCTGGGATTTTAACTGAAATTGAAATGAATGTACAGATCAATGTATAGAATGGATAGATCAATTTGCAGATCAGTTTTTGATGGATTTCAGTCTGAACAATAGTAAGTCTTCAAATCCACAGATGTGGAGTGCCTTTCCATTTATTTGCATCTTCTTTATTTTCTTGCAATTATATTTAGTTTTCAGTGTGCAAGTCTTGTACTTTTGTTAAATTTCTTCCCAAGAAATTTAATCTTTTTAATGCAATTGAAGATGGAATTGTTCACTAAATTTCATTAGGTATGGTTCTTTGCTAGTGTGTAGAAATACAATTATTTTTTATCTTGTATCCTGCAACCTTCCTGAACTCATTTCAGAGTTCTAATATTTTGTGTGGATTCCTTAGGATTTTCTTACAAAAGAGCATGCTATCTACAAGTGGAGATTGCGTAAATTTCTTTTCAGTCTTGATGACTTTCATTTAATTTTCTTGCTTAGTTTCCCTGATTAATACCACAAGTACAATGTTAAACAGCAGTGCAAAAGTGGATATCTTTGTGTTAGTCTTCATCTTAGGGGTAAAGCATCCAGTCTTTCAGCATTAATTATCATGCTAGCATGAATTTTCCTAGATGACTGTTTCAGTTTGCTAAAGCTGCTGGAATGCAATTTACCAGCAATGAGTTTGCTTTTTCAATGGGGATTTATTAGGTTACAAATTTAGAGTCCTAAGGCCATGCAAATTTCCAAATTAAGGCATGAAGAGGAAGATACCTTCCCTGAGGAAAGGCTATTGACATCCAGTGTTCCTCTGTCACATGGGAAGGCACGAGGTGATATCTGCTGGTCTTTCTCTCCTGGTTTCAAAGGTTTTCTCTCAGCTCCTGTGGGTCCTTGCTTATTTCTCCCAGGGCACTTCTCTCTTAGCTCTCTGGGCTTTAACTGTCTTTTATCCTCTCTTCACCAAGGACTTCAGTAAAGGATTAAGACCCACTTGGAATGGGGTGGGTTGCATATCAATTGAAATAGCCTAAGCAAAAGGTCCCACCCACAATAGATCTGCCCCCACAAGAATGGATTAAAAGAACATGGTCTTTTCTGGGGCACATAACAGATTCAAACTAGTACAATGACCTTTATCAGTTTGAGAAGCTTCCCTTTCTTTTATTCATATTAAGTTGTGTGGTATTTTTTTTTTTTAAACTCATGAAAAGATGTTGGATATTGTTAAATGTTTTGTGTCTATTGACAAGATAATCTATTTTTTATTCCTTATTCTATTAATACAGAGTATTATATATATATTGGTTTTTGTATGCTAAAACAACACTGAATTGATTAGATAAATCCACATGGTCATTGTGTATAGTATTTGTTATACATTTGTTCACAAAGAAAGTCAAGCCCTGAGAATGATGTTTTCAGTGATTTGTGAGAATTGCTAGTTCCAGTTTTCAGGGGATGAGGCTCTTGAAGAACTTCAAACCATTTCTACTGACTCTAGTAGCTCCTCTGTTGCTAGTTTTCACAGCTTTGTAGTTGCAAAAAAATTAATATTCAAGGCTACTGTGGAACTGGGGGAAAGGGGCAGGATTGGGATTATGGCAAATTAGAATGCCAGAAATTTCACTATTTTTATTGAGATTCAGCTGTGTTTCTTGAATAAATACTCCTTGGATTGTTGCAAACCTTTAGTTAATTTGCAAAACTCTGAAAAAGTTGATTTTAATATTTATTTGTCAGCATTCTTGCTGCTTTTATACCAGAGTGCATTCTTGGAAGTCTTTACTCCACCATTCTGCAAGTGTCTCCACTCTATGTTTTATATTCAGGTCTATGATCATTTGAGTTAATTTGTATATGATACAAGTTAATAAGCCCCATTGTAAAAGACAACCCACTTCTAGTGTATTGCATTTTGTCAGCTTTAGCAAACCAAAACAACAATCATGCCCTCTCCGAAGAGAGCATTTTGTTTCTTCTTTTCTAATCTATGTCCTTTTCATTTATTTTCCTTCCCTTATTGCACTGGCTAAAACCATCAGTGCTAATCTATCTAAGAGCGGGGAGAGTGGATAGCCTTGCCTGTATCTGATTTCAGTGGGAAATTCAGTCTTTCATGATCATTTTAGTTGTAGGTTATTTTTATGGATGCCCTTTGTTAAATTAAGAAAATTGCTGTTTTTCCTAGTTTACCAAGAAATTTTACAACAAACAAATGTAGTATTTTTTCAAATGCCTTTTCTGCATCTATTAATACGATCATGTGGTTTTTCTTGATATTCCTTTGGATATGGTGAAACATATTAATCAATTTTTATTGTTCAATCAACTTTGCATTCCTGAGATAAACCTCTCTTGGTTGTAAGGAATTACTATACATAATTATAATTATAAAGTAGGTCCAGTTGTTTCATAGTGTTGTGCAGATTCTTGACATACTTAATGATTTTCTCTCTACTTGTTCTATTGACTAACGATAGAGGAGTGTTGTATTCTCCAAGTATAATTTGGGATTGGCTACTTCTACTTTTAGTCTTACTAGTATTTGCTTCATATATTTTGAAGATCTGCTGATAATGTTAGTTTGGTAAAGTGACCCTGATCATTATGTAATGCTCCACCATATCCCTGGTAATATTCCTTAAATAAAGTTAACTTTGTCTGAAATTGGCATAGCCATTCTACCTTCATTTTCATCAATGTCTGCAGAGTAAAATTTTCCAGTCTTCTGCTTTTTTTTTTTTTGCAAAACATTACACTCTTTTATATTATTAAATGAGAAAACCTTGCTTGTTACATTGTCAAATTGCTAGTCCCAGAAATGTTACAGTGATGAGGAAAACCAGTGTTGGATCAACCAAAGTCCTCATTTCAATCACATTCATTTGCAAAGAAAAAATGTTCAACACAGTTTAAAAAACATTCTTGTTTTTCTTCATATTGAAATTCTCTCCCAGAAAAATTATCTTCTAATAGGGTATTTTATTACTTAAAGTATAGTTCTTCATTTTTACAATTCACCTCCAAACTGTATGCAAGATGTTTCACACTAAAATTTCTAAAGCTGCTAGGAAAATCCTTCACACATCTTCATCAGCTGTTGTGTCACTATTGCTTGTCTCTCTGTCATCATTCTCGATAGTGGGTGTGGAAGTGCTGTTTTTCCAGGGTCCAAACTTGAAATCACAGACCAGATCATTTTTCAAAATACCATTTTTTTCTCAGACCATTCTTCTGTAACTGTTCACTAATAACTTGGAAGTGTCTCATTTCATCCTCAGTTAAAGAAGCACATGTTTTATCATTTACACTGTCTTCCTGCCAGCCCATCTCCTTTAACAACGTGTGCTCTGCCTCAAGTGAACCTGAAAGAACACCAGTCTGTGAGAAGATTGAAGACAGAATGATCTGTTGGGAAGTTACCAAAGCTTTGCCATTCTCTTGTGGCAAAGTTTTTGTCAAGTTTTTGTTTATATGCCTCTCTTGGTGATGCAAGTTAAATGTCATCCTTCTCTGAGCCAGCATGGCTTTTGTCTCCTTGTTCCTCTTCTAAGAACTCTGTCACTTTTCAATGCTTTCAAGAATGCACTCTTCTTATCAGTATACATTCATGTAAGTTTGGTTAGAGGAGGCTGCTGACGAAATTTGTCAACTGGTGGAGAGGAATTTGAGCAGTTACATTCTTCACTGAATTGGTTGATGAGCTAAAATTCTTGGCAGTTGATTTGAAAGCAGTCAAGTTGCCAACAGCATAGGTAGGCTCATGAGGGATAGAAGTCCCAGCTTTATTTTCTTCGGTTTGGCTTTTCCATTGTGGAGGTTTTGCAGGCAGAGCAGCAGGTTGAGGGACAATGCCTTTGTAAACACTTGGAATCTCATTCTTTATTGGCTATGACTGAAGATATCCTACTAAGAATCCAGAAGGCTATATGTCTTTTGTATTAAACTTTTTTAATGACCAGCATTCTTAGAGCTTTAGATTAAAGATTCAGAGAATATTCGAATACAGGAGCTTGGGAAATTATTTTTGGTTGGATATGTGTGTGTCTGGGAGTGTAGGCCTCATACACATTCAGCTAAAGATTTATTCTGATTTGGTTCTTTCTCATATTCAAGACTTAAAGATGGATAATTCTCAGCTTCAAACTGTTTAAGTTCTCTCTTGGCTTATTTCCTCACGGTTTCATTTTCAGGTAAGCTGTATTCATACAGTCTTGGGCTTTTTTTCCAGAATAGAAAATACTGCTAAGAGAATGGGAATTTCTACCACAGTATCTCACTCAATGACTTATGTTTTCCATACCATTTCTTTTATGTGTATGCAATCCATATTTTTTCTTTCCTTCCAAGTTACTTCCATTAGGATGCCCAATACCAAAATCAAAGCCATCTGAAGGGTTGTGGCTTTGGTGATTCACATCATAACAATTTTCTGTCCACAAAAAGTTTTCAGAAAGCTCTCCAAAATTCATGATGACCTTGTTGATGATGATAGAGTAGGAAAATTAAGCCAGGCGGGAGCATAGTCTTGTTTCCCCATTTAGGTCCAGTATCCCCAGCTCAGTGAAACATGGTTTCAATACTTCATAGCAAGTCCAAATTCTCACAGGACTACACAGGAAGGTGTTTGTTATTTTCCTGTAATATTTATGTTGTCCAGTTTGGTTTGTTTTACCCTCTGAAATAATATCCAAGTTCTTTGAAGAGGCTTAACCTAAAATTATTTGACATAGGGTTATTTCAAGTCAGCTACCGAAACTTCTCTTTTAAAGTTTTTGTATGGCTAACTCTGGAATTAGCCAAGTTCCCTGAATTTAAGACAGCAAAGTCTTCTGGAGCCTATCTTCTTTATTATTCCATGTACTTGTCACTGTTGTATTTATCTACTCCAGATGAAATATCCAATTTATGAGCCAAAAAGCAAAAACAAAAAGAAAGTTTCATATCTGAAAAGCATTCCTAAACATCAGCATATACAGGGAGACACTTAGCTATCTCAGTGCTGGGAAACTGCAACATCTTAAATTTCACCTAAATAAAAAATAACAGGAGGGAAAAAAAACAAACTCAGTAGTCTTCAATGCATTCATTTAGAAAAGCTGTCCCACTGTGATGTGAAAAGTGTTGAGATAAAAGTTCCTAAAATTTTTAATAAATGTAAAAAAAAAAAAAACTGCCATGAACCTTCAGCAATATTTAAACAATAATTTGAAAATGCTGAAACTACTCGATACACAGATCAAACATATCTTACAGTTTTGGGTGAAGAACACCAAGAGCCGGGGAGGAGGTGGGGGGGGGGGGGTGGTAGGAAAAATTCCACCAGCCAAATACCTTAACTGTTATATAATCTGTTTGAACCAAAATGCTGAAGAAATGCCTGAGTATCTTTTTTAAGTAGCTTGTTGAATTGTTCATTACTACTGTTTCACTTCAGAGATTATCCTTGCCAATTTTAATAAACTTCTGGGGAAAAATTGTCTAAAACCACAGTATTTCCAATATGGCCACTTCAACTATCTGGGGCCTTTAAAAAAACCTAGAAGATGATCTTCACATCTAACTGATTTCATCACTTTCTGCCCCACCAGAGGTTCCCCTCGCCTGGGGGCACTGCTGTGCTCCATCCCTGGAGGAGGTTTTTGGTACTTTGAATAATCCCCCTTTGTCACTTTTCCCTTCTCCCCAAAACAGCCTCAGTCCCCAATCTTTTGCTTTTAATGTATTGATTTAAAATATATATATATATATATATTTAAAGTGGATTACCTATAGACAGCCTACAGTTAATTATTGTTTGATTTTTTATCCAATTCTATGATATCTGTCTTTTATTTTGCATGCTTAGATCATTTAATGTAATTATCAATATAACTGAATTTAGGTGTATCATTTTATTATTCATTTTCCACTTGATTCTCTTTGTTTTTTTGACTCTCTCTTCCCTTCTACTTGTCTTCTTTTGGATTATTCTAATACTTTAATTTGTATGTATGTGTGGTTAACTAGCATACTTCATAACATACTGAAGTTACTATTATACTACATCTGTCAAAATGCAGAAGACATTTTCTCCTATGTCTCCTTAACTTCCCCTTTACATTATATATTTTATTGAAAACCCACTAGCAAAATTTTGTTTTTCTTTAATTAGAGAAGCTGTGGATTTACAGAAAAGTAAAGAAATGCATAAATGCACAGGTCCCGTATTCCACCCTATTATTAACACCCTTTATCAGTGCAGTATATCCATTACAACTGCTGAAAGCAGATTTTTATAATTGTGCTATTAACTGTAGTCCACAATCCCCCCTAGGGTTCACTATTTGTGCTGCACAGTCCCATGGGAGTCTTTTATTTAAAATTTGTGTTCTAATGACATATATACAACCCAAAACTCTCCCCTTCAACCACACTCAAACATGTAATGCAGTGCTAACTACATTCACAATGTTGTGCCACCATCACCACTATCCATCACCAAATCTTTTCCATCATTGCAAAATGAAACTCTGTTCAATTTAAGCAATAACTTCCTATTTTCTACCCCACAATATTTTGTTTTTAGTTGAATTGAAATAACTTTTGAGAAAATACATGTTATAAATATTAATCTTTTTATATAGCCAAATATTTTTTATTTAACCAGATGTTAACTGTTACCTTTTCTCTTGTTCTTCTTTCATTATTGAAATTCTGAGTTTCCATTACATTTCTCTTAACCCTGAATAACTTTAGTTTTGCTTTTAATGTAGCTTCATGGATGTACATTTTATTTCTCCTCCACTCCTAAAATAAATATTTGCTGGTTTTATAATTCAGTATTGACAGTCTTTTATTTCAAAATTGTATAGATAATGTTTCATGGTCTTTTTAACCTTTGTAGATTCTGATGACAAATCCATGTTCATTTTAATTGTCATTGTCCTATTTGTAGTGTGTTATTTACTCTCACTTTTTAAAAGATATTTTCTATATATTTGGGTATCACAGTTTGATTATGGTATGTCTGGTATGATTTTATTTGTGTTTATCTTGTTTGGCATTCACTGAGATGCTTTAATTTAAAAAATTATGTTTTTGCCCAAATTACAGAAGTTTTCAGAGATTATTTCTTCAGCTATTTTACTGCACCAATGTCTATCTCTTCTCCTCTGCCTCTAGTACACTAATATTTGATCTTTGATATTGTACTACAGGTTATCAGGCTTTGTACATTTTTCTTAACTTTTTTTTCTCTCATTCAGACTAAATTTTTACTTGTCTCATTTCAAGTTCACTGAATCTTTCCTCTTTCATTTCCATTCTGCTCTTCAGAAATATTTTTCAGATATTGTATTTTTCAGCTCTCTAATTTCCATTTAGTTCTTTTTTATAGTTTCTATTTCACTGCTAAGATCCCCTATCTTTCCATCAGTATTCATCTTACTCTATCGTGACTGACACCAGAAGTCTACTGTGTTTGTTTTTATTGAACCTGGAATGGATATTATTACCAATCTTCCCTAGGAAGGAATTGCCATCAGTTTTCTTTTCAAGTCAGCATATGCATGGACATATATTTTTAATCAAAAGTTTGTGTTCCAGAGATGTCATTTTAGAAAGATTGTATATTTTAATGTGGTAAATATAACATATTCTAGTAATAGAAACTCTATGAAGCCTAAACTTAGACCTAAGCTTACTGATTTTTCTTGGGAGGGATACTAAAACTTATCCTTCTGCTAAGTTTTCAGGAAGTATGCTTTAAGGCAGACTATAGAAGCAACTTAATTTAAGGGGCTAATTTAAAACTTGAATTTGTGAACTATTTATAGATGAGAAAAGAAACCCTAGAGTGGTGGCAAAAACTGCCCACCATTTAAAAAAAAAATCAAAAATTTCAGGAGAATGGATAACATAAAATAGCAAGTAGTAGAAAATAGGCTAAGGTTATACTTCCCACAGTCCTTAATGAAACAGCAAACCTCTGGTCCCCGTGCCTCCTCTAATCTAGTGAATTCCACATTTTTCCTTTCTACTTCAGTTATATCTCCATAAATATCAAGGGAGACACAAGCTAAAGAAACAGCAAGCCAAAATGAAAATACCTATAGTCACACCCAAGGAATAATTCTAGACAACCATGGAGCATTGAATAGTATAGTCTGGACAAAATCAACAAGTAATGTAATTGAGAAATAAATTTATATTTTATACCACACATAAAAAGAAGGAAGCAAAGTAAAAAGACAGATACACAAAATGTTAAAATTGGTGAACGTGGGTATTTGGGGGCATGGGGGTAGGTTGTAGTTCTTTGTATGGAGTTTGCATTATGTTTGAAACTGTGCTATAAGCTTAAAAATATTTCAAAATAAAAATTTTTTTGTTTTGTTTTTGTTTTTGTTTTTGTTTTTTAAATGCTTTTGAAAAAAAAAAAAAAAAAAAAAAAAAAAAAAAAAAAAAAAAAAAGCCACAGACCCAGGGCAACTATTTGCTGTCAGAAGTATATTTTTAAAAACTCTTACAAATTAATAATAAAACAACAAACTGTCCAATAAAAAAATGGGCAATTGATTTGAACCAATAAATTTGAGAAAAAGATTCCAAATGGTTAATAAGCACAAGGAATAATCATCAACATTATTACTTATTTGGTAAATGCAAACTAAAGTGAAAATGAGATATTAATACATGAACACTAGAATGGCAAAAATTAAACACACTCTTGACATCAATGGTTAACAAAAATATAGAACAACTGGTACTATCAAACATTGCTGGTTGGAGTAAAAAATTGTGCATCAAATTTGGGAATACCTTTGCTGTTTCTAATGCATTTTAACATACACCTATGACCCAGCAATTCTTCTGCTAGATATTTATCTAAAAGAATTGGAAACATGAGCCCTCAATAAGACACAGAAAAGGAGGTGTATAGAAACCTCATTCATAATATCTAAAAACTAGAATGAACCTATATGTTCTTCCACAGAATACTTGAAAATATTGAAGAACTTCCATATAAAATAATGCTAAGTAGCAACCCAAAGAAATGAATTACTGATCAACAAGGGTGAATCTCACACCATATGCTGAGGGAAAGAAGGCAGGCACAAAAGAGTACATGTTATTTTACTCCTTTTATTGATATTCAAGTACCAACAAAACTAGTCTGTGTTAGAAATCATGAAAAATTTATATAAATCACAATACTAACAGAATAAAAGGGAAAAAAATCCATAAGATCACTTCAATAGAAGAGGGGAAAATAAAACATCCCAACAAAAGTTGTTCAAAATTAACATATATTTATGACAACAAAAAATCCCTAAGCAATATAGAAATAAAAGGAAACTTCTTCAACCTCATAAAGGACATCTAAATTACCCTACAATCAGCATCCTTCATAATCATGAAATATTAAAAATTTCCCTCCCAAAGTTAGCAACAAGGTAAGAATTTCTATTTTCTCATTTCTATTTAACATTTTATGACAGGGTCTAACCACTGCAATAAAGGAAGGAAAAGAAATAAAAGTCATGGAGTTAGGAAAGAGAGGAATAAAACTGTATTTATTTGTAGATGATACGATTGTGAATACAGAAAACCTTTATAAAAAACTATAAGAATGTTCTTAGAACCAATACATAGAAACAAGTTCACAGGATATAAGATTACTATGCAAAAAATAATTGCATTTCTATACACTAGTAGCAAACAATTATAAAATAAAATAAAAAATAAACACTTACAATAGCATTGAGGATCATAAAATTCTTAACACATGTTGATCAAAAGTGTGCTACACCTCTAAACTGAAAACCATAAAAGATGGCTAAGAACAATTAAAAATTATCTAAAATACTATGTTTATGAATTGGTAGGCTACCTATGTTAACATGTTGGTTCTCTTCAAATTGAAGTGTAGATTCAACATGACACCAATCAAAATACCAGAAAGTTTTTACAAGAATTGTTGAGCTGGTTTTTAAATCTATATGTAAACACAAATACCTAAAATGAACAAAGAATTATTACAAAAGAACAAAGTTGGAGGAATTACACTGTCTGATTTCAAGTGTTGTTTAAAACAACAGTAATCAAACACTATGTCATAAATGAAACAGTATAAAACTGCAGTGTCCAATATGGGAGCCATTAGCCATGTGTGGAATATTGAGCACTTGAAATGTGAAAAATGAAAAATGTGATGTGCTGTAAGTATTAAATACACATTGAGTTTTGAACATTTGGGATAAAAATTTTTCAGATAATGTATTTATAATGATTTCATATTTAAATACTAACATTTTGGATATATTTAGTTTAATAAAATACGTTATTAAAATTATTCCATCTGTTTCTTTTTACTTTTCAAAATGCGGCTATTGGAAATTTAATACTGCTTATGTTACACACAGACTATTTCTACTGGACAATGCTGATATATAAAGTTCAGAAGTAAGCCCAAACTTACTCAGTTGAGTTTTGACAAAGGTGCTGAGGCAAAGTAATGGGCAATAAATAATAACAGAACTTGTTATTCATTAGGGATTAAATGAAAAACATTCTATACCACACCAAAGCCAAAGATTAATTTCAGATAATTCTAAACCTGAGCCTAAAATCTAAAACTATGAAGGACTCAGAAGAAAGATAACCACTATTATGAACAACAACACAATATTGGACAAGAAATTTGCTAGTTTATGGCAAGCATATATTTCTTGGAGAAGATACATAATGCACTGACATTGAAAGGAAATAAATAACTTGTACTCCATCAAAAGTAAAGCCTCTACTCATCAAACATCATTAATATAATGAATAGAAAGATAGACTGGAGAAATTATTATCCAGGCACATACATATCTGACAAAAGACTTGCTTATTAAATATGTAGAGAACTCAAATAAATCATTCATAATAATACAATAACCAAATTAAAAAAAAAAAAAAGGGAAAAAGACTTGAGCAGACACTTCACAAATAGAAGATATGGAAATGATCAGTAAGTATTTTGACATCAAGAAAATGGAAATTAAAACCATGGTTAAGTATCCTGCAAATGCAGGAAAAATCTAGAATTTAAAAGAGTGACAATAACAAATGATGAAGATGTGCAGCAATCAGAACTTTCATACACTGCTGGTTGGATTGTTGAAAAATACAGCTATTTTGGAACTATTTAGGCAATTTCTCATCAATATAATCATACATTCCTAATTTACCATCCAGTAATTCCATTCCTGGTATTACTAAAAAGAAACCAAAACTATATCAACAAAAAGACTTATTTTTTGTTTATAGCAATTTTATCCATATTAGCTCCAAGCTAGACACAATGTCCATTAACAAGACCATGGATAAACAGACTGATATGTAATCCTACTTAGCAATAAAAAATATATTAAACTAGTAAACCATGAAAGAGCATGAATGAATCTCAAAAGCATTGTGTGGAGTGAAAGAAGCTAGACAGAAAAATACTATACAGTATATTATTCCATTTTTATGCATTATAACAACATAAAAACATTAATCTATGATGTTAGATGTTGGAAAAAAGTTGTTGCTTACGGGAGATCTAATTAAATGAAAGGGAGAATAAAAGAAATTTATGGAATAATGTAAATATTCCGTGTTGACATTGGTAGTTATGTGGATGCACTCATTTATCAAAATTTATTGAATTATACACTTAAGGACTGTTAATTTCACCGGAAGTAAATTTTACCTCAACATAAAAGTAATACAATTTTTTAAAAAGAAGTAATTAGTAGAGCAAATATTTTCAACATCTCTATCATCCATTAATATGTACAAACAGTAAGAAATGGGTGCAATACAAAACACAAATGGCTAATAGACAAATGTAAACTAGGAAATTGCAAATTGACACAACAATGATATGCAATTTTTCACTCATCAGATTGGCAATAATTGACAAAACAATAACATGGCAATAATGAGGATATGGAGTAGACTGTGTTGACACTCTGGCTGTATAAATGTGAACTGGTACAGCATTTTTTGGAGTGAAATTGAGAAGAAATAATTAAATGTGTAAATAGATAATCACTTTAAACTTGCATTCCACTTCTGGTTCACATAAACGCTCATAGAGAAATGCACAGATGTGCTACAAACATTTTGTATAATTGTGATCAATAAGAAACCACCCAATTTCCTATCATTAAGGGAAAACTTACATAAATCATGATTCTGTCATTGCATAGACAACTGTCCATAAGTTAAGAAACAAATAGGTAAATTTCTATATATACTGAAATGGTAAATTTAAGGAATATATGTGATATAATCTTAAGTTAAAAAAGTCAGCATTTTTATCTCTAAATGTTAGTAAACAAATCAGAAAGCAATAAAAAATATATAGTTACCCAGTATACCAATGATAGTGGGTATCTCTAGAGAAAATATTGGATTTGAGTAGAGAGAACATGTTTTCTTTTTATGTTCTATTTTTTTTCAAAATGTTTCAGCTTGAATTTCACGTGTTTACAGAGAGTAAATAAAGAGAATAAGTGAAGTAGAGAAATCCAAAACAGTAAATCTTAAATACATGCTTAAGGGTGGAATAAACATATTTTATACAAACAGTTTAGCAGACAATATGTACAAAGAAATGCAATCAATCCTGTAATTTTTAATCTCATGTGATTTTTTTTAAAAGCCAGTTTCAGAGGAATATAAATCTTATGTGATACAGAAAAAAACAAATTAGGTCCAGAAATATAATGTACAATTCTAGTAAGCCTCAGAAATTACAGGGCTATTTGTTGAAACATTCCTCTTTATAAGCTAATGTCACTACTGATGAGTAAAAGACAATAAATAAAATTCCAATCTAATTGTCTCAGGAAAAGCTGTTTCTTCGGCTTTACCCATTAGTAAAGTTCAGTGTGACTAAGCCAAATAGTTTTTGAAGAATAACTGGAGTCCTATTGTCATATGTGTTTAAAACACACACACGCAATATTATAATATTAATTAAAAATTAATAATTCTCAAGTTATTTGGAGAATTTTTATGTGAATCTCTTTTTGACTGTTAGTTTTTGCTTTAGCAAATTAAATGTTTTATAATCTCAGCAATAAAGAAACTTGTTTAATGTCAACACAGAACTTAGGTTCTTTGACCATGGAAATTGCTTTCAATAATTCATTCATAAACAATTTTTGGCATTAGTGTTCTTTAATAATTGGCTTGAGAAATGCTGATCTTGAGATTCATGCTCTTCATTCACTCCTTCATAAATTTCTGTCAGCCAAACTTTTCTGACTATAAAATAACAATTTTATGTTGCTTTCTAAGGGTATCAGGTGTTTTTAAAATAAGTTAAAGAAGCATTTTTTTTTTCATACATCAGATACAGCAAATGTGAAAGACTGATATGACTCAGTGTTGATAAAGAAGTTACTCCTGGTAAGAATGTTAGTTATCAAAGCATATTCAAAGACAAATTTGATAGCATTAATTAAATTTTAATTAATGCAAGAATTCTTACTGATAAATAGTTCTTAAATTTGTTCATTGTCATTCAAAACTATATCCTATAAAAACCCATGCAAGAGTATGAGCACAAAAATATTTATTTTACCATTTTTGGCAACTGAAATAAAATGGTAACAAGCTTGCCTATCAGCAAATCAGCAAGGGAATATCCAAATTATGAGTGATTAAAACAACCACCCCCAAAAAGGCTGTTCTATGTACATAACATGGAACAATTCTCAAGTCATATTGTTAAATAACAAAATTAAAAAATAAATTAAAAAAAGAACTTGATTACAGAATAAGTTTAACATATTTTTCATGTTGTGGAACAACTATATATGTTGTTAAATGTAAATTTGTGTGTGTGTGTGTGTGTGTGTGTGTGTGTATGAAAGCATTGGAAAAAGAATAGAACACCAAGAGCTGTTTTTAAAATTGAGTTGTTGGGGGGCTGTGGACTGGCTCTGAAAAGGGGCTTTCTTTCCTTTCTTCTTTCTCTTAACCTGAGTGGCTCAGTGGAGAAAGCCTCAGCCATTTTCAGTTTGCAACACTCTGACCCAGACAGGGTTGTAGTTAGAGTCAGAGAGACAAAGGAGTAATTCAAGTGCAGAAGATAAATCCCTAGGAGGTGTATCTTTCCTAAGAGGAAGGAGGTGAGACCCAGCTCTAGTGCCTGCCCTCCCTTCAGATCTCAGACCCCACGGCCTGGGGAAACAATCAGAACAGAAACAACTTAAGCTGAGAACTAAAGGGACCATACCTCTTTATACCAGTGGGGAGTGACAGGCTGACAGGTGCCACCTGCTGGGCAGGTTAGGAAAAACACAGTGGCTAGAGGCCTCACAGGAAAGTCTGTCAATCTTCCAAGACACACCCTCAGGGAAACCTGACACTGAATATAGCCCCATTCTGAGACCTGAGCCCCTTCTGGTCTAGAAAAATCTGATTGGGGTAACCAAGGAAACCTGATGCCTATAACAACAGAAAACTACAAATCACACTAGGAAAAACAAAGATATAGTCCAGTCAAAGGAACAAACTTACACCTCAATTGAGATACACTGGAGATATTGTTTCACTTTAATAAAAAAATTAATTAAAGACTTTCAAACAAATATGCTAAATCAAATATGCTAAACCAAGTCAATGGGTTTAGGGAATATATGGCAACAGATATGAAGGATATAAAGAAAACACTGGGTGAACATAAAGTAGAAATCGAAAGTTTGAATAAACTACTGGCATAATCGATGGAAATGAAAGGCACAACACAAGAGATGAAAAACACAATGTAGACATACAACAGCAGATCTCAAGAGGGAGAAGAAAACATTCAGGAACTGGAGAACAAGACACCCCAAAGCCTACACACAAAAGAGCAGTTACCGAAAAGAATGAAAAAATATGAGCAATGTCTCAGGGAACTGAATGACAACATGAAGCACATGAATGTATGTGTTATGGTTGTCCCAGAAGAAGAGTAGGGAAAAGGGGGAGAAGCAATAATAAAGGAAATTATCAATGAAAATTTCCCATCTCTTATGAAAGACATGAAATTACAGATCCAAGAAATACAGTGTACCCCAAACAGAATAGATCTGAATAGGCCTATGCCATGACACTTAATAATCCGATTATCAAAGGTCAACGACAAAGAGAGAATCCTGAAAGCAGCAAGAGAAAAGCAATCTATCACATACAAGGGAAATCTGATAAGACTATATGCAAATTTCTCAGTAGAAACAATGGAAGCAAGAAGGCAGTGGTGTGATATATTTAAAATACTTAGAGAAAAAATGCCAACCAAGAAACCTATATCTGGTAAAGCTGTCCTTCAAATATGAGTGAAAGCTTAAAATATTCTCTGACAAACAGACAATGAGAGAGTTTGTGAACAAGATACCTGCTCTACAGGAAATACCAAAGGGAGCACTACAGACAGATAGGAAAAGACAGGAGCGAAAGGTTTGGAACACAATTTTGGGTGATGATGATGGTAGCACAATATAAGTATACTGAACAAAGATGACTGTGAGTATGGTTGAAAGAGGAGGGTTAGGAGCATGTGGGACACCATAAGGAAAGAAGGAAAATAAAGACTGGGACTGTATAACTCAGTGAAACCTAGAGTGCTCAACAATTGTGACAAAATGTACAAATACATTTTTACATGAGGGAGAACAAATAAATGTCAACCTTGCATGGTGTTAAAAATGGTGGTATTAGGGAAAAATACAATCAATGCAAACTAGAGGCTATAGTTAACAGAAATATTTTATTACACTTCCTTTAATGTAATGAAGGCAATATACCAAAGCTAAATGCCTATAAGAGGAGGATATAAACAAGGTGTATGGGACTCTTGGCATTGGTGATGTTGTCTGACTCTTTTATTGTACTTTAT
This sequence comes from Choloepus didactylus, assembly GCF_015220235.1. Lineage (NCBI taxonomy): Eukaryota > Metazoa > Chordata > Mammalia > Pilosa > Megalonychidae > Choloepus > Choloepus didactylus. The sequence goes on from NC_051313.1 coordinate 88,329,932, forward strand.
TTTAATTCTACCTTTTCTTTTGTTGCTTTGTAGCTGTCTTTTTTCTTTCTTTCTTTTTCTTTTGTCCCTCTACTTTCTTTGACTCCTCCTATTTCTTTGTGGAAGAAATGTGAATGTCTTTATATAGATAATGGTGATGGTGGTGTTCTAGTTTGCTAACGCTGCCAGAATGCAAAACACCAGAAATGGATTGGCTTTTATAAAAGGGGGTTTATTTGGTTACACAGTTACAGTCCTTAAGGCCATAAAGTGTCCAAGGTAATGCATCAACAATTGGGTACCTTCACTGGAGGATGGCCAATAGTGTCCGGAAAACCTCTGTTAGCTGAGAAGGTGTGTGGCTGGCATCTGCTCCAGAATTCTGGTTTCAAAATGGCTTTCTCCTAGGACGTTTCTCTCTAGGCTTCAGCTTCTCTCCAAAATGTCACTCTCAGTTGCTCTTGGGGCTTTAAAGTCAGCTTTCAAAGGCCGTCTGCAAAATGTCTGTGTAAGCTGAAGCTCTTCTCTCAGTTCCAGTGTGTTCTTCAAAGTGTCCCTCATGGCTGTAGCAGCTTGCTCCTTCTATCTGATGTTATATAGTGCTCCAGTAATTTAATTCAGATCCACCCTGAATGGTTGGGCCAACACCTCCATGGAAATTATCCAGAGTCATCACCCACAGTTGGGTGGGGCACATCTCCATGGAAACACTCAAAGAATTACAATCTAATTAACACTGATAAGTCTGCCAACACAAGATTACATCAAAGATAATGGCATTTGGGGGGACATAATGCATTCAAACTGGCACAGGTGGTAAATGCATAAATACATAATTATACAGGAACCATGGATTGTTTTCTTAAGACAGAATGTATGGTATACAGGCAAAGCTGTCTTTTAAAAAAAATGGGTCGATGAAATCTTGAGGGCATTATATGGAGTGAAATAAGTCAGACACAAAAAGACAAATATTGTATGATCTCACTGATATGAAGTAATTAAAATATGTTAACTCATATACATGACATATAGGTTACCAGGATATAGAACAAAGCTAAAGAATGGAGAGCAGTTGCTTATTATGAGCTGAATGTTTAACTAGGTTGAACTTAAGTGTTTGAACCAGACAGAGATTATGGTAGCAAGTTATTATGAGAATAACTAGCAATGCTGAATGGTGTGTGAATGTGGTGGAAAGGGGAAGTTTAGTGACATGTATGTCACCAGAAGGAAAGTTGGAGATTAAAATATGGGAATGTTTAAACAGTGAAACTTGTAGTGGACAATGTCCGTGATTAACCATACAAGTATTAGAAATCTCTGTCATGAACTAGAACAAATGTGTGACCCTATCACAAGTAGTTAATAATAGAGGGGTATATGGAGAAAAATATAACTATTGCAAACCATATAATACAGTTAGTAGTATTTTAACATTCTTTCATCAATAGTAATAAATGTATTATACCAATAGTATGAGTCAATAATGGAGGGGGGTGATTAGGGGTATGGGAGGATTTGGGTTTTCTTTTTCATTCTTATTTCTTTTCTGAAATAATGAAAATGTAAAAATTGAAAAAAATTTGTTGTGATGAATGCACAACTATATAATTGTACTTGAACAATGTACATTTTGGATGATTGTATGGTATGTGACGAATCTCAGTAAAACTGAATTTTAAAAAAAAAAATTGAGTTGAACTAGGAGATTGACACACCCTTGTGTAAGATGGTGAATTAAAGAAGTCTGTCTGAATAGACAACTTCTTCATTTCTGCTCAGAGTTGAGTTGAGGGAGGGCTTACAATTTGGTAAGGAACAAAACTCTCCATAGAATTTTACTGATACTGCTGAGCAAGTTTCCAAAGTTTCTATTACATTCCATAGAATTTTACTACTATTGATTTTTTTTTTTTTAACCAAGCACAATCCCAATCATTTAAAAAGTAAATCCACAGAAATCTCATGTTAAAATGTCCAGCATTGGGTATGCAATTTTCAGAAATGTCCTTTAAAAGGAACTCGTGAGAACACAGCAAAACTACTCAATCACAAGTGATAAATTTTTCCCCTAAAAGTTATAGTTCATCTTTGAAGATGAGCTTGGAAGATATTGCACATAAAAGCCAACTGTGCATGGTAACTGAGCCCATAAATTCCTTCCTGTTTCAGATGGCATCAACATATTTGATAGTCAAATGTTGAATAACCTTGTAAGATAGGTGTTTTATCTTGGAAGATTTATTTTCTGGCATTGCTTTCCATAGGATGGTGTTTAAGGGCATAGATTCTAGAGCCAGACTACCTGTGGCTTTTTATTTGTTCAAATTTTTATTGCTGTGTAACAAAGTATTCCAAATTTAGCAGCTTAAAACAATTATTTTATTATGTTCATGGGTACAGTAGGTCAGTATTTTGATCAAGAGCTGGGGCTGGAATCATCCAAGGCTCATTCCCTTATCTTTCTCACACCTGGGCTGGCAGGACTCTTTGAAAGGACTGCAGCCTAAATGCCTACATGTCACCTTTCCCTGTTGCCTGGATTTCTCACAGCATGGGGCCTATAGGGGTGGGAGCTGTGGGGTGGATCAGACTACTCACATGGCTGCCCAGAGCTACAGGTATGACATCTCAGAAAATAAGGTGAGAATTCTATCACTTTCTATGACCTAGCCTCAGAAGTTATACACGGTAGCTTCCATCATCTTTAATGTTACAGGTGACTCATAATCCTATCTCTCCATGGAAAGAAAAGGCATTTTTGTAAAAACTGCCACAACCTCTTAGAGTTTAGTGATCTCAAGCAAATTACTTAACCCCTCTGACCTCAGTTTCTTTAACTATAAAACAGAACTAATATTAATACCTATTTTTTGTATTAAATGAGTTCATGCATATAAACTATTTGAGCAGTGTCTGACACTACGTTTTCAGCACGAGTTAATGAAACCTACGGTCACTGCTATTTTAAGAGAGCAAGTAAAAGGGAGCAGGATCCATAGGTTAATGTTGTTAAATAATTTAAAATTCTATTAATAGGTTAAAAGAATTGATGAGGAAGGAAGAAATGGTAAAATATTTATAAAAAGAAAATGTCTAAGGATAAAATAATTTAATGATTCAAAAAAAAAAATGACAGACTTCAGATTTGCAAGACATTTTTAGAATTATCTGTCCGAAGAGATTTTATAAATCTGCTTATCCATCATATCATTTTACAAATGATGATGAACAATCATGTCAAGTCTCAAATGGCTTAGCCTAGGTCAATGGGAGAGTCAGAACCAGATCCCAGGACATTGAGACTGCAGTGGAGTGTAATGCTGAGAGTTTGGAGTCATTTTTTTTTTCCCCCAAGTATGTATGAATTAAATGAAAAAGAAGGGGAGGAAGAGGAGGTAAAACTGAGGCACGATAGAATAGGGCATCAAGGCCATGGTCCCTGGTCTTCTATTCAGCTTCAAAATAGTTAACGTAGATCTGCAAGTTTCAACTGCAGACTTCATAGAACCAAAATTTCCTCTAAAGCTCTGAAGCCTCCCCAAACCACAAAAGCTTGTAAAATCATGTGCCCAAAGCAAACTCTTAGTTAATGACAAAAAGCTGGGGTCATAAAGATTGTTAAACATCTGCCATAGACAAATTTTGGGTACCTAAAGTCAAGCCACAAGTCCTGACAGCCATCTCCTTCTAGAACAAAGAAGATCCCTAGTTAATACAAACCATGGTTAATACAAACCATGGTTAATACAAACCTTATAAACCTCCAGTGTTCAAAGTTTACTATGGAAACCTGCTACCAGCAAAACCTTCCTATATACAAGCCAACCCCCTCCTGCTCAGCACGTTTCTCCCTCGAACATGCCCACTTTATCTCTTTAACGTGTATCTTTCTCTTTCTTTTTGATAAACTCTAATACTTATTTCTACTGGCCCTTCTCATCTCTGAATTCCTTTCACTGCAAGAGTCATGAACCTGGAACAGGTTTCTGCCTGGCACTGTTGCCCGCAGGGCACTATTACAAAACCACTAAAACTGCAGCTGCTCCCAGCACCCTAGTTTATCAGTTGCTAACAACACAGGAATTGACTTTCAAAAAAGAAACAAAAGATCATTTTTTACAACAGAGATTTCCAAAAGTAGCTATTTTGCTAATTTGTTTTAGTAAATGCTGAAATTTTTTAAATATCTGATGTAAATTTTTTATTATTGATATGGCCCAAGATCCACTCTTAAAATTGAATTTTCTAGGGGAGAATCACTTTTATTTCCAATAATAGAAGTACAGCATCAAAATGTAAACATTCTTTCAATGCAATAACTGCAATCTAGGGTTTAGAAATGTCACTGTTGGAGTTAAATTTCCTTGACATAGAATGGAGGTTTAAAGAAAATGAAAGTCATTGATCTAAAGATTTATAGTAATGCAATATTATATTTGAGTAGATAAAGAACAGCTATGGAAGACTTAAAAACTTAAGCAAAAATTTCAGCTAATTTATTTAATTTCAGTTACTGACTTGAATGAAATACCAAGCTTATGAAGTTAATATTATTTCATGTTTCATAGAAGCCACCAATTACTCTAGGCTTCCATGTTTGAATAAGTACAGAAAGAGTACCACAACTACATGAATATGAATGCTTAATGTAAAATATTATTTGACTATCAAAAATAAATTAATAAATCCTTTATCTGTTTCTAAGTTAATAAGATAAATTTTAGTCTTGTAAGTCTTGTTCTTTGCTTTTATCAAATGCATTACTGTCTCATATCTTGACTGAGCTTGTTACTATTGAGAAATCAAAGTAAGCCTTATGAAATTTAAATATGCTTAAAAAATGAAAGAAAATCTTCATTTAATAATGTTCACTTTATGCAAAACTCTTAGGTAAGCAAATGAATTACTAGTTTATTTACCTTAAAGTATAAAATGAAAATCACTTCTTGATATTCTTATGTAGCTGTGATTTTATGAATATTGGATAAAGATAAAGAACATACAAGTATGTAAATCATTTATATCCTACCGTGTTAAAAAAAAATTCCATTATTTTCTAATGACATGCTAAATAATCATAAATGTATGTTGTTATAACCAGAAAAGGTTAAAGGTTTCAGATTAAATATTTTTCTTTTTTTTACTGAAATGAATAAAATACATGAAGTCACTGTTCAGTGATCAGATAATGATACAATCCAACAGGATTTCCTTATTGCATAGAAAGAGATTTTACTTTATGCATGTTATAGGTTGCATTGTTTCCCCTCAAAAAATTGCTGAGATCCTAACTCCCAGTACCTCAGAATGTGACCTTTTTTTAGAAATGGGGTTGTTGCAGATGGAATTAAATTAAGATAGGGTCATATTGGAATGGTGTCCTTATAAGAAGAGAAGAGATAGATGAATGAGTGGAGAAAGCTATGTGTGACAGACGACAGACGCAGATTTAAGTGTTGCAGCCGCAAGGCAAGGAAAACCAAGTACAGCTGACCACCATCAGAAGCTAGGAAGAGGTAAGGAAGGATTCTCCTCTACAGGTGTCAGATGACCTGTTAACACCTTGATTTTGGACTTCTGTCCTACAGAAATGTGTTCTTTTAAGCCTCTTACTTTGTGGTACTTTGTAATGGTAGCCCTAGGAAATTAATGCAGCCCTTGTAATTAAAATATCTCTCATTTCTAATCTAACTGCCCCTCTTGTTTGTATGATACCTTGAATTTCTGACACTATCCCCTTCAAAAATATTCAGGGTTTCCCATTGGTAACTTTTGAATGTTTTCTGGGTTGAATCCAAAAAATAAGAGCAATCTCGTATGAATGTCTTCCTCCATACTCAAAATGCTAACACTCAATATTATAAGCACCCTTTGTGGTATGTATGCACATCATTATCATTTGTATTTTAGCACCCCTGTCTTAAAAGCCATCCCTCAGTTATCTGCTCAATTTCTACAGATGTATTTTCTTTAATTTCCATCTTCTAATTGCATCTTTATTTTGTTTCTTCTAATGAGAGAATCTTCCATTTATAATTTTCAAGCTGTTCTCTACAGGGAGAGATGGATAATTTGGCAGAAAGAAAAAAAAAAATCCCAAGAAAAAAGGATGGTAATTACCAAACACTTCCTTTATAAGGTTAACAGGAGCCATGTGGTTGTTTGCAAAAAAAAAAAAAAAAAAAAAAGGCTGAAATGGCTGCAAGCATTCTCCAGCTTGAATCCTTTGCAATGTGGCTTTTCTGTTCTGACATGCCACAAGTAGCTATAGAGAGACACATGCTTCCAAAATAATTATAAATGTTATAAATGTATCTTTGGGAGCATTTGATTTATAAATGTGTCAATTATTTCTAAGGGAGTTGGACCAGCAAAAGCACCACCATTCTAGAGTAAAAGAGATTAAGATTGTGCAAATTCCATAAAGATCTCTGGGCCCCCAACTTTCTTCTGGTAGGAAGCAATCTTTTGTTTGTGGAAAAGGTAGGAAATATCTCAGGCAGAGCCAAGGACCCAGAGGGCAGGATAAAGAGCAAAAGAGAATAAATAGAGGAACCCATTCCCAGGAAACAATAAGAGAACAATGGGCAAAGAGGCCCCTTCCAGAGAGTTCTAGAGAACAAAGCATGGAGAAACCAATTCCAGAGAGCTGAACCAGGCTACCATTGAGGCTTATTTACTGTCCTAGTGTGGCTAGAGTGTTTTCAGAATTGCTATGGATCAGTGATTACTGCTGGCCTTTCATTCTCCCCCTTTGTAAGTGAGTATGTTTATTGTGGTTATGCAAACTCATGGCAGGAAGATAAGTTGTAATTTGAGTTCATAGGTCTGTGAAGCAGAGTAGCTGCATTTTAGGAGGTTCCTATTTACCTGGAGTAATTCCAAAATCCTGGTCTTTGAGTATGATGCCATCCTTGCATGAGACCTTTGGAATTCTCAGGGTCGGTGAGGGTTTTTTTCATGCGGAAGAGACTTGATTAACTGTGGCTGAGGGAGAAGTGTTGTAAATTGTAAAACTGGTTAAAATTAGACCACTCCCCCATCTATGAGTTTTTGCAGTGTGACTTTCTGTATCATTAAAAGATGCAGATCTGGTCTGACCTTATGATTTGCTTTGATAAACAGATTTTGTTGGAAGTGACATTGAACGAGTTCCAAGCCTAAGCCTCGAAAACTGCACACTTGACTCTGTCTCTTGGAATCTTCCCTTACAACGTGAGTAAAAGCTTAGGGTAGCTTACTTATCGATGGGAGTCGTTCAGTCATTTCCATCATCCCACCCATCAGCCAAACTCTTTCCCCCCAAATTAAAACTTGCTGACGTGTTGCTGACTCCAGACTTATGAGGGTGCCCAGCTGAGACTGCAGGGACAATTTAGCTGACTCCAGTCTAAATTGCAGACCCACAGAACCAAAGCTAAAAAAAAATGGATATTTTAAGCCACTAAGTTTTGTTATGGTTTTGTTTACAGCAATGTTAACTGATACTGACCCTGACTGACAGCTTGAAGTAGCCCAAATTTAGGTGTGCTCTCAGGGAAGAACAGAGAAATGAATGGAGAAATTCACCATGAGAATGAGAAATGGTTTTGTTAGTGACACAATAACAACATGTGAACCAATTATTTTACAGAGAAGTTAGTTCCAGTCTCAAAATGTGGCTGAGTTTGGCCTGCCTTTACCTGCAGCCACCCTGGCATCATCGGACAGAGAAACCAATTCCAGAGAGCAGAACCAGGCCACGATTGAAGCTTATTTACTCCCCTAGTATGTATGCCTAGAGGGTTTTCAGAATTGCTATGGATCAATGATTGGGCATGCTTTAAGAAGAGTAAAGAACTGAGCAATGAAAGATGATATTATTTAAAATATAATTCAAAGAAGGCACAAAATTGATATGTTTCTCTAAGGAGAAGACTTCTTTCTCCAAATTGCCCGTGAAACAATGTACTGGCCCCACCTTCTTAGTTCATTAACAGAGTGTATACTAGCATAAGGGAGTGTGAGAGCTTTCTATTTGCACCAACAATAGTATATGGATGTGACAATAGTAAAAGAACAAATAATAGGTGCGGGCATTAGACCCTTCAGATATTCCTCCTGTCCCTGATGTACGAGACTTAGTGGTGAAAATAAAAGTGGTGTCTGAAAAGTCCAGCTTCTGGCCAAAAACCTTTGCATGATCTTTGAGGCATGACCATACACAATTAAAAAACTTTTACTTGGCAGGCCTCACTGGGGAAAGCTATCCTCCCCACACCAGGCTTGGTGCATGGCTCGTCAGTTGGAGTCTCTGAAGTCTCTGGACTCTGCATAGTCAAGGATTCAGGTTCCCATGGCCATTCGTACTTTTAAGCAGATATGCATTACTCTCCCAGGTTCCTACATTAGGAGGTCTACCTATTGGTGGCTTGGAGCTGTCGCTTTCCTCAGGCACTTCTGCTAAGACCTTCTTATTGGGAGGAAAAGAGGTAAACCTGGAAGACATTTATCTCTGCTCTGACACAGTACCCAGTACTTTACTACTGCTAGCCCTTCCCCCTTTCTCTACAACTGGCCCCTGGTGCCATATAACATCAGGAGCCTTTTGTGTGTGAAACGGTGAAACACTTCCTCATGTCTGTGCTGATCCATCTGTCTCTTGCCCACATACCCTATTCCATATAGGAAAATGGAACACTGGGGTTGCTGGTGCTTTCTCTGGGTTAGCCTCTTGGTCATACTATTGCAGTGATGAAAGGCTTGACTGTTACTTTAATTTTTGCTTCTTTTTTTTACTGGCTACTCTGGACACTAGACAGCTCAGTTCTCTCAGCACAGGCCGACTCTTCATAGTATCTAAAGGGAAAGAAAGACAGAGTTTCAAGAACATAAAGGAAAGGATCCAGCCATCTACTTTTATTTGTTCATTGCTAGAGCCTCAGTTCCTTGAATAGAGTCTGTTAACATATATTCAAAAAATATTTTTTGAATGGATAAAAAAATGAACATTAAAAAGTGATGTGACCTTACTTTGAATCTCAATCTGGTGAAAGGACCATAGTGGTTTTAATAACAACATACAAACCATACATAATTGTAACAATAATAATCATAGTCCAAAATACACATTTCTTTAAAAATTATTAATTTTAATGAAGCTATGTTAACTGTCAGATGCCATGCCAAGACATGTATAATTTAGTATATTCCCATTTTGCAAATAACAAAACAGGTTTCAAGATATCAAGTATCTTGCTCAAGGGCAAATAATCAGTCACAGCTTGTAGTCTGGGCTCAAACCCCTTTTCCTTATCACAATTTACCAGAAATGAGGAGAGAAAATAGTTTCCTTATTAAATTCCAAGTGCATTGTTTTTTAAAGTTGACAAATTATCAAGCACCACTTAGTCAATATATTATTTAAGAGAATATGGTAATTTTAGACTTATATTGGACACACAAGTTCTGGAGAGGCAAGGGACATGGGTCTTTGATCTGTTTGGCTATAATATAGTTATGTTGTATCTGTAGGCAATCACTTAAACTTTCTAGAATGCTTTCTCTCATTTGTAAAATGAGCAGAGTACAGTTTCAATTCTCATTTTTGCAATATTGTATCAAATTATAATATGTAAGACAAACAAAAGTGGAATTGCTCTGCTTGAAGAGGTCTAGGGGAAGAAAAATTTTAACCCAGTGCCCCTGATTGCATCCTCCTCAGGGAACGCTGAAGCATCTTCTCTGGACGTTCGGTACACTTAACATGAAATGCTCAGAATCAGGTATCTTTAAGATCCTTTCAATTGTAGGTTTGTATGATAGTTAATAACTATGAGACCTGTATTAGATATATATAATACTGAATAACAAATTATCTCAAACTTAGTGGTTTCAAACAACAAACATTTATTAGCTCACAAGTTCTGTGATCCAGAAATCTCAGAGTGGATTAACCGGGTATTTCTAGCTGCGGGTCTTTCATGAGCTTGCAGTCAGATTGTTGGCAAGGGCTGAAGTCAACTTGGTCTGGAGGATCTGCTTCTAAGCTCATACACACGGCTGCTGGTAGCTGCAGAATATTTAATTGCAATCTCACACACATGGTTACTGGCAGTCTTTGATTCTCTACCAAGTGGGCCTTTCCAGAAATTGCCTAAGGGTCCTCAAGATTTGACAGCTGGTAATCCAAGAAAGAAAGAATATCACAGCATACCCAAGGTGGAAGTCACATTGGTTTTAAAACCTGATTTCAGAAGTGACACTGCCCATCATTTCAGCCATATTCTGTTTGCTATAAGCATATCACTAAGTCTAGCCTATACCCAAAGTTAGGGAAATTAAGCTTTACCTCTTGAAGTTAAGAAGTTTTACTTCCATGTATCCTAGAATTATTCAAAACAATTATTAAATAATATATGTGTTTTTGAAATCCAGATATTAAAATGTTTAATTAATAGATTAGACATTATTAGGGTAGGTTTACTGTCATTCTAGACTAGAGGATATGGATAAAGTTAAAAATATAAAAACATCATATACATGAAATAAAATAAATTATTCCATTACAAAGGGTGTGTTCAGGAGGGTTTTTATCCTTTCATTTGTACTTAATATAAATATCTTGCTGAGCTACACTCCTGAGACTCCACTCACTTCATGTAGACTTTTGGAGAGTGACTCCATCATCCATCAACACACACACACAAGTTTCAGTACTGAGCATGTAGCCTTGTCTTGGCCAATTATGTATTCTAATCCATGAGTCATAATGATTTATTCAAACATTGGCAACTGACCCAACTCTATCCAACATCCAATTTAAGTGACTAGTTTTTTGAAACTATTGAGAAAGTGGTGTTTTACTCTTTGGGGTAAATAAACAGGTAGGATGTTGACCTAGGGCTTATGAGTGTCACCATAAAAATTAACCTGTCTGAGAATAACAGAACCAACTATTGAAGGAAGAGTTCTAGTGACACATCCAAATTTCTGGATTTAATCATGACTGAAGCTAATTTTATTCATGTTCTTTTAAATTACATCAGCTGTTGAATTTCCTTTATTACTCATATCAGCGTGAGTTTGGTTGTTATTACTTTTACTAAGTTCTTCTTAATTCAACATTTGCAGGTATTTAAAAGGCAGCTGAAGGATTGATGCCAAAGCATTAGAGATGACCAATGCTGAAAAATTTCTATCTGATGAGTATAAAAACAGCCATACTCAATGCATTTGGTATTGGTTGGTACATTTTAGATTCCACATTTAATTTAGCTACATAAATAGAATTACTTGCTATTCCATTAATTATTCCTTGTAAGCTTTTCCAAAATTGTCATTAAGTAGAGCAGCTAAATCAATATTAGTAAAATCATTTACGGTAATACAGTACTCTGTAACATTAGTTAAAATAATTTAATTATTCTTTTTTGTTTTACTAAGAGTTCAATTTAAATGGAAGTAAAAAGAGAGAATATTTTGTTTCAATTATTTCCCTTAATTATAAATTACATATTTAATTGAGTTACTTGAAAGGTTGAGATAAGTGAATACCATTATAATTTCAGACAGTAAAATGGTTTCAGTCAACATTGCATAATTAAATGCTATTTTCCTGTAAATCTTTCTCTTATTTTCTAGACAAAGCTAAAAACACTTAAAAGATATGATTAAAGAGAAAAAATCCTCCCAATATTTATTACTTATTATTCTCAGATTCAACTTATAGAAAGGATATGATGAAAAAAAATTAAAACACTGAATTTGGCAGAAAATTTCTCAACATACGTGAACTATTGATAAAAAAAATCGATGGTACTCTTGAACTGCCAAGAAAATAAACCTGTTAAGAACTATAGTTAACATGTATAATTTTAGTCAATGACCCATCTCAATTTGTTAAATAAATTGACTTAGCAGAAAAAAATCCATGCCCAATTTTTATAACTATTATTTTAGTTAATTAAGTTTAATGATATTAAAATTAAGCATTTAGGTAAATGGATAGAGAAATATTTATAAAGGTTAATTTATAGAGAGAAAGTAGATTGAGGAAAACTCTAGGTTCCACCAGTATGTATTTATTTTCAAGGGATATCTTAACAAAATACTGCCAAGTGCATGGCTTAAAACAACAGAAATTTATTCTTTTACAGTTCTGGAGGCTAGAAGTCTGAAATCAAGATATTGGGCAGCACTAATCTCACTCTGAAGCTTCTAGGAGAGTATCCTTCCTTGCCTCTTCCAGCTTTTTGCAGCTGTGGGCAATCCTTGGCATTCTTTGGTTAGTGGCTGCGAAACTCTAATCTCTGCCTCCATCTCTGCGTGGCTGTCTTGCCTCTGTCTCTATGTCTGTGGCCAAATTTCCCTGTTCTTATACGGACATCAGTCATATTAGAATCAGGGCCCACCATCATCCCATATAAGATCATCTTAATTAATATATCTGCAAAGACCCTATTTCCAAATAAGACCAATTCCGAGATTCTGGGAAGACACCAATTTGGGGGAGGAAGGATACTATTCAACCCAGTACACAGTATCCCTATATTTTATTCACTTTCTCTTGCCAACCTTTCTTCTAGCCAAATTTTTATTTCATGGGTGCTGAATCACTCTGCAAAGAGCCAAGGTCTGTAATTGATTCATGCCAAGACACGGTGTACTGAATCCTGATTCTGCCCCTTCCCAACACTCAGATCTTGGTCAAGATACTTAATAACAATTTAACTTTGTTATTTAATCAGTTATCTAAACTGTTAATAGAAATAGTAGAGTTACATCCCTCATGTTATTGCAAAGATTAAATAAAATAATGGTAACTAATATAAATGTTCTAAATTCCCAGCCTATACTCATTGTAACAAGAGTTGGCCCTATTTTAGAGATGGCAAAACAGAGGAATAAAGTTAAATAGAAAAATTATCGAGACCATTTAATTAGTAAATGGTCATACCAATCTGATTTCAAGATCTGAGTTCTTAATGATTATGCAGCATCATCTCTCACTCTGTAATATTAGCTTTCGATTAAATTCCCAACAATTTATAACTTCTCGGTTAATGCATCTGTAATTATTGTTATTTTATGTGGAATGTTTTTGTGAATGAATGTAGGAAGTAAGAATAGAGATCAATGATCTGAAATAATTCACACAAAGTTTGAAAACATTTAAGTTACGCAAAAGATTTTCAAAATGCCTCACATGTTTTATATACACCTTTTTTCTTCAAGAATGTATAACTCTTGATATACATTGTTAAGTTATAAAGAATAGAGATAACTCTCAAATATCTCAAAGCTTAAGTAAATTTGTGGAAATTAAATTTGCAATTATAGATGTTTGAGGTACATCTACCAATAAAATATATACTAATTGGAATAACTTGCAGACATATGGAAAGGCTTAAATGCTTATGGCTACTACATTTGGAATACTTTAGGATTGCATAAATTTCAAAGAATCTAAAGTTTCTGTGTTTCCTGTAGAAAAGTATATTGTAAAGGAAATTAGGACTTCAAATAAATATCTAAGATTTTTAGGTTCAAGTCATTAAACCATTAAAAAAGCTTTCAGATGGCATATTTTATCAGGCGGTCTTTCACTGACTGTGTCATAATTGGCATAAATTAACACAAAAAAATGTGTCCTTTAAATATTTTTTAAACATACTTATAGTACTAGCAAGCTGGAAACCAACACAAAACTTAAATTTATGTTGTTTCTGGACAGAAATCTAAAAGTTGCAGGATCAATAATATTTCTTGTGATCTCTTCTTTGTGGTTTGATAGTAGAAACAACTTGCTAAAACTTGAAGAACATTAATGTTCAAATGCTTATTTAAATTTTTATTGGCATGAGCACTATGTAACAGAAAACTTTTGAGTTTACCGTGTCCTTTTATTCTCTGAATCCTTGTGAACACCTTTGAATAAACTGTAGTTTACTTAATGGGTTTTCTATTGATCTTTTTCTTCTTTGTGGTGTTCCTAATAATTGTTAAAGAGTACTTTTATTTTCCATGCTCTTTCAGGTGAGAACACATCTTAAAAGCAAAAGATAAATTGAATCAAATAAAAATGTTGGAACTCAAGGCTTTTATAAAAGATTACAAAAGAAAACTGATTATATTGTCCAGGTGGCCATATTGTCTAAAACCATATTTATACTGGGCACCAGACGCTACACCAGACAAACAATGTATCATTGAGGATTATAAAATCTGATGCACGCTTGCTTTCTCAAAGTCAGTTTTGGCTCTGTGTGCCTGTTTTCTATGATTTCATACGATTAACATAAGATTATGTTAAACTGAGTAAAATTGATGAATCAGTGGAAAATTGATTCAGAGTACACTAAATTTCAATTTAATAGTTTTAACGCTTTTTTATTACTAAGCTGAGGAAAATATTTCTAGGATCTCCCTCAGATTTCCATTTACAGTATTCATGTTCTCTCCTGTCTTTTCTTTCTTTTCTATTGTTCTCTTAATTTATGACATCTTTTCTAACTCATTTCTCATATCTACAGACACTAAAGTATTAAAGATTTATAAGTAGAATGATTAGGATTTGTTGGAGGATATAGACATTGTAAGAGACTCTGATTTCCTTAATAAAGCCAGAATAAAATATTTGGGATAAACAGAGTAATTCAATTAATTGCAAACTCAACTATCCTCATATTTCTGAATCTGAAAATGTGAAAAGGGACTAATAATTCACCCTAGACTCAGTTCAATGCCTTCAATTCAATCCTGTCACCTTTTCACATCTTTACCCAAGAAGAAATGAAATCATGCTCAGGCATATTGGCAAAGAACCTGTGATTGACTTGCAATAAATAGGTTTGTGGACAACTCTTACCCTGAGTAATTGATGGTAGAGGATCTGTAGTAACCTCAGATTTATCATAATGTTACCCACACACTTAAAGTAAGAGAATATCTTTATTTGCAATCTATTAAAAATATTGTGGAGGTGGGGCAAGAAGGCAGTGTAGGGAAGTGTGAAATTTGGTTAGTCCTCTAGAGCAACTAGTAAATAGCCTGGAAATGTCTGGAACAATGGTTTGGGGGACATGAATGACCAGACACACATCATAAACAAGTCTGGAATAGGTGGAATGACTGACATCTCAGTGTAGAACTGTAAGTAAATCCCCTGTAGAGGCAGGAACCCTTCCCCCACTGGCATGACAAGCTAAGTTGGAACACACAGAGGGCAAAAGAAGCAGTCTCTAGTAGGAGCAAGGGAGATAGCTCAACCAAGCTTCAATTGCAGTTTTAACTAACAAATTTGGACTACTAAATAAAAGCTATGAGCACAGATAATCCTGGAGCAAGTGGGAAAAGAACCCTAAGGTATCTCCTGGCAGAGCAGAGGTAGGGCTGATGGAAAAAAATAAATAAATAAAACAGAAGCTTTTGGAGTCAGCTGAGCTCAGAATACTGGAAAAGGGCTGTGTCCCAAGAAACGGTGCACATAAAGCCAGGTACCAACTCCAGCTCTTGACTGGTGAAATGTGGGGGGGTGGAGACCAGCTCTGTAAAGGAGATTTTTTTTCTTTTTTTAAACTATTCTAAGTAGCTCATTAGAGAAAGCCTCAGGCATTTTCAATTGTCAGCATTGACCCAGGCAGGTAGAGTTAAGATAGGTCTGAGAGACAAGGTAAGGAGTTAAGTGAAGGAGACAGTTTCCTAAAGGAGGTAACTTCCCCCAAGAAAAGGGATGCAGGAAACAGTTCACATGGTTGTCCTCCTTCAGAGAATTCAGACTCCAGAGGCTGGAAAAAAATAGAAACAGCTTAAGCTTGCCTTCTGCCTCAAACATGTCCCTGGCAGGGATAGGGTCTACTGATAATTAAAGGCACCATACCTCTTTACACCAGTGGGGAACTGCAGACTGACAAGAACCATCTGCTGGGCAGGACAGGAAAAGCACAGAGGATAGAGGACACATGGGAAAGTCTGACAGCCTACTGGGTCTCATCCTCAGGGAAATTTGATACTGATTACTCCCTCCTCCTGAGACCTGGGCCTGTCTTGTCTGGGAAAATCTGTTTGGAGTTAATCATATCTGGGTAGACATTCATCCTCAAATAAATAAATACATAAGTAAATAAAAGGTTTCATATAGTTAGGGCAAGAAACAGAATAACAAGAGTGGAAAATCTCTGCTCAGTTAAACAGAAGCTATGCTAGAGGTCTAGAATAAGTTGAAACAAACACCAAGGAACAGATAGGCAAAAAACCCAATCAACAAGAAAACTCTAGGTAAAAGTGTGAAAATGAGCTCTAGAATAAACTAACCAAGGAAACCAGATGCCTAGACCCCAACAAAAAATTACAAGTCACACTTGCAGAAATGAAGATATGGCCCAGTCAAAGGAAAAAACTAATACTTCAAATGAGATACAGGAGTTGAAACAACTAATTAAAGAGGTTCAAACAAACATGCTAAATCAATTCAAATTTCGAATCAGTGAATTGAGGAAACATATGACAAAAGTGATGAAGGATATAAAGAAGACATTGGGCAAATGTAAGGGAGAACTCAAAAGTTTGAAAAAACAACTGGCAGAACTTGTGGGAATGAAAGGCACAATAGAAGAGATGAAAAACACAATGGAGACTTACAGCAACAGATATGAAGAGGCAGAAGAAAGGATTGGTGATGTAGATGACAGAATATCTGAAATCCTATACACAAAAGAACAGATTGGGAAAAGAATGGGAAAAAAATATGAGCAGGTCTCAGGGAATTGAATGACAACATGAAGTACTTGAATATATGTGTCATGGGTGTCCCAGAAGGAGAAGAGAAGGTAAAAGGGGCAGAAAGAATGATGGAAGATACAATCACTGAAAATGTCCCATCTCTTATGAAAGACATAAAATTACAGATCCAAGAAGCACAGCATATCCCAAACAGAATAGATCTGAATAAACCTAGTCCAAGACACTTATTAATCAAATAGTCAAATGTCAAAGACAGAGAATTCTGGAAGCAACAAGAGAAAAGTGATCCATCACATACAAGGTAAGCTTGATAAGACAATGTGAGGACTTCTCAGCAGAAACCATGAAGGCGAGAAGGCAGTGGTATGATATATTTAAGATACTGAGAGCAAAAAACTGCCACCCAAGAATTCTATTTCCAGCAAAACTGTCCTTAAAAAATGAGAGAGTGTTTAAAATATTTTCAGACAAACATGCTGAGAGAATTTGTGAACAAGAGACCTGCACTACAAGAAATACTAAAGAGAGTACTATAGGCAGATAGGAAAAGACAGGAAAGAGAGGTGTGGAGACAAGTGTAAAAATGAAGACTATTAGGAAGAGAGAGAGGCTGTAAGACAGTATAAAGTAATGAAGCATATAACAAAGTGGATGAACCTTGAGGACATTATGTTTAGTGAAATTAGCCAGGAATAAAAGGACAAATACTGTATGGTCTCACTAATATGAGCTGACATTAATAAGAGAGCTTTGACACTTAAAGTGAAGAACACAGGTTATCAGGAGATAGAAAGAGGGTAGTAATTGGGCATTTGATGCTGAAGCAATACAGAATGTTCAACAGGATTGATTGTAAAGATTCAGAAATTGATAGCACAATACTACCTGATGGTAACACAAAATTTTAAGTACACTTAACAAAGCTGAGTGTGAGTATGGTTGGAAGAGGAAGGTGAGGGGCATGCATCACACCAAAAGGAAAGACAGAAGAAAAGGACTGGGGCTAAAACTTAGTGATACCTAGAGTGGACAATGATGGTGATTAAATGTACAAATATAAGAATATTTCTTCATGAAGGAGAGCAAATGAAGGTCGACATTGCGAAGTATTGAAAATGGGATGGTATATGGAAAAATACAATCAATGTAAATTAGAATCTATAATTAACAGTAACATTGTAATATACTTCTGCGAAATGTAACAAAGGTGATACATACAAACTAAATGTCAATAAGAGGGGGATATAAGGGAGGGGTATGGGATTCTTGGTGTTATTGTTGTTGTTTCTCCTCTTATTTCATTTTATTTTTTTATTGTTTTTTGTTTATTTTTTCCACTTTCTTTGTGGAATAAATGGAAATGTCCTCATATAGATTGTGGTGCTGAATGAGTAAACTAAGTGATTATAACAAGAACCATTGATTGTTTACATAGGATGTATTGTATGGTGTGTGAATAAACTGTCTAAAAAATAAACTGGAAGATAGATACAAGTGCTGGAGAAAAAGTGCAGAGAGAGAGATACCTATTCACTGTTGGTAGGGAAGTAGAATGGTGTAGCCCCTCTGGGGCTGGTTCTGCAGGAGGCAAAGTATAAGGTTGCCACATGATCCTGCAACCCCTTTATTTTGCATATACTTGGAAGAACTGAAAGCAGGACAAGAATGGACATTTGCACACTCATGTTTATGGAGGCAATATTCAAAATCTGCAATGGAGGGAGGTGGCCTAAGGGTGCATCAACTGATGAACGGAAGGATGAACTATAGTGTATGCATACAATGGAATACTGAGCAGCTGAAAGAAAGAAAGAAGTGCTGAGTTATGTAACTAGGTAAATGAAGCCTGAAGACAGTATGTTGAGTGAAATAAGCCAGAAATGAAAAGACTAATATTATAACACGTCACTAATATGGGCTAAATATAATATGCAGACTCTGAGAACTGAATTTGAGAGCATAGGTTACCAGGAAGGCTTATTATAAACATTCCTAGACTGTAAGCTTACATTAGTTGCATCTATTC
Organism: Choloepus didactylus; assembly: GCF_015220235.1. Lineage (NCBI taxonomy): Eukaryota > Metazoa > Chordata > Mammalia > Pilosa > Megalonychidae > Choloepus > Choloepus didactylus. Next base: position 88,348,665 of record NC_051313.1, read on the forward strand.
CTGAGTTGTTACAGTTATTTCTCAAGTCTGAGATGCTGAGCTCTTTGTGTATAACCTGGTCGCTCCCTGGAACCTTGGGTATCTGTGTGACACCTGAGACTCAGAGTTAGCATTTGGCAGCTATGAATGTCAGTATTACCCCATACAGCAACTGTTAAAGAAACTGAGAAAGAGATCAGATTTCAATTAGAGATATGAATGAAACTTATCTGGTTAAGACTAAGGTAAATCAGACTAAAAGGTAAAGGACAATATTGATTGTGTTTTTATACTTCAACTTCTGTGTGAGACCAAAGGAAGAGAAGTTTATTTGGGGCAAAATTTATATTTTCTGTAGCACACTATCTAATTTAACTTGCATGGTCAGTTTATTCAAATGCCTTAATTACATGGAACCTTGAATAGGGAGTGAGATCTTCTTGGTTTGTACAGTTTAGTGTGATGCCCCAATACATTCCAGAGTAATTTAGGCAGAGAATAAGAAAGAATTTGCAAAGCCCCCTTGAGGGACCTGGGAAAAATGTGGAAATATTAAATTTTCCCACCTAGGGAATTACTGATATTCTAGCAAACAATCTAATAGGCCAAGCCCTAGATATTCGGGCTTGCCCTTAAGAAACTTATTCCCACAAAGAGGAAGCTAAGCCTTTTTATACTTACGCCTAACAGTCACCCCCAGAGAACCTCTTTTGTTGCTCAGATTTGGCCTCTCTCTCTAAGCCAATTCTGCAGGTAAACTCACTGCCATTCCCACTACATGGTTACATGGCTCCCTGGGGTGTAAATTTCCCTGACAAAATAGGACATGACTCCCAGGATGAGCCTGGCCCTGGCATCATATGATTGAGAAACATTTCTTGGACCAAAAGGGGGAATAAAAATGAAACAAAATAAAGTTTCAGTGTTTGAGAGATTTCAAATAGAGTTGAGAGCTCATTCTGGAAGTTATTTTTATGTGTTAGCTAGATACCCCTTTTTAGTTTTTAGTGTATTGGAATAACTAGAAGGAAATACCTGAAACTGTCAAACTGCAATCCAGCCTTGATTCTTGAAGATGAATGTATAACTTTATATATTTTAAGTTGTAACTGTGTCTTTGCAAAACCTTGTGAATGACACTCCCTTTATCCAGTGTATGGACAGCTGAGTAAGAAAACAAAGACAAAAAATAAATAAATTATACAGATGGATTGGGAGTATGGTATGTTTTGAGTGTTTTTGTTTTTAATTTTCACTCTTAGTTTTATTTTTATTTGGTTAATGAAAATGTTCAAAAATTGATTGTGGTGATGAATGCACAACTCTCTGATGATACCATGAGCCACTGATTGTACATTTTGGATGATTATCTGGTATGTGAATATATCTCAATAAAATTGCATTAGAAATACACTGTGCTTTTTTCTGCTGGAAAAAGAATAAATATTATGCAAACCAGTGCTCTTTTCAGATAGTCATATTGCCTACCTTATGTTTTCAGTTTAAGTCCACGTTTTCAGTGCCTATGGCTTTAAAGTTGCTTAGTGTGTTTAGTGATGGTTAGTGTATTCAAGGTGACAATGTGTTATATGAGACAAAAATGGTTCCATTTGTGATCATTATTTATCTAATACTACTTTAGAATCTCAGTATTAATATGGCCTAACATTCATGTTTTATGGATTACTGCCAGTTAGCAGTTTTTTAGTTAAATAAGTGATGTAAAGTGTGATCCTTTATTTAACAAACTAAGTCTCAAAAAATTTAACCCCAAAGTCCCATATTTTCAAAAGTGAGTGATCTTGACTATCTAGGTACAAAATTCAATTTAATCAGAATTTAAGAATCTACAGGAAAGTGATTTACTAGTGACATGCTAAAACTTTTGTTTAGAAATCTGTATTAAAAATATAATTGAACTTTATATTGATTAGTGATTCCAGGTACACATGAACAACATTAAGGAATTATAATAGCTCATTTTTTTTCAGTACTTAAAAAGAAACTAACAAAAGACAAACCTGAAACTGTACATACACTTTACATGGTCACCTAGTTTTTCACATAATATAAAACATTTAGATATTCTTTTTCTTAATGTTTTAATTTAATATAGCTTACTTTTTTATTATTTATCGAGTCATGGGAAAATATCTTGGTTAGAGTTTGAGGCATAGCTATGAATTGAGACAAGTTGCTTCCTAAATAAAGGTTTTAAAAAAAATGTTTTCTTCAAATGCAAAATCTACTGGGTGATGGATTGTGTGAGATTAAATTGATATGTCAACATGTTATGCTTCAGTTTACATTTTCTGGAGAAGGCAAACCAATTGGTCATTGAAAAATATGTGCGATATTTACTGAGAGACATTTATATTGGCCAAACCTATCAAGTCATCCATAAAACAGGAGCTTTCTAACCACTGTATAACATATGCAGTGACTAGTAACTTATTTCAGATCGATTTCCATTATTTTGTCTGATAACACTGAACATGGTTAATTCACTGTATTTATACTTTAATCAGGTAAGAATCATACCAATATTCATAACATTCAAATTTTAACTAAAACAATTGAAATGAATCTGTTCCCTTTAGATTTGTAAAAGTCATGCAGGCAACTTTCTGGCTTTTACCGAGCAATCTCTTACACCAGAATTTAGAAGAATGACAGTGCAGGAAGGCTCCTTCAGATGTTCAAATTGACTCTGTGTCTCTAGGTTTGCCAAGGTTGGCAGGTGAAGCAAGCAGAGCAGACTGTTTCATGCCACCGCTTCAACCAGAGAGGACCCAATCTTAATTATTGGAGTTGCATAGAAGATACAGTTTGGAGAAAACAAAAAGGCTTGAATGCTCTAAAAGAATGTTAAGATACAACTCATCAAATCAAGTAGCTTTCTTACAAGGTGAAAAAAATGGAAGTCTAGGGTGCAAAGTAAGTTACCCAACATCACCACTTTCATTGGGGTAGAGCTATGAGAAAAATCAAAGTCCCACCATTCCTGATATGATATCCAACTGTCTTTTAAATTCTAAAGATTATCAAGTAAATTTACCTCTTTAAAGAATCAAATACAGGTCTACATAAAGAAGAAGCATTGTATACCTAAGTTTAAGTTTGTTTTCTCCATAAATTATAACTGGATGTGACACAAGAAAACCAGAATAAAAATGTTCTTACATGGATTTGCCTTTCTATATTACCAAAGCATCAGAGTCTGGTCTTCTTTTTAATCAAATACTTAGCTACTGAGTACTTATTAATGCCCTATAGGTATCAAGGAATTCGTTATGCACATAGTACACAGTGATGAAAAGACAGGCAAGACTTGTATAACTCTGAGTGGGGAGGGATGAGGCAGGCTGTAAACATATATAGCAATATATAAAACATACAGTTTGAGAAGACCAGAATTTAAATTTTGATGGGGTGGAGAGTAACTGATAAGTGGTGATTAGATATAGCCATCAGAGGAGCCACATTTCAGAGTTGCAAGGAGAGTGAAATTTGGGCAGGTATCTAAGAGAAGAGAAAGAACCAACTACTACAGCCTTAAGGAAGCACATATTTTCTAGAAGCAGAAAATGCAAAAGTGATGAAACAGAAATGAGCTTGGCAGGTTTGAGCTACATTGTGTTTAGAGCATAAACAAGACAAGACTGCACAGCAGATGGGATCAGAGTGGTAGGCAAGAGTCTTAATATGCAGGGCCCTGGTGATTTTGGCTTTTATTCTAAGTTCAATGAAAAGCTGCCAAATGCTTTCCTGCAAAATGGTTGATATGATCTGTTTTAGATTTTCAAAAAACATTATAAGCTGAAAAGTGGTTTGTGCAGGCATTCAATGAGAGTTAATGGTGATTTGGCATAGAGGTGTAGGTAGAGAAATATAAACATAATTGAGTTTTGTTTTTGTTTTTAGGTAGAACTAATATTGGTATGAGAAAAGTCTGTTTGTCTAACACACTTCTAAATGGCAGTGATATGGTCCCCAAAAGGGTGACAATTCTTTCTTGGGGGGCAAAAATATCTTAATATTTTCAGCTATAAAACACAGATATACATGCAGCACATAAACAGTATATAGTATATCTGTGATATTAAAATTTCCTGCGGGAGACAATTTGAAAAAAAAAAAAGTAGAAAAATGCCTAAAATGGCTTAGTAAGGGGACGATAATGAAAAGAAAGGTTGAGAAACACTGGTCTGGAAAATGTCCAACCCTGAACAATCTGAAAAAATTAAACTCTTTAGGAGTATAGGAAGCCATGAATAAGAAGCTACTTTTGCTCTCACCAGCAAGTATGGTTCTATGAACACTATTGCACAGCAAAACATTTTATTATAACAAGAAATAGTCTTATGAACCACTTGATATTTTTAGTAGAAGAGTGATTTTAAGGAAATCTATTCATTACATTACATAGTGTCTTCATGTTGAGGACCTTGAATGAAATATTGTCATGGTCTCAATAGTGGGAATAATTGTCCTCTTGAGCATCTGTTCAATTGTGTGATGAACGTTTTGAAATCTGTAATTAACTCTAGTTCCTTTTTCACATTCGCTAACAGAAAACATGATGCAAAATTTGTGCCAAAATACAGAAAGTATAAAGTGCTTAACTTAATCTTGAGGGGTATATCTTCACTTTCTTGTATTTGTTTTTCTTTTTCTCGCTGTTTTTAACCTGTTTTAAGTCTATTTAATTTTAAAATAATCTTACAGTTTAATCACTTCTGCAATATGGAATGGATAAATATAAAAGTAGCTTTCTCTTTTAAAAATTTATTTGGTTTCTAAATTTGTAAAAAATTACATGGTTACTGTTGAACCTCCAAAATTTACCTTCCAAGTGAGTAAACTCAGAGTTGAATTTAGCTGTTTGATAATGATGTTCTCATTCAAAGATGATCATCAGCCTTCATGATTGTGGGGAACACTCCATGACTGTTGTGTGCACATGTTTATGAAGGCATATGTTTGTATAGTCTCAGGCATAGAGTCACATTGATTTTTAGAAGAAAGGCACCTAATGTAATGAAGAATTTATGTATTTTCCAGCCTTTTGTTCATTATGGAACAAAAGCTAATAAACGTAGGAAATAATATCCCATTCAATGCAAACTGAAAAAGTTGTGGAGAAGAACATTTTCAACTATGTTAAGAGACACTCACTAAAAACTGAAACCATCTATGGCCCAGAGTAAAGACGGGCCTATCGAAAGAAAGGTCTCTGCAAAAACAGATTTCTGTTGCCCAGATACTTAAAATGACCGAGAAGTGAATTAGCAGGGTCTGAATCATATGCAATAGAGCTCCCATCTTTGGACCACCAAATATTTAAGAAATTCTCAGGGTCACAGGACCTTGATTCCTTATATATTTTTGGTTTGAGGAGTGGATTGCTGTGAGTGGTGTGGGAAAGGGGACAGAAGTCATGTAGAACATGTCCCTATTAGTAGGTTAGCATGAAACTTAGCCAAGATACAAAGGTGGTGCTGTACAGGCTAAATTATTTTTTTTCCCATCTCCAATCAAACTGATATTTGGTAGAAGTTTTATGAACCAAAAATCCAATTGTTTCTGTCTTAAGATTGTTTGTTTGATTGGTTATTTTCTCATAAAAATATTCTTTTACAGACTTAATAATTCTCATATTTGATGAAAGGAGAAATTAGCCTCAAAGGAAATCAAAATCCACCAGGAAACAGAGTTGCTAAGTTACACAGCTATTTTTGTTATAGTGTATTTAGTTAAATAAACAATAGTATTTCATGTGATAGTGAGTGATGTCCTCAAACTTAAGATAAAAGATCCCTGAGATTCAGGAATGGTTCTAAAGAAACATATTTAGTAGTTTCAATTCAAATTAGGTGGCTAGTCACATGACTTTTAAAAGCCTCTGTTAAAACAGAAAATAGTAGCTGTGCTTTAAAATCCCATAATATATGTGATACATATAAGGTATTTTTCTAATTTTGATTTTTAATATCGTTTGCGGTTCTGCAATTCAATGTTGTAATAATGTTAATGTCACCTTTGAAATAGATTTTTAATGTATTTTGGCATTTCAAGTAAGATAAATTTGCTGATGTGATTCACATTTAATTTGGTAGAATGAGGAAAACTTTGTATTTCTTTTCCCATTTATTAACTGGTAACTTTCACCTCTATTTTCCTAGTACAAAATACGTTTGCTTAAACTTTGAAAATATTGTCCTAAAAATTCTCTAAAATTTTAATGTTTGAAGAAACCTAAAGTTTTATTCATGGGTTACAGGTTTTATGTCATGCAAATATATAAAATATTTTAATAGCACCTGCCCTCCCTACTTCTTTTATAACTGAAATAAACTGTTTTGATGTAAAGCCACCAAAATGTTACTGGATAATAGCTTTGCTTCTAAATATCACAACCATGAAAAAAAAAAGTGATTTTGCATTTACAATTTATAGTATAAAAAAGAAGTAATTAAAATATCATATGTCTAAGGATACCTTGATTGAAGGAAGAAACTTTTAGTTATTAAAGTATGAGGAACCTAAGTAGTAATATATGAGATTTAGCCTCACATAAAATTGAAAGGGTTTTGTGCTATGGTTCTATGTCTACAAACACACACAAAATAACAAGGATTTTATAAATACATATTAAAATATTTTCAACAAGATTTCATTTTAGTCTTAGTTTATGTAGAACAACATATCATGGGACAAATCTGAAGTTTTGCACCAGACAGCCTGAGATCAAATCCCTTATCCATCACTAATCCTTGGATTAAATTCTCCATTTGTGTACAATTACTTTATATTTCAACTGAAAATTTTATGTAGATAACAAATATGTAATACTCTGTTAATGAGCCAAATTCACAACCAATTGTTATGTATACTCTATATCTCATCTAGTATTGATCCAACGGCAAAAACAAGCTATTCATATTGGTGACAATTTTAAGGTTATTTTATTAGTTGAGATTCCTTCAGAACAATGCCCTAAGTCAAGGATTGGGTTTAAGCCATTTCGGGAGGTGCCAGGAACATGGACAAGTGAGCAGCCATGATGCAGGGGAGGAAAGATGGTGATAAAGCAGGGGGAGGGGGATGGTTCTTAAGCAGCATCATGGTGGAATCTGGAGGATAATCCCAAGGTAAATATTTGGAAATAGCACAAACACAAGCCTTCATATTGCCAGCCATGGGACCAGGAAGCTGACATATTTATATCAGTGGTTAAGAATTCCTCCCATGGAGGACATTAACTCCCAAGCAGTCCAGCTTCCTAATAACAGACTAATGGAAAAAAGAATGTAGACACTGGCTGTAGGAAATCACACTGATGTACAGGAAGTGTTTAGAAGTAACTGGTGCAACACTTACCACTTCAACTACAGGTGTTATTTTTTTTTAATCATCCAAGTGTTTAAAAAAATATAAACACAGGTAATAATTAGCCAAGAAATTTTTGGTTTAATGTGTTAATATGCATATTTTTAAGAGCTGAGTTTGATAAAACTTTTGATAAAAGTTTCACTACTCAAAAAATTATGAAAGCATATACATTGTATTAAACTAACAGAATAACAATTGCTTTTCATATTACAAACAAATGTGTGCTTATTTATGAAAATTGGAAAATATAGATAAGTGGGAGAGGAAAATTAAAATGTCTGAGAACCCTGTTATGAAGAGATAACCACTGTTAAATATTTGACATGTTGCTGTAATGTTTACTAATAGTTCATTAACATTATACTTATTTAATATATTTAATATATCCTATATTAATAATAATCATTTAATTTTATGAACAGTTTGCCTCATAAAAACAGCATAGTTCAAATTATTCAATGCTGGTTATCTGCTTATTCAAATTAAAATTAGTAAAATTAAGTATCTATTATATGCAAACCCCAGTGCTAAGAATTGTGAAGATAGATTTAATATCAGAAAGATGATGTTTAATGTGTGTTTAAGTTTGCTAAAGCTGCTGAAATGCAGATACCATAAAATGGGTTGGCTTTTACAATAGGAATTTATTAGTTTACTAGCTTCCAGTTCTAAGGCCATAAAAATGCCCAAATTGTGCCATCATCAAGATGATACCTTCTTCCTATAGGCAGGCTGTCCAGTGATTCTGAAATCCACACGGCAGTATCTGCTTGTTTGTCCCTTCTCTTCTGGGTTTTGTTACTTTCAATTTCTGGCTTTAGTGATTTTGTCTCTGTTTCTGTGGCTTTCTCTCTCAGCTTTTGGGCTTTCTCTATATATATCATCCTTTTATAAAGGACTCCAGTAAGACAATTAAGACCCACCCTGAATGATCCACCAAAGATCCTACTTACAATGGGTCCACATCCACAGGAATGGATTAATTTTAAGAAGATAATTTTCTGGGGTCCATAAAGCCTCCAAACCATCACAATGTGACTTACATGTATGCAAAGAATAAACTATAAGAGAAGTTGGCATGAATTAAGTATTCTGAAACATAGGTTTCAGAGAATCCTATGTTAAGACAGAGGAGATATAATTTGAGTTGAGAACTTGGCAGAAAATAAAGGAAAAAGCATTGAAGGTTGACATTACATATAATTCAATAAAACATCTACTACTGAGAAGCTCACAGTTTAGTGTAGGAGAAAATGGTATAAACATATTTTTTAAAGTTATATGAAAAGTGCAATTATTTTGTTGTACTACAATGAAGAGAAGAGTTTTAACCTGTCATGGATAGAAGGGTCAAGAGTCTAGTGGGAATCACTTAAGTTTTCTGGTATAGGTATTGTCTGAGTTTACTTTTCATATTTTGAACTACTTTGGAAACAGCATATGATCTCTCTCCTTTGAGGGAATCTATTGGATTATCCTTGGTTGCCTGAAAGAGAAAAATTCATTCTTAGTGTACAGAAAATAGTTTAATTGTTTTCCAATACCTCGTTTAAACCTTGTGAATTGTTTTCCATTTTCAAAGGTATCTTTATTCTACCAACAACGTATCTTCATCAGGGTCACACATTTCCCTATTATGAAGTTGTAAATTGCAAATCTATATTCTAAAAATGTTACTGTGAATTTTATGGCAAGAAGATACTGGTACAGCAGGATTTTGGTGGTGAGACAACATTTAATGAAACTAAGACTTCATTATTTAATATGATATTGAATGCCATTTCTTGCTAGATATTAATGTTGATATTGAGGGATATAACACCCATTTGTTAAGAGATTTTAAAAATATTAATGAGCTTAAAACAGGCATAGATATATTTTATCTACCAACTTTTCAACATATACTGAAATATTATATTGATTTCTGCTTGAAATTCATTTGATTTCCTAGTTTTATGCCTGCATTCTTGAATTAAACCTTACTTTCTGTGATCTATTATGGTGCAATATTTCTGGAGTGTATTTCTTACATAGCATTAAATTTAAGAGATGTTTGTCTTCACAAGTGCATGTAATTTATTTATAGATTTGTTTTATGTTACATTTTCTTTCATCATTGGGTTTCAGTGTTAGGCCAATACTGTAACTGGTGAATTTTCCATCACTCTCTGTGATGGGGAGTAATTTTCAAAACTTTACAGTTCTTTTCTGATTTCAAGATATCAAAAAATCATGTAATGTTGGCCCAGTAGTTTTAGCTTTTTTTTCCACATTTTTTCTAATTATTTTCATAATTAGAGTCCCATTAGATTTTTCTTATTTGAGTCATTAAATACATTCTGTTAATTCATATTTTAAGAAAATATTAATAATATTGGATAAATTCTTGTCTAAATGTCAATCAGTCCACAAATCCTACAAGCAACACAAATGTCAGAAAAGAGAGTAAATAAACCTCCAAACCCCAAACCTACAAAATAACTAGAGACAAAAGTTACTATTAACTTCCATTCATGGGCAATGAAGCCTCCACAAAAGGCAGAGCCATTCAAATCACATGCTGGAACAGAGAACCAGGTGTGGATTTCATGGAAAAGAGGAACGGGCAATGGGAGACCAGTGGTGGTGGAACACACATAACAAACTAAAAAAATGTCCTTATGTGGGAAAATGCTGAGACCATTTCTGAAATCTAATGATCAAAACACTAGCTACTGTGGTAGTAAGAAAACAATTTTAAGAGGGTATTTTCTTCTAGGAAGAGTCATCCCCTGGAGGTTTGTAAGTGAAAGAATAAAAGGAAACAAGAGGTTAAAATAGAAGATTTTGGAGAAATCAAAGAGAATCACAAAATTAGGAAGACTGATTTCTCCCTCTCCAAGAAAATGTTTTATCTATTAATTAAAATGCAATTTACTACACATGCCCTTAACTACTATAGTTGGTCAAGGAAAATATAAGAATTTCACAATGAAAAGAAAATAGTGGGCAATATACATAGAAAGGTATTAAATGAAAAAAGAAATAAAAAATTAGAATCAAAACATTTCTGCTAACAAAACTCCATTAAAAAGTAATCAAGCAGATGAGGCACACTGTAACACTAAATTCCATTCGCAGATGTAAAAAAAAAAGAAAAGCAAAGAATCAGAGACTCAAATATTCAAAATAGAAATTGACAAAACACAAGAAGATGTAAAAACAAGAGGTGACTAAATTCAGGAAAGAAATTGTGTGGGGAGTGACTCATCCTAGAAATGAGACAAAATTCAAAGTGCATAAGTACATTATAATTTCTACTAAAATAGAGTAAAGGGTATTGATAAAAGAAAACAGCCTAAATCTAAGTGGAATTAATAAGTGCAAAGGGTTAGGGAGTTAGTGATAGATTTAGATGACATGCACAGAAACTCCAACAAACATACAGTTAACATCTCTGGAGAAGAAAAGGAAAACAATAGGACAAAAAATAAAATGTAGTGAATACTGTGATAAAAATTTCCAGATATAAAAACAATATCTGATTCTACCAATAAAACAGGACCATTGTATAACTTAAAAACTTTATCCCAAAGACCAAAAAAAAAATACATGTACTAATAAAATTGTTCAAATGTAGTCAAAAAGGTCAAGAACCTTGAAATGGAAAGAAAATAAGGTTGATCTAAAATTCTCAACAGTATATAAATTAGAGAACAGTGGAGCACTGTTTTTTTTTTTTTTTTTAATCTCAAGAAAATGAATTATGAGCCAAGAGTATTATATCTAGCCAACCTCCTTCAAGTACCAAGTCTTTTGTAATGGGACTGTGAAGAAGCAAGAATTTAAGGATTTCATACATACAGGAACTTCCAGAGAAAACTACCAGAAGAAATTTATCCAACTAAAAGATGACTGGGGACACTTTTGCAGAGGTCTGATGATAAGTACAGAATATATTTAACTGTGCATCTAAGACTACAGCAAAGGTTAAACAAAAGAAAAGCATATAAATATTTTATGTCTGACAAAGTAGAAATAGCACAATTGAATAAATTTAGAAGAGAAGGAAGAAAGGATAAAGTAGAAGACTCTCATTATTAAATTCTAAGAAAATAAGCAGGAGACAAGAATATCATTATTTCTAACAAAGAGAAACCTAAGTAAAGAAATAGATCACTCCATAGATTACAGAAGGTATAATTATAAAGGAAATCACTAGAAAAATGTAATAGAAAGTCATACAAAAATACAATTGTAACAGAAAGAAGAAGTAAAGAAACTGTAAGGGCAACCCAGTAATTATAACAATAAACACAGCAAATGTAGTTCAAATAATATTGCAGAACTGGGCCCAAATATAATAATCACATGAATGAATGCAAATGGACACAAATCACCTATCAAAATGTTTTTCAAATATTGCAAAACAAAATTCAACTTAATGCTAAGTACAAAATACACAAAAAAGGTGTGTTAATTGTTAAGAAAGGCTAAAACAAAGATGGGTAAAAATATACAAGACAAATACAGACTAAAAAACTCTGAAGGGTCTGAGATTTTACTCTACTTGCAAGTTAACAAACTAGGCTGCCACAGATTCATGAATGGTGGTAGAAGGTAGAAGACTTTTGGGCCAGAGAAAGATTTTTTTTTTTCCATTCTTTAATACAATTTTATTGAGATATATTCACATACCAGATAATCATTCAATGTGTATAATCAGTGGTTCACAGTATCATTCATCACCACAATCACCTTTTGAACATTTTCATTACTCAAAAAAAAAGAATAAATATAAAAATAAAAAAGTTCACCCAAAACATTCCATACCCCATATCCCCCTCTATTATTTATTTATCTTTTTTTTGTTTTGCTAGACAAGGATAATTTTAATAATAATTCAGGAACACACAGAAAATAAAGTTTAAAAATTTTTACATAAGACTCTGATAAGTTATATATAATACTTACCCAGGGAAAGTTATACAACAGTATTGATACATACATACATACATATATATATACACATTATTTTGAAATGAATTCAAAGTTACAGGAACAGTTGCAAAAACAATACTAACCCCATACAAAGAATTCCATCATACCCTGACACCCCTCCCTGGTAGCTCAATCCACCAACTTTTAACATGCTATCACATCACTATTTCTTTCCCTCCCTCCCTATCATCCATCATCTATTGCTCTGTCTTCTGAACATATGAGAGCTAGCTGCACACATCCTTGAACATACACTATAATTCACGTATACACTTCCCATGAACAAGAACATTCTTTTATGAAATCCCATTAAGCGCAGCTACAAAGTACAAGAGATTCAACAATGATACAAAGCTTACATTCTATAGTTCCTTTACCTTATGTCTCAACTGTGTCCCATTGAGCCACCTGTCCTCCATCCTCCAATCCCATCCAAGTTCATCCTTGGCATTCAATCATCATCTATTTAGACTGTCTTTTTTTTTTTTTTTCAGTTGTGGAAACATATATACAGCCTAACTCTTCCTGTTCCACCCCCTCCCTAGCCGTCCATTAGTGGGATTAATCACATTTAGAATGTTGTAATGCTCTTTCCCACCATCCATTACTAGAAATTTCCCTTCACCTCAAACAGCAACCCTACACTCCTATCTTAACTCCCCATTGCCCCTTCCCCCATTTCTCTTCACCCAAACTCTACTTTTCATTTCTATGATTATATTCTCTGATAATTTCTTTCTGTTTACTGTGGGGCTTAAAATTAACCTCTTAAATCCATATCAATTTTATTTTTCTTTGATACCACATTCACTTCAATAGGACACATAAACTATGTTCCTATACTCCTCCATTCCCCCACCTTTATATAGTTGTCTAAAATTAGATATTTTACATTGAATTCAAAACCACTGATTGGTCATTAGAGTTAGTGTATTTTATATCATGTAGGAAGTAAATAGTGGAGTTACAGTTCAAAAATTATTGACTTCTATTTGTATTCCATTGTGTTTGGAGAATGTTCTTTGAGTATATTCAATTTTTTTTTTTTTTTAAATTTCTTGAGCCTTGTTTTACGTCCCAGCTTATGGTCCCTTCTGGAGAAAGATCCGTGATCACTAGAGAAAAATGAGTGTCCTGGTGATTTGGGGTGTAAGGTACTATATAGGTCTGTTAAAATTCTCTATATATCTTTCTCCTTTCTGTTGTTTCTCTGTTGGTAGGGCTCCCTTTAGAATCTGAAGTAGTGCAGATCTTTTATTGGCAAAGTTTCTCAGCATTTGTTTGCCTGTGAAAAATTTAAGCTCCCCCTCAAATTTGAAGGAGAATTTTGCTGGATAAAGTATTCTTGGTTGGAAATTTTTCTCTCTCAGAATTTTAAATATGTCATGCCCCTGCCTCTTCGCCTCCATGGTGGCCGCTGAGTAGTCACAACTTAGTCTTATGTTGTTTCCTTTGTATGTGGTTAATTGCTTTTCTCTTGCTGCTTTCAGAACTTGCTCCTTCTCTTCAGTATTTGATGGTCTGATCAGAATATGTCTCGGAGTGGGTTTATTTGGATTTATTCTATTTGGAGTTCGCTGGGCATTAATGCTTTGTGTATTTATATTGTGTAGAAGGTTGGGGAAGTTTTCCCCAAGAATTTCTTTGAATACTCTTTCTAGACCTTTACCCTTCTCTTCCCCTTCTGGGACACCAATGAGTCTTAAGTTTGGACGTTTTATTTTATCTATCGTATTCCTGAGATCCATTTCAATTTTTTTGATTTTTTTCTCCATTCTTTCTTTTGTTCTTTCATTTTCTGTTCTGTGGACTTCTAGGACACTGAGACGTTGTTCAGCTTCCTCTAGTCTTGAATTGTGAATAGCCAGAGTCTTTTTAATTTGGCCAACAGTTTCTTTTATTTCCATAAGATCTTCCATTTTTTTTTATTTACCCTTGCAATGTCTTCTTTATGCTCCTCTAGGGTCTTCTTTATGTTGCTTATATCCTGGGCCTTGGTCTTCTTGATGTCCTTTAAATCCTTGCCATGTTTTCGTTCCTCGATTGTAGTTCTTTGATTAATTCTGAGAGGTATTTTGTCTTCTGACAACTTGATTTGTGTGTTTGGAGCTGGATTCTCCATATCGTCTGGTTTTATCATATGCATTGAGATTTTCTGTTGTTTTTGGCCTCTTGGCATTTGTTCTGCTCAACAGGGTTCTTTCAAGATGTAAAAAAAAACCTATCTAATTTTTTAGGAACACAGTTTGGTGACATACACTTTCTCTAATTAACCAGCAGATGGCATCTGTGAGTCTCCTATACCTCTCAAGTCAGTTCTCCTCCTTGTCCCCACAGTGTGTGGGGAAATGATTCTTGTGGGTTCCAGCCGGAGAACTCAGCCTGGGTGTGTTGCTGGAGGCATCCGCCCTGAATGTGGGGCGCTTGTACGGGTGGCCAGGGAGGAAGGACAGCCTCAATATTCAAATCCCCCCGGTTCCCGGAGATTCAAGGCTGCTGCAAGAGTCCAAGCCTTCATTTCATTTCAGCCCCAGCTCCTCTCTCTTGCTGTCCCACAAACCACCGGACTTGGTGTAGCCTCCCTGGGTTCTCCGAGTGGGTCCCCCTGCCCAGCCGCGATCCTCCAGGACCTCTGCCGAAGGAATGCCATGCTACATCACCAGTGCACGCCATCCCTCGAGGGAAGCCCCAGGCCGCTGGGCTGTGCTGGAGCACTTTCAGCCTGATTCAAAAATGGCCAATCGGGGCGTCTCCACACCCCCCTCCTCACATAGTTCCTCCTTCCCAGCTCCAGGACAACTGGCGGGGCTCTGGGCTGTTGGCACAGCCCCAGGCAGGAGTTTATCCAGCCCTCTGGGGTGCCAGCTGCTATCCACGGGGTTTCTTTCTGCTGCTGGCTCTCCCCTCCATTCCCTGGGTCCCAAGGGTATCTGCAGCAGGCTATCTTCCAGGCCAGACACCGAGAGGCCGGCCCAGCCCCCTCTTGCTGTGTTTTACTGCATGGTTCCCACAATCGCAGCTGCAGCCACTCCTGGCTTTTTGTTTTTGTTTTTTTTAAAGAGCCCGTTGGTCTCCAGACGCCAAACCCTGGCTTCCCCAGTTCGCCACGCAGCTGCGGGACTTCCGGCCAGCTTACTCACTTGTTTCAGAATGCAGACTCCTGGTTTCACCAAGTATAAAGCCCTTGGGAACTAGCAGATCTCGTCCAGCTGGCGCATCGCTGTAACTGGTATTCTGGGTCTCTCTCTGGTCCTTATCTAGTGTTTTTCATGGAGATGTTCCTTTAGCCTGTCTCACCTAGCTGCCATCTTAGTTTCTCTCTAGTTATCTTTTGTCTTTATTTTCTTACTCATCTGTCCATACACTGGATAAAGGGACTGTCAGTCGCAAGGTTTTTACAATTGCACAGTCATACCGTAAAAGCTGTATAGTTATACAATCATCTTGAAGAATCAAGGCTACTGGATTACAGTTCAACAGTATTAGGTATTTCCTTCTAGTTATTCTAATACACTAACAATTAAAAAAGGGATATCTATATAATGCATAAGAATAACCTCCAGAATGACCTGTTGACCCCATTTGAAATCTCTTAGCCACTGAAACCTTATTTTGTTTCATTTCTCTTCCACCTTTTGGTCGTGAAGACTTTCTCAATCTCACAACGCTGGGTCCAAGTTCATCACTGGGAATCATGTCCCACGTTACCAGGAAGAATTACATACCCAGGATTAATGAGA
Organism: Choloepus didactylus; assembly: GCF_015220235.1. Lineage (NCBI taxonomy): Eukaryota > Metazoa > Chordata > Mammalia > Pilosa > Megalonychidae > Choloepus > Choloepus didactylus. The sequence goes on from NC_051313.1 coordinate 88,364,759, forward strand.
GATGAAGAATTTTATTACTCATAATGCAACAAGCAGCATGAGCTTAATGTTCATATTGGTTCCCTTTGCCTCTCAAACCACATATGGATGCTGGGCATTTAATGAATTTGTGTCATAGCTGAGGACCCTGAAATTAGGAAACTGAGACTTTTATAGTGAGACGAACGCAAACCTGTCTAAGCTGCTATAATACAGATATTTTAATAGATTTTAAACAAACCAGAACTTTGTTCCAGAGAGACACAATTTCTTTGTTAACCAAAGCAATTTACTATATAAACATATTTGAAAAGATTGTCCAGAAAAAATGCAGCCAGGTGGAGACTCTGTTTGCAAGACACACAAAAACATAAGAAACTCATGGGGAATTTTTGCAATGATGATTGCAATTCTGTCAGAAGAGTTAAAATTCAGGCACTAAGCATAAAGGGAAAACATTTTATGTTCCTAAACATCATAGTTCAGAAAGGAGATAGACCATTTATGGTACATTTATACTAAATCACATAGAAATCACATGTATATAGATGTAAAGGGGAAAAGAAGGAACATGCAAATAATGAGAAGTTAAACATACCTCTCTCAGGCACAGACAGGTTATTTAGAGAAAATAAACAAATAAGGATACTGAAGATTAAAATCAATAAGATAATCCTATGGGTATATATCTAATTTTACACTGCAACAATGTGCAATATAACTACTCAAGTGCACATGGAACATTTAAAAAAAAATTGACTGCATATTGGGTCACACTCACGCACACAGTCACACACTTATGCACATGCACACACACAAACTCAACAAGTTTCATAAAGTAGAAATATCACAAAGCTGCAATAATACTAGAAATTGCTAACAAAAGAAAAATACATAACAACTTTCTACCTGGAAATTTAAAAACCTTTTAATAAAAAGTCTTGGAAGAAAGTGGAAATGCAAAGAAAGGAAATCCTTCAATGAGTCAAAATTTTCAAATCCTTTAAGGATTATCATGGTCTACAGTATTCTCTTAACACTGGAGATAAACCTCTATAAACAGCACTCCTGCCACCTGGCTACTTTGAATTCATTCTGTCAATAGGCCAGTGGGCCAGTAAGCACCACATGGAGAGGGCATTCGACCCAGCTTATGCTGAGTAACTAAGGTTTCTGCAGCGGAATGAAGGGAAGAGTAGTTTATGCTTTGATCTCAGAGGATTCATTGTAATATCTCTTACTTCATAGCCAGTAATGATCCAGAATATGCATTTTCAGCAACCACATGAGGCAACCCACCTATGGCAATGTAACCAAAGGCCCAGATCTATCAGTGATGATAGTCACTCTATGAGATCAGCATTCTAGATCAGTTGAAGTGTTGGCTGAAGGTGAGGGGGAGGCTAGAATTTGGTAGTAAAGGAGAGAGGTGATAAGACAGCTTTGGTAGAGAAGACTGTAACTTGTTTCACCAAGTTGAATAAATATTTTTTAAGACTTGCACCAGATCACTATCTTAAAGTTTCTTACAGAGTAGATTTAATTGGGGGCAGAAGATAATCTGAGTGATAAATAATATATATCATAGTTGTTTTTGTTTTTTGTTTTTGTTTTTGTTTTTTTTTTTTTTGGCTGCCCAGCATCATATCCTCTTGGCCACCAGTAATTTTAGCCTTAAATGCACTGGAAAGTTCCATATGAGCATAAACTAAAGCTAGTAGGGACCCACATCAATTGTTCTTAACAGATTTCAGATTCTGTGACAGGACTTTCTCTGAGGCAGTGGGAGTCTACTCAGCTTGAAGACGAGTGTCTGGTAATTGGGGGGAAGTTAACTCCCCCTGAAGCATTCCTCACATAATCTGAATGAAAATAAAACTGGTGGATAAATGCCCCACCTTCCCATTATTTCAACAATTAATGGGAACCATTCTTTATGCTTCTCTGAGGTCCTAATGGAATGGAGCTTGTGCTGTTTACAGTAGCACCCTCAATAGAAGATCCTCACTTGATTTTCCTTACTTTTTTTTTTTTTTTTAATCTCACTCTGATTTCTAGCTCTTGCTTCCTGAGATCTCTTCGCCCAACAAACTGCCTGCATACAAGTATTTGTCTTAAGGTTTATGTTGAGGTCAATCAAAATGAAGACTGCAAGTATTACTGTGTAATTATGAATTTTATTATGCATATATATTTTATATATTTCCTACAAGTGAGTTGTATTTCATAATTTTTTAAAAGTTGCCTTTATTGTAATGCCAGAGGACTTTATTGGATGGATCTAATCAATGTAATGACATGATTGATTTGTATTTTAAAATGCACAATTTGGCTGCTGATTGAATAGTTAATTAAATTAGGCAAGACTGGAATGCAGAAGACCAATGAGGTGTTATAGAAGTAATCAAGATGAAAGATGAAGGGGACTGGCATAAGTATGGTAGTGACTTTAGAGATGGAGAAGAATGGGTAGATATTGTGTATATTTTGGACTTAGCATTGCTTATTTGTGTGTGTGTGTGTGTGTCTAGCTTTATTTATTTTTATTTCTTTATTAGAGAAGTTGTGGGTTTACAGACTTAGATTTTACGATTTAGTGTTGGCCTGAATGTGACCTATAGGGACTTTTAAGGAAAAACAGGCTACAAAAATGATTTTGGGGTTTCTAGAGTCAGATAGTGAATGACTGGAAGTGCATTTTCTAAGAAAGTAGAAACTGGAGAAGTAACAAGTGCATTGAGGATGGGAGCATGGTAATCACTATTTCGGTTTTGTCAATCGCAGGTTATATATGCTTTTGAGCTATCCAACCGAATCTGCTAACTAGGCTCTTAAATAGAGAAGTCTAGAGTTCAGAGGAAAGGGAAAAATTGGTGTTGTGAACATTTTAATAGTATGTAAGGCTCTAAAAATGGATCTGGGCAATAAGAATGTAGAGACAAAAAGCCTTGATAAGGATTCTGAGGTATTTAATGTTTAGAGAGTTTGTGAAGGCACGAGACAAGTAATATTAGGAAGGAAAATAAAAAAAAGATAAGAGTAATATAGGTGATTAATAATAATAATAAAGCAATATTGGTGCCACTTAAGCCAGAAAAAGCCTTATGGTTCATGGAGCCCAACTGGAAGCCATTGAAATGGACTTCATCCCTACATTATGAAATAAACTAGATTGTAAATTAGGAATAGCATGACTGTTCTTGTTTGCTAATGCTGCCATTTTGCAAAACACCAGAAATGGATTGGCTTTTATAAAGGGGGCTTATTTGGTTACACAGTTACAGTCTTAAGGCCATAAAGTGTCCAAGGTAAGGCATCTACAATAGGGTACCTTCACTGAAGGATAGCCATTGGTGTCCAGAAAACTTCTGTTAGCTCAGAAGGCACATGGCTGGCATCTGTTTGCTCCCAGGTTGTGTTTCAAAATGGCATTCTCCAAAATGTTGCTCTTGGGATGTTTTGTCCTCTCTTAGCTTCAGCTTCTCTTCAAAATGTCACTCAGTTGCTCTGGGGTCCCTTTGTGAGCTCTTTTTATAGGATTCCAGTGAACTAATCAAGACCCACCCTGAATGGGCAGAGTCCATATCTCCATGGAAATAACCCAATTAAACATTTCATTCACAGTTGATTAAGTCACATCTCCATGGAAACACTCAATCAAAGGATTCCAGCCCAATCAACACTAATATTTCTGCACCCACAAGATTGCACTAAAGAATGTGGCTTCTTTTTGGGGACACACCATATACAAACTGGTACAATGACATTTAAGTGAGATGACATATATCAGCTCTATCCTCAAGGGCAATGGATACAGGCATGGTGGACCCTCATCACACATTATTTAATTCAAGCATAGAGACCAGGGTTTGTAGCATTAATGTTCCTGAGAAGTCTTGTTAAGAAAATGTCAAATGGATATGTTACTGTGCCAGTTTGGATATACTATGTCCCCCAAAAGCCATGTTCTTTAATGCAATCTTGTGAAGGCAGACATTAAACTTTTGATTGTTATCATGGAGATGTGACTCAACCAACTGTGGGTGATACTTTTGATTAGATTATTTCCATGGAGATGTGGACCTTGCCCATTCCAGGTGGGTCTTAATTAAATCACTGGAGTCCTATAAGAACTCACAGACAGAAAGAGCTTAGAGCAGCTGCGAGAGACTTTTGGAGTCACTTGGTTGCTGATGTTTGGAGATGCTTATAGATGTTTGAAGATCTAGCCCACAGTTAACTCTGGAGAAGCTAAGAGAGGAACCTGACACCAACACTTACATGCACAGTTGTTGAACAGGCTAAGAGAAACAAGCCCAGAGACGTTTTGGAGAATGCCATTTTGCAATGCAACCTGGGAGCAAAGGAACAGCAGACACCAGCCATGTGCCTTCCCAGCTGACAGAGGTTTTCTGAATGCCATCAGCCGTTCTTCAGTGAAGGCATCCTTTGTTGATGCCTTAGTTTGGGCACTTTTTTGGCCTTAGGACTGTAAACTTGTAACCAAATAAGCCCCCTTTTTAAAAGCCAATCCATTTATGGTATTTTGCATAATGGCAGCATTAGCAAATCGGAACAGTTACTAATGAAGTTGTGCCATTACTGATTTATTATTAATAATATTAATCTTTATTTGGAATGATAACTTCATTTCAGTATAAGAGTCTTACAAGTCTTTATCCAAATTCAAACTTAGTCCTTAAATCTGTCATCCATAAAGTACTATACTCAAACTTACATCTCCATTTTGTTTTCAGTTTACATCTCAAATCCTTGGTTCAGAATAAATGGTCTTGAAGGCTAGCACTTAATGTGATTTCAACTTCTCTTTCTATAGAGTCTCAGGCCTCTATAATCATTTTAATTTGAATAAATTATACTCTACTTTCCTACATGGATTAATCTAGAGTTTAAATATACATGCATATTTGTTTGCTCTTTACAGTTAATCTTTTATCTTTCATATTCCTCCACTTTCTTTCTTACACTTCCTCCTCTTTCTTTCTGTTTACATTGGTGAGCCCTATCATTTACTCCACCACCTTTTATAAACCAGTATTGATACAGGTGCTTGCAGGAAGTATACATGCATGTTACACATGCACTCAATATATATGTAACACTCAATAAATATGATTACATGGTTATGGCTAAAATGCAGAAGGGCAGCTACTCAAGTTAAATTTCTACTCTAAAACTGTAAGTACAATTTCTGTATTATTATACCCTCAGAGTATAGTATAAATTGCTATGATCCTTTCAGAGAAAAATGCTTGTTCCTGTCACCATTTTAAAATATTTTTTTTCAAATTTTAAATATTGAAGAAGGAGGTTTTGCTCTACTTCATCTCTAAAAATGTCCAAAAACATCAAAATAACAATATTCACAGTTATATTCCCATATATTATTAAAGTTTTGTTGATCTATGGTCTTCCTTTCATGATATTTTAAACATTTATTTACCATGGACATGAAAATAATATGAAAGTATTATATGAAAAGAATAATTTTATGCATGTTGACCCTGAGTATTCAGCCTAAATACAGAGCAAATTGGGCAAAAGCACATGGATAGGGCAGAAAAAGAAATGTGGTGCTGACACTCAGGTTATAAAAATGCTGAAACTTAGGTATGCACTTTGGAGGAGAAGGTTACCAACAGACTCAATGCCAGTGTTTAAATGCAACTTTCATATTTATTAGATAAATAGATAATAAAATAATATTTAATTTTATTATAGGGTGGATAAAATTATTACTAAAATAAAATGTTATTTTTATTTTATTTTATTTTATTATTATAATAGATAATTAAAAATTTTTAAAGTTAAAAAAGGAATTCTGCACAAAAGGAATTTCCAGACAATGTCAGGTCTCCATTTCAGACAGATCATCACCTAACATTTGTACAATACTTATCCATGCAGAGCAAGACTGAAGTCAGTGAAAAAGGGATTGTGAAGATTTAGGCAGTGTATCAGTGCTCTAATAAAATGAGCTCTGATTCAGAACTGACTCAGCTATGATTAAGATCTGAAATTCAATTATATTACTGAGGTGGAAGCTCAGTTGTATTAATCTGTCAAACACAGCTGGCTTTAAAAGAATGCTGCAATTTAGAAGACATGAAAGTATCTTGGCTTTCCTCCAGAACAAAATCTGACTGAAATAAGATACTTGGCCATAACATCAAACTCCTTCAATCCTGGGATATCTTTTCAATGAAAGATTAGTTCACTCATTCTGTGCTGGATAAGTGAGTGCTAGACCCAGGGACTGAAATTCAGCTAGACTGGAGAAATACTTATGCAGGTGCTGATTGATATTTGTTATCTGCCATGGCTAAGGAAAAGCAGTGTTTAATTTCTTTCATTAAAGAGTAAACATTCTTTATGGACTAGAAGAACCATGCAATTAACAAAAAAAAAAAGATGCACAGTAGTTGGAAAAGAAAAAAAAAAACAGATCATATCTGTCATGTTATCTCAAAATCTTCTGTTGTGGTTATTTTCCAGTTGAAAAATTTCCCTACATTAATGCATTATCCCAGTCATTCTAAATTTTCTGTTATAGTATGTTCTGATGATTAGAGATGTGACTTGTTTTGTTCTTACATTTAGAAACTAAATTTAGTGTAAAATACTTCTAATCTGTAAACAGCTATAATTGCATATTTTATAAAGTTTATGCTTAACACACATCCTGAGTTCATATGTACAGAACTGAAAAGGAGATTTTGCTTGTTTCCTTGAAAATTATCTTCCATCTCTACTCTTTGTTTAGGAAACCCTGCTTAAATGTCAGCATTTTTTGGTGTTGGAGAAAAATTGAATTATTACTTAAATTTTAAAAAGTGAATTGATTTCAATAACAACTGGGAGTATAAATTTCACTATTTTTCTGTATTCATGTTTTCATATAATATCCTAGAATATGTAATATATTTAAATTCTTTAAAAAAAAGCATGTAAGTTTGTTTTAAATTTCCATTTAATGTCATTCAGACTTTATCATCACTAAATACTTTTGACCACAAATTTTAGAATGGTTTTGTTATATTTTAACCACCCATAAATACTTTTAAATAACATTTATTAAAAGTATCATGTTGTTTAAGTGGGAAAATGTTATTTTACATCTTTCTATTTTCTTTGTTTTGAAAATTAAAGGCAATCATAAATTGCTTTAATATCAAAAGCAATATGAACTTTTAAAAACTCACTTCTAGACCTTAATATATATGGATCAAAACCCCAGATATTTACGGAAATCTGGAAAAATCAAGTCATGGTAAGATGTTGGTTTAAAATATATCAATAAAGAGCCCAGGCAAAAAAAAAAATGTGAATAAATAGCATTGAAGACTAAATAAAGTAAATTCTTGATGACTAAAATAATGGATATCTTCAACAGGGAGTTTAAATAAATGCCCTGTTATGGAATTAGACAGTTACACACAATAACCTAGAGGTAGATTTAAGAAGCTTTATGTTTGACAAGTTGAAAAATAACATGGAATAACAAACCATACTCTTTCTGTGTCTATAAATGTATAGCTAGATAGAATCAGACTGAACAAAACTCTAATTCATTATATTCAAACTCAGCTAAGGCATATACATCTACCAAGCTCTAGTGTAATTCTATGGAATTATATATATTTCTTCCTTTAGCACTTCATATTTTAATACTGTAAAAAAAGTTTGCATTACTTGTGCAGTAAATATTATGTCATAATGTATAATGCACATTGTATTAATATATAGGACATGCAATTTATCATGTTAATATAAACATTATATTTTATAATATGCAGTACAATCCTACACTAGTACTTGTTATTGTATACACTGCTTCTCATATACTGTTTCATTTTCCACTTACAACTTCATTAATTCAGCAAAGAAGCAATCATAATTGCATCTTCAGCGGGACATCTGCAGGGGTTGAGGTGAAGTGTTGACTAGATGAGGAAAAAACTAAAGTTCTTGAAAAAGTAATGGGAAGAGGTGGAGAGAGGGGAAGCAAAGATACCCACACAATTCCTTTAATTTCATCTTATCAATCTAGTCACCCCAATGGAAACTAAGAACAAGGAACTGTGGTTATTGTGAGTGGTCCAAGGTAAATGCCATTTTAGTGATGAGGAAATGAGCTCAACTGAGTTAAGTAATTTGCTAAAGATTCCACAATTAGAGAGGTGGTGAAGGACTGAAAACCAGATCTTAGTAAGGCTTCTCTATTGACAAGTCAGATAAGATGTGTGTGGACAATATGATTTCAAAGAATAATGTGGCATGGGAAAGAGTAAGTCAAAAGAGAAGAGGACAATGCTGATGGCATGGAGAGAAATAAATAGCAATTAAGGAGAAAAACATGTTAAGTTTAATTTTCAAAGGGTTGCAGATATTTGGAACTCTGTATACTAGTAGAGCTTATCTCAATATCCTCCTTATCTCAAAGTATGGAGTAGTAGAAAGTAATTTAACATGAAATAAAAATACCCTCAGTTTAAGTCCAGCTCCCAATAAATTGGCAATGCCATTTTGAATAAATTAACTTATTTTTGAATATTATTTTCCTTTTCTTTACTTTGGGAATAATAATGTCCATTCGCAAGCAGTTGGGAAGATTTCCTGACTCATTGCATGTAAAGTGCCTGTCTCAGTTATGGTTTCATAGGGAAAGCACAGTAAAATATTTGATGTTGATAGCGATGATGATGATAGTGATGATATAGATGATAATGATGATAACAATGGCAATCAAAACAAGTGATACTTGATAGATGACTGAAGTCAAAACAGGTTAGGAGAATTCTGAGTTCAGGCCATCAGTTGCTGATTAAAATTCAGTTTAATCTCTAGCACAATCTTTACACATCATTAAATTGATTCGTGTCTCATTCAGTTGTATTGTTTATATGTGGAAAATAAGATTTCCTTCAGTTCATTTAAATTGACTGTGCTTTATAGACCTGATGCTAACAGTGATTTTTAAAAATCATATGACATTATGTCTAAAGGAGAAAATACATGTAGGTTAGTGAGTGGGAAAGTGAATTAGACTTTGTTCATGTAAGTGATTGTGTCCTCGCTTGTGGAAAGAGGGTGATGGCAACTTACCTTTCAACTGAGCAGTGAAATCATATGGCAAAAGTAAGATTTAGGAACCAGAGTCCATGTCCATAAAATAGAATCCATACAATGAGATTATTAGATGTTATATCTGTTTGTTCAATTATTCTATTTCTGTACTTGCCGATTGACATACCACAGATAAGAGTCTTACTACTAAATTTCTTAGCAGATAAAAAAGAAGGAAGCACTTTTAAGTTTACTTAGGTATTTTTCTCTCTCTCCCTCTTAAAGAAGATTAGAAGATAGCAGCATATATCCAAGATAAATACTGCCAAAATTGCTATCTAAGAACTAGGTCTATGGCTTCAACCACATAGTTAACACATGTTGGCACCTTGATATCCCTGAAGGTACAATAAACAGGTGCAAATACTGTTCTGTGAATCCTGCTTTACTAATAGTTCTCTAAAAATCCCTAGCACTTTATAACACTATCCATTACAAGCAGGACAGCTACCAGGAAGTGTTGCTAAACCTCTCAATGATCAGTTAGTAAAACCCACTCAAATGCTCACATACAACACTGAGCTTGCCTGGAAAGTTGATGCAGGAGTGGCCATAGAGAAAAATATTTCTTTCTAAATCTATTATCACTTAAAAATAGACGGAAAGCCATTCTGGTTAAAAATATGTTCCCATCTATTTCCCTGTGAAGCCAATTTGGCATCAAGAAATATCCATCATAGTAGAAAACTTGCACTTTATGCTTTTGTTTATGTGGCCCCAAAAAATGAAGAGTTGCAGTATTGTCCAAATAATGCATGGGAGAAAGTTTTGTTATTAATCAAAACTATGGTTTTAGTGATAAAATGATCCTAAATCTAGGCATTAATTTACAATTTAATTTACTTTAAACTTCTTCACTTCAGTTTTGAAATCAGATCTGAAAGCTAAATGTGTTCACCTATGCAATACATTTCTGTTAATCATTTGTAGCTTTTATTGTCATTTTTTTCAACTATTTATAATATTTTACACCAATGTTTCTTCTACCTTGGAGTTTACCAGTTATACAGAAAAGTTAATTTTATTCAAGCTAATGGATTTTACAATTTTTCTCAAGAAATTTTTCTCAAGAAAAATGGATTTTACAATTTTTCTCAAGAACTGCATAACTATCACTTTGCTGGCAGAGTGACAGTGAGGACAAAAATGAAAAAACTTTACCCCAATTCTCTAATGAAGAGAGACCAAAGATGCATTCCCATTATGGACTTAGCCTTCCAGAATGTTCTGGGAAGGTACTCCTCGGATGATAACACGCAAATAAACTCAGCCCTTTTTATTTGTTCTACCTTTACTGTTTGCGGAAAATATGATGTCAACAAAAAGTAACAGACTCTAACCTTTCATAAGCTTAATTGGAATTGAGATACTGAATATTAAATTGTACTGTTACAAAAAGTTTCCTTCTCTTCTTTCTACACATCTTTTTATTGAAATATTTTTCTGATAAATTACTTATTTCAGTTTGAATATTGGCAAGATAGAGTGTTATAATGCAAAGAGTACTGCCTTTAACCAATATTTTTAGAGTCAGGGGAACATTACTGACAATGTAGTCAATACCCTAATTTTAAAAAATGCAAAAATACAGATCCCGGGTGATTAACTAAGGTTTGGTGACCACCATTGTAGAATCAGAATTACAGTATTTGCCTATTACTTGCAACCACTTTACATTTCCAAAAGTAGTAAAAAGGTGTATATTATAAGGGATATTTGAAAATAAAGTCAAAATCTTCCCTTTGCAGTGGGAATAGTTCTTTGGAAATTCAGAGAAATGGAGAAGTCATTTATACCTGTAGGCATACAGGAAATTTGTAAGAATGTAAGAAAAACAATTAGAAAAGTCAGGGTACATTTCATAAAGGTATCAAGAAAAAAAAATGCTATGCTTATTTTAAGATGTCCAGAAATTCACAGTGTGAATGGGATGGAAAATTGTTTCCAGTTAAGGATTCCTTAGAAGAAGTAGCATAAGAATATCCACAGGTGCTTCAGAAAGCCATTTTGCTTAAATTCAGGTCTTTGAGAATTTTGTGAAAAACCACAATCGCATATATTGTTTCAGTGTAAAAATTGTGTAAAACATACATTTTAAGTAAAGGAGATTAAAAATTACACTTTATGATAAATTTGAAAAAACAGAAAAGTCCACTGAGTAGAAATAATTAGAAGGGTTTGTAGTTAAAATGAGAGAACACATCAACTCAAAATTTTTAAAATTAAGTTAAAACTTATTGGATAAGAAAACCAAGGATTTTCAGAATCCTCACTGCAGATTTAAGTATTGAGTAAGAATCAAAATATGCAACAAGTTATTGAGAAATAATTCAATTTTAGATAAAATATTCTAAGAATATGAAGAAAAAATAGCTGGGTCTGGATTGCCACGTCCATTTCCTTTCCTTTGTAGGCACAGAGTAGACATTTCTCATCCACTCCACAATTACATGTAGCCAAATTATTGATTTCTAGTCAAAGAAATGTGATTAGAAGGAATTAGAAGAAGTAACCCTGACTCAATGACATTCTCAAATACAATACTCCAGGCTGTTTTTCATATCTGTCTGGCTCAATATGGATTATTCTTCTCATGGTGACATTTAGAAAAAGGTAAGGCCACATTTGACGTTTGGAAACTGTGGGGCCTCAAGATGGCGGCAGCCTGGTTTCCTGTATCACTGTGTGGATTAGAGCCATCAAACCAGGACTACCCAACTGGATTGTTGCATCAGAAATTATTTTCATTAGTTCAGATTGTAATAAAATTATTTGTTTTTAGAAAATCCATAACCTGGATCAGGATAACATCTAAATTATTTTCTCCTCAAACTATTTAGTCTTAGAAGAGAAAGAAAACATTTGTTAATATTGGTTTGTAGTATAGTTTTTAATCCAAATAGATTTCTATAGAGCAGTATTGAATTTGACCATTATGAGAAATCAATCTCTATTTTCATGAAAAGGAAAGAAGGAATAGTTTTATTTGAGTTATCTGTTACCAATTTGATAATATGTTTAAGGAGCCATTGGCAATCTTCCTTGCTGCAGGATAACTTACAAAGATAATTAGAGGTCACAGATTTCTTATTTAAACTGAATTTAAAATGCAAAAGCTACAGCTATGTAATTTGTAATCTTTCCCTATGTTTTGGGTACTGACTTTACTCAATGAGAGTCCATTAAAGGCTGGCTTTGCCAATATGCCTTTAATCTGATTTCCATGTTAATACTATCAATTTGTTGGTTTCTCAAAAAGTACAAAGCATTCCTTTCCTGATTGTTAAATGCCAGCTGGTACTATCAGCTACCTTTGTTTCCCAGCTGTCTGTCCTGATATTCTATTGCTTTAGACTGGCTGACAGAATGTCCTTGAAGCACATTATTTGACTTCCTTATTCCATTTTCCCAATTAGTTTATAACAGGTACTTATAATATTTTGCTGTCAAAAATATTCCATTTCCTTATTATATGAGGTAATATACAATTTACATAGATTTACCTCCTGAAAAGATTTGGGTTTCATATTAGTCCAATAATGTCCAAAATTTCTTTTACTTACCCCATCAACAAATTAATTTTCTAAAGATACAAACTGAATATATGTTTATTTATTTAATATATACATTCATATGCATACATAATGTACATTATATAACAAACATATAATTTAAATGAAGAGAATAAAATAAAAATAATAAATGTATTTTAAAAATACTTTAATTATGTAGTTTGGGATTTCTTTTTTTGCTCTAATTAGCAAACATTTGCAGTTGGAATAATAATTATAGTGAGAACAATTTTTATTCGATTGATTTAGATACATGATTTTAGTGAATGTTGACTGGTAAGGATATATATGCCATATGGAAGAAACATTGTTAGCTTTAAATGTCATGATAGACATTTTACAATTATTTACATAGTTACAGAAAAGTTATGTTGTAATTTAGCTGGAAAATTTCTAACCTTTAAAAAATCAGTTATTAAAAAAAATCAGATAGTACAGCATTTTTATACTTTCAAAGCTGGTTCAAACACACACAAAAAAGTCCATTAATAGAGTCACAAAAATTTCTCCAATTGTATTTTGTAAATATGACAATAAATGAGTTTCTCTCTAAAATCACATAACAATGGAGAAGTGGCCCAGAAACCTCTTTTAAAAAGACTTCTCCTTACCTTACGTTTCCTTTGAACAATTATTACTTTTTTCATTCATTATTAAAATGTCACCTTTACCTTGAAGAGAAACATTGAGGGTGATTTCTTTGAAATATCTAAGTAGAAACTCAACAAGTATTTGTGAAAGAATAAATGAAATCAATGCCATGATTTTCCTATAAAGACAAATTATGTTTTTTTCCTTCATTCACCTGTTGACTCATTAAACACATTTTTTCACTGTCTACTTGGTTCAGTGAATTCTGTAATGTCTTTGAAGTTTATGTGTAGCATACTCAAATAGTAATCATTCTTGCTAAGGAATCATTTTGTAAAATGCCCTTTTTAAGTGTTGCAGAATAATGTTTGAATTAAGTTTATGCCATAATTTCTCAAACTTAAATACAAATATAAAATGTTAAGTGTAATTAAAATGATAGTTTGAAAAAATATAGACTACTCTTTGTGTATGTTGAGTGTGTATGTACGTGTATATATAAATTATAAATACTATAAATTCCATTCAGCTGTTTTATTTTATTTGATAATTGCAGATACCCTAGCCTAAGGATTTTTCAAAAGAGAACTAGAGAGTCTAACCATATTTTTCTTCATATACTTTCCTTTAGATGCTCCATATTCTTGCATGGTTCATGCAAGATGGAATAGAATAGATATATTGGATTGTTCTTTGAATCTGTGCAAATTTTAATCTGTGCAAACCTTATTTTAACCTTTAGTAATGTAGAGAGCTATACAAATCTGTAATATGAGTATTGGCATTCCTTCATTGTTTTTATTGATACGACTGACATAATTTCCACTCTGTCCAGAATGACTTCTGTTGTGTGCGTGTATGTGTGTGTGTGTGTGTGTGTGTGTGTGTGTGTGTTTTACCCATGTTACTTAATGAATTTCATTCTGATTCTGATTTGCACTACTCTGCTGTGTAGAAGGGGTATTATTTGCCTCTTTGCCATTTTGTTAGAGAATGAAATATCCATATATTCAGAGGACACCTAGAGAAGACTAAGACACTGAATTTAGGCTCTCGCTATGTTGAACCAGCAAATATCACTCTTTTCCCTGCTGGCTATAACAACCAGAGTTTCCTATACTTACTTAGTTCAGATTGACTGGAGTAAGGACACATAGACTCATACACTAAATAACATTGAAGAATATTAAAGAAGTAGAATATTCTCTAAATCTGACTTCAAATAACATATCACCCAGTGCAGTTAGAAAGGTAATGAAATAACTTCAGAACAGAGCAAATGTAATATTCAGTGAAAAAGAGGGCCAGGTAGTAAATAAGCATGTATTCCCTCCATTCCCACACAGAAAGAAATGGATCTAAAACACTCCTGTGGAAGAAATCCCTTGGGGTTCTATACAGTGAGTGCAGCAATGTATATGCATAAAATATTGATTTCTTTTCATTTTATGTATCCATGGTTTGTTTAGTTTTTGTTTTTTTTTCAGATCAGTGTAAGTGATATTATTTGTGAAGTATACCAATCACTTAAATGTGTTATCTATCATGGAGGTTTTTCTTTCCATTAAGTATTTCAAATGAAGGATATAAAAGTTAACTTAGATTTCTGGTTGACCAAGGTAGCTGCTTAAGGCACTCCAGGGTTCCATGTCCTCACAACGTCTTTGAACAACCAGCAAACCTGGGCATACCCGTCTTCCTCTTCCTCAGAACCCCGGAAAACAGTTAAAGAGTTGCAGTAACTGGGCAAGTGCCTCAGCAAGAAAATACAATGAAACAATAGGAGTAGCTCATGGTGCCCCTACTGGCCCCTCCTGCCGCTCCTCCCCAGCATAGTGTGGCACAGGCCTGAGCTCTTATTGTGCCTTCCTGTCTGTGTTCCAGAGAGAAGAGTAACCCCTATGCACATAAAGGGGTGCCTGTATGTTGCCACTAAACTGTCAGGCGGCAGAAGGCAGAACTGAACCAGGACACTCCTTTCTGGCTAGTTTTCTGAGAACTTGCCCTTCAGGCAGAAGCAGCCTGTGCACAGCTAAAGCAGTGAAAGCAACAAAAGAATCAAAGTGGCCTGGGGCAAAGGTTTACTGGCTGCAAGACATAAAACAGAACATGTTGCATGATACATGTGACTGCATGGATGAACCTTGAAGACACCGTGTTCAGTGAAATAAGCCAGACCCAAAAGGACAAATACTGTACGATCCCAGTGATATGAAATAATTAGAATAAGCAAACTCATAGATTCAGAATCTAGAATATAGTTTACCAAAGGATGAAGTGGGAGTAGGGAATGGGCAGTTAATGCTTAATTGATACAGAGCTTCTGTTTGGTTTGATAGAAAGGTTTTGGTAATAGATTGGTGGTTGTGGTAGCACAACATTGTGAAAACAATTAACACCACTAAATTGTATATTTGAAAATGGTTAAACGGGAAATTTTGGGTTGTATACATGTTACCATAATAAAAATTTAAAAAAACAAAAACAAAAACAGAACTGCACAACACAAAGATTGAACCCTAAGGTAAGCTATGGCTATAGTTAATGGTATAATTATAATATTGCTTTATCAACTGTAACAAACGCAGCACACAAATGCAAAACATTAATAATAGGGAAAATTGTGAATGTGAAGGGGAATAAAGTTCACCTAATACATGTGGTTGACAAACATATTTTGCATTTTAAGGATTCCTATATTCAAAAAAGTTAAGATCATAGAAACTCCTCAAATACATGGAGTTTATTCTACAGTAAATCTCTTGTGTAGAGTTTTTTTTGGAAAAATTCTATGTGGTAAGGAAACCCTCATAAGATACATATGGTCTTGAATTACACTGAGCTTTCTCCCAGACTTCAAAGTGCAGGAGAGCAAAGCATATCCTTTAAAAGGAAGGAGCGGTGGTGGTGTTGTCTTTTCAAGTTCTTAATGGATGGAAAAAATAAGACTGTGGAGAGTATTAGAAGTAAGAAAAACAGAAATCAGCATTGCATTAGCTTCAGCTAAGGAAATAAAAAAGTTAAGTGGTTACATCTTCTAAAAAATCCTTTAAGCTAAGTCAGCTTGCCTTGATAACAGGATAATGTCAAGTCTCAGAGAAAAATAAATAAATATGTATGAAAGCATCTTTACGTACAACAAACACTGCTAGCCTGAAAAAAAAGAGAAAAATAAATGAATAAATGCCATTACAAAGTCAAAACAGAAGGCAAGTGAGGAAAAATGTTTGTTTCCCTTTTCTCAAACCATAATGTTGAAGGTGATCTAAAATTTGGCATTAAGATTCATTTGTTCCCTTCTTTATCATTTTGAAAATGTTTGTGTATGTGTTCTATATAACCCATTTAAGTCTGCTTTGTGTTTCAATAGTTTTTAGGTGTCTATTTTCTATACCACATTGTAAATCTCTTTTTGAAAGAGGCTGTTCCTTTTTCATGTCTGAAGCCCCAAAAGTACGTTGTATTGTACCAAAAATGTGTGTGTGTGTGTGTGTGTGTGTGTGTTGCATTTTAATTTACTCATGCATAACTCTGGGAATCCTTCAATTTACTCATTTGTAACATGAACTAATGGGACTCAGTAGAAGAGTCGGTTAAGTGGATGGTACCTGGAGTTTTCTATTATATCTGTAGTGAGTTGAAATAACATAGGGGCTATGCCCTGCCGTGATGCCTCAGGATCTCAGACCCTGTCATTGCTCTCTCTGTGACCACTCTTGACACATGCTATACAAGATATACAGCTTCTCCCTGTTTTCAGCATATCCTATCTGGGTTTGTACTCTCACAAAAGTCAAATACACACTCCTCAGTCCCCACTCTTGCTTGACCAAAGGTTACAGCTCCATCCAGGTAACACTATAAAGGCATAGTCCCCAGGTCCACTGCAACCTTCCACTCCCCACAGGCCTGGCTAAGCTTATGCTCCTGGCATGTTCTTCATGTGGCCCTGCGAGGCCTGACACTAATCAGCATTTATTTTTCATGTATCTCTGGTGTCACTTATCCCTGCTGCACCTGATTATCCATATAAAGATCCTTACAACACAATATGTAGCATACATTTTCTTGATGACTTCAAGCTGAAATAATTGCATATTCATTGCCTGATTCAATATATTAATTTGGATGTACTATATATTTTTGATAGCTTTTGTAGAATTAGTATATACAAAAAAAACTGAGTTAATAGTTATGTACGTTTGAATTACTGAGAAAATGACTAAGACTAATCTAAAAATTGCACTATCACTAGAGAAAATTAAAAATTATAAAGGGCAAAGGGGAGAAATTCAAACAGAGGGTGGAGTTCAAGTGTAGTCAACTAAATATTTATTAAAAGTAAGCTTGAAAGTCAGTGCTGTCTATCATTTGTCTTTCAAAGTTATCTTTTTTAAAGTGCATTGGTTTCCACATAATATAATAGGTATCTTCTATGATGTATTATATGTGGTTCTCTTATACTGAAGTTGGGATATTTTCTCAGACAGAGTTTACTTGTAGAAGCTAGAAATCTGTTTAGCCATTTTAAGCAAAAATATATTTAACAGAGGAAGCAAAATTGTAAGCTTGGAGGAGTAGACCCTGGATGGACCATATGTTTGACTCCCAATCATACTACATTCAGGAAGGTGGGGAAGTAGAAGGCTATCCTGGAACTACTGATTTCAAGAAAAATACAGGAACTAAGAAGCTGCTAATATAATAGCCACAGTAGTGTCCTGATATTCAAGGAGATGATATGGGACCACTAGAATATTCCTGCAGACAGTAAAAAAAAAATTAAAAACCCTTCATGACTGTGGTTGTAAGCTATGGAAAAAAGCAAGCCAAAACAGCCTCACTTTTGTCTCCTAAATCTCCTGAAAGCACAACTAGTTTTCAGAATTAATTCAGAGGAGTCTGGAAAAACTGTATTTTCTGGTTTTACTGTCTCTGAAATGTTAGTGCAATAAGTGGATATGCTTGTGTGCATTTGTGTGTGAGTGGGAAAAAATGTAAAAGTATCATGGCTGGATTTTATTTATGGGAAGGTATAAATTTTGAATACCACAGTAAAATGTGGGGAGATGTTGGGTATTGTGTTTGCTGTGCTTCATTGAATTAAACTATTTGGTTCAGATGGCTTCTAATTTGCAGGTTTATATGGTAACCAGTTTGGAGATCTCTACCTGAGACTTGATTTTATGTGAGAAGTTATGGGATCACATTTCAAGGATATGTGGTTGAGAATCTGGAAGGGGGAGCATTTCTTACACTTCTTACAAATCTGTGCAGGAAATCTAAGCACTTCTTACAAATCTAGAACAGGAAAACCTCTTGTTCTAGACCAGCATACAGTAAGAAAAAGATTTCAAAATACAGTTAAAGTGGCGCCAAGTAGAAGCAAAATAGAGGGTATTGTATTCTTGAATCTAAAGATAAGGTTGGAACTTATTACCACAGCAGTATAGAGGTATAAATATAGAAACTAATGAGTCATAAAATGTACATACCAAGGGTTGTTCCTGTTTCCTAATCTTTACTACAACCTCTTGTTGATTTTTCTTATCAGAACCCTTCTCAGGAGATTCAACACACAAGGAAATGTAATAGAAAAAAAGGCAATTTTAGAGATGGTGATTCTACAATTAGAATATTGGAATTGCCTATATCCTCCTTCAAGGAAGATCTTGCTCCCCAACATGGGAGTATGGTCAACAATCTCCAGCTGCCAGTTTTTTTCAGTCCTCCCCAGCAACTGAGAACTACCTGGTGAGAGGTCACATCATGCCTTCCCAGAGCAACCAGACATTTTGTCTTAATTTTTGACAAGTCTGTTAGCCGAGTAGTTTCCTACTGGGTTGAGTGAGGTTTGTTGGGCCTGCACTGCAGTTTACCTCTCCCTCCACCCTACCCCGCTTTCTCTCACTTTCTTTCAGAGGTATTTACGGACATACTTAGAGGTCAACCTATGTTATATCAACTTCTAGATAAATTTTATTATGGATTTCTTCAAACTTAAATGGAATGATAGGAGATACTCTTTGTCTCCAAAACAAGTGTCCATAGAACAAAGTAGAAATTTTATAATGAAAAACATAATTAAATGTTGAATAATTTTTATAAATGAATCAAAATATTTCCAAAAGAAGAGAACCATAGTATTTAATATAAAATAATTCATAAGATCTTTGTTCAAAATTAATGTTTTTGTAGACTAGCAAAAATAATATATTTTTATGTGATAATGTGAAAATATTTTAAGGCTAGGTTTGTTCAAGTTTTAAAGTCAATCATAACGTAGTATTCAATTCCAAATATTTGTTTAAGGTTTAAGAGTACAATCTTCTGACTCTTATTAGGACTGCCTTTCTGAGGAATATCATTTCTGATAAATATACAAAAAATGTTTGCTAAAAGAAATGTGTTACCTTGCTATATCAAAAATTCCCCTGTAAATTTCTCAGGGTTAACAGTCATCCCCTATTCGTCTCCAGTGCTGAGTGCAATATTGGCACATGATAGAAACCCAAGAAATGTTGGTGAAATTAATAAATGATAAATGTATAGAGATTAGGCATATTGTTAACCTGATTTTTCTTCTAATTTAATAAAGAAAATATCTGAATTGTCCATAGATGTTTTATAAAAAACCTTGTTGAACTACTTAAGAAGAACTAAAATTGTTAAATTTTACAATGCAGACTAAAAAAAGAATTGTGATGCTTCACTACATTTAACATAAAAAGAAATAATAACATATTGAACTTAAAAACTGTCAACTTGGATATTAAAGACTTTAATAAATTATTTAATTTTAACACAGTGAAATATGTCATTATTGACATTGAAGGAGAAACTGTAATTTTTAGTAGTTTATTGCCCAAGATCACATAGTTAGGAATTGGAAGAATATGGACACAAACCTACACTTAAAAAGTTCTATCTAAAAGGACTTTACTTTCCATCATGTTTGGAAAAATATTGAAACAAAAACTAAAATGTAGAACTACTGGTAGTTTGTGTTATTTGAAATTAGAAAAATCAGATAAATTGGTGATTAATAATTTTAGTGCATTGATTTATATCCTCTTCTTCAGCAGCATGATTAACAAAGATTAAAAGTAAGACTATGATGCATATTCTATAATGGATACAGATCATTAACGGACACTCCACAAAAAAGCAATTGGACGGGAGGGTGAGGAAGAGATGAATGGGTTGAGTGGGCTAATTAGTAAGCTGGAGTGTAGGAGTAACTGGCAGCAATAATGTTGCAGGACAGAGGCTGCAATCAATGTAGTATAAATAATGATGACTGTAAAACTGTAATAAAAATAACAAGTATGCTAGGAGAAAAGTGCTGTTGCAATCTGATTCAAGTAATGTTTTTTTTTTTTTTGTTTTTTGTTTTTTTTTTTCGGTTCCTACCAGATTTGCTTCTGAAGCTACAAATAAATTAAAAAAATGAAGATAAAATTCAAACTTATCACATTAAATGTAAACCATTTATGACAAATGTATTGTTGTGGCTCACTTGGGAGTATTCATACTTAACAAAGATTTTCCTATATGTTAAAAAAGTTCCATTTAAATGCAACCAATAAAACATAGTGATGCTAAAGTGATAGCTTTAGGAAACTAGTTTGTTTTGGAAAATTGGTAGTGAAAAGCACATAAGCAAATGTATTTTATAATCTTAAAATAATTGTGTACTTAATATATATTTATATATGCATCCATATGAATCTATATGTATGCATGTGTATAAATATATCTGTGTATATATAGTGTGTGGGTATACATACATGTAATCATCAGGCTGAAATGGATTCTAAAGGACTGTTTTGATGTATACAAATAGGAATTCCATATTATTTAATTTAATAACAGTGCTTTTCAAAATTAATTAGTTTCTATAGGAAAATGGAAGTCAAAAATAAAGAACTAGAGTGCAGAGTATCAATACATATTTTATCAAAATGTGATATATTTACTAAGCAATTCAGGATAATTTATGTGTCTGATGCTCAATTATTAATATTTGGAATTAGAATTTAGATGGTATTTTAATATTTTTTCCATGTACTTAGCAGCAGCTAAAAAACTGAACTAAAAGAACTATAATAGAAATAGGGGTGAAAAATAAAGATCAAAGTTAAGTAGTATATAAGTAGATCTCAATAAAATACATCACTTCATAAAAGATGCATGTTCATTGATACATATTGCTAAATCTCACATATCTTAAACAAGTAATTTACAAAGGGAATCCCAGAAAATATATGAATAAATGTACCTCTTAGAAATTTGTTCAGCTATAAAATCCGCAGGAGATTTCAATTTCCTCCTTTGTCATCCTGTGAAAAATGAGTTTTATTATGGAAAGTGTTGCAACATTTAGCTTATTGGGGATTCTTAAATTATAGTTGCCCCACTTCAGCAGCCCCATTTTAGTATAATCAGATTCATTCATGAGTTCCACAAATATTTATTGAAACTATAATTTCTCTATAGTATGCTAGTATGATAATGAAATTGTATTGCTTTAAAAGAATTCGAACATTATACCTATAGGCCCATTTAAACTTAAAATATTTAAAAATTATTTACTAGCATGCACAGTCAGAACAATTTTGAATAACGGTGTCCTCATAGTTGTTTCAAGATACACTTACATAATTTCTATTTTTCCATTGTGATTTTATATTAACTTTATACATTATAGATTAACTTTACATGTTGTTTTACTTTATAGTATATTTAAGAACACTGTACTGTATCCAAAGAATTTTAACATTCATTATCTCACTTGACAGTACTGGTAAATTATTTTGCAACCAGTGAACATAACTTGATCTAGGTCATTCAGCTACTGAGTTAATTAGTACAATTATCTAGTAGCTGGTAGGATTGAAACCAAAGTTCCAGGATTTTAATTTCTAATGCATAGTTATTTTTATTAAAACACTCCTTCACTCTAACATAATGAATTCATTGGGTACATACCATTTTATTAGTACAAACCAAATACAGTTTCCAAATTCCCTGAAAAGATTCAACAAAATAGATTTTAATTTTTAGTGAAGAGTAATAGTATGTTTTTAGATTTTTATTTTTTATTTTTTTTTTTTGTTATTTGCTTTTTTGTTCTACCAGGAATTAAACATCTAAAAGCTTTATTGGAAGAGTCATAGTCTTAATCACTGAATAGCCCCAGAATTTAATCAATTTGAGATGCAAAAATTTGAAGCAAAATTAGGAACAATGGACTCTAATACTCTATTTATTAATATAAACTTGCTAAACAAGTTTGGAAATTCGAAAAGAGATTTTGGTGGGAGAACATATTATTATTTCCCTTACTGATTTTAGGTGGCAATGCATTGAAGGTTCTATGGAGCAGTGGTTCTCAAACTTTTTGGCCTCAGAAACCCAAGAGCTTTTGATTATGTAGATTATATCTAGTGATTGGATTGTAAATGTTTAATAACTGGCTCTCTAGGAGTGGAAAACAAACAAACAAACCTTGATTTTGTGAAATTCACTGATTTCTCCGGTGTTAATACTCCAAACATGTTCAATTTCAAGCTATCAATGTGACATAACTGAATGAACAAATGGAAAGAAATAGGCCCATTTAGCTCTTGCAAGCTTATGCAAGCCAGTTTCAGCATACCACCATATCTCTCTACGTATTTACTATGAAGTAAATTAAAACATAAATTTTAAAGATAATTAGAGATGTATTCATTTTATAACAACAAATTCATTATATGTTAATAAAAATAACATTTATAAAAATAATTTTTTCAAATAAAAAATTTAATTTCTTTTAAAAAATTAAAGGGATATGTGGCATCATTTTTCAACTTTGTAGTTTTCTTTAATGTCTGGCTTAAACGAAGATAGCTGGATTCTCATATGTGATCAAACATTCACTCTTCTGCAGCTTCACATATTTGAGAGCCAGTGAAAAATTGCACTGCACACTCATGAAATATCAAGACAGAAATGACATAACATTTTAGTATTATTCATGAAAATAGTTGGTCTTCCAGATCCACTGAAAGAAACCTAAAGATTCACTGGGATATTTAGATCACACTTTGAAAAACACTACCCTACAGAAATAGTTGGAACTAAGAAATGGCCTATGTGGAAATTGTCTAAAAAAAGGAAAGTAGGATACCATGTATATGATTATTATTCTTTTGGAGATAGACCAAGAAAAAGAAACCATGAGACATGTTATTAAAGAGTTAAATGATCATAAACTTACTGGAAAATCTGAGCTAGGGCCAGGAAATTGGAGGGCCTGAACCAAAATGAGCTTTTAAAATATAGGGATTTATTAAGTATCCTACTTTTCTATGCTTTCCAGGTTTGTAGCAGACATACTAATATTACACAGGAAGTAATTAAAAATTTTAGTGCAGGTAACTTTAATAAATTGACAATGACTAAATTTATTTTCAAATATACTTTGGGGAAATCTAAAATTTGCACACACACACACACACACACACACACACACACACACAAAAGGAAAAAAAAATAGTCACAGTTAAGGCAATTTATATAGTTAAGCTGTTAGAGTGCATCAAGTAACAAAATAAAGATAACAAATGGGCAAATTGATTATTTTTCCCAATGAAGTTAAACCAATTCTGCATAGGAATTGCAGCCCAGATACACTCTCTGAGATGATTTTAGGTTTTTATGATACTTATGTGCATTTTTACCTTAGAATTCTTGGGTGTATCCATGAAAACAGTCTTGGAATTCATTAAAACATTGATCTAGTCAATAAGATTAATGATTATTGGAAGTCACAGTAGTGTGTATATGGCAAAAAAAAAGTCATTAACATAGTCAATATTTCCAACTTGATTTTGTAAGTAAATCAGAAGTAAATCAAAGTTTCATTCTAGAAATTGGATTTTTTCCTTATTATTTGACCCCATATTATACTGCAAACACAGAATGTCCCAATTAGAGGATAGCATTATTATAGAGTAAGATATAAACTTTTTTGACCAACATAATAAACCTAATAAATGTATACTAAAAATATAAAAGGTGATTGCAGGAATAATTTTGATGTAGGGGGGAAAAAACTTCCAGAAGTGATTGCCAAAGGAAAATAAATTTCGGTGGAATGTTATTTTTGGTTTTGGGAAAATAAAACTGAGTTACATAATTACATGGGCTTTTATAGGCATTAAGCAAGATAATACATGGCATAGTGAGTACACTGATTGTGTGAGAGAAATGAAAGTTAGTACATGAGATCACTGAAAGATATCATAAGTATTTTCTACATATGCAAGAAACATTGAGAATTGGGAGAGGGAAGTATGAGCAGAAAACATGGCTAGAAAAAATACCTGGAATTTTTTTTTTAATTTAATGAAAAATATAAACCCACAAGAAGATAAAAGAATCCTAAACACAGCAAACACAAGGAAAACTATATCAGGCAAGATGTGAGCAGCTACTAGGATGGAAGCAGCTCTAGGCTGGCTGGACCATCAAGAAGTCCTGGAACTCGTGTACTCACTTTTCATTAATGGTAGAGAAAGTATAAGGGGTTGATTTCCTGGGGACACACAGAGGAGTCTTCTTTGGGAACATAGAGGATTTTAGAGATATGGAACTTGCTGGAAAATGTCCAAACTTGGTGCTAGAGCACTCTCAGTCTGAAGATCTTGTCCTCAGTTCATAGTCCTGCATAACTCTCAACCCAAAAGAAAAGCTCAAGTCTTCTAATAAAAAAAGGCACATCAGAGTAAAATTGCTTAAAACCAATGGGAAAGGGAAATTTTTCATAGCTGTCAGAGAACAAAAGTACAGTAGGTACAATGAAATAAAAATAAGAATGAAAGCACCTTTATCACTAGAAATCATGTAAATTAGAACACAATGAAACATTTGAAAATACTAAAATAAGCAGGAGAAAAGAAATAAAGATCAGAGCAGTTATCAATGAAATTAAAAAAATCAGAGAACAATGAAGAAAAATCAATGAAACCAAGAGATGCTTCTTAGAGGAGACCAATAAAGTTAACAAAACTCTTGCAGGAATCATCAGGAAAAAAAAATAGAGAATAGAAGTTACCAATTACAGGTATGAGAGCGGTGGCATCACTCTAGGGTCTACAGATTTAAATGGATCATAAGGAAATATTATGAACAACTTTATGCCAATAAATTCAACTTACATGAAATAGACAAAACCCAAGAAAGGCAAAAACTACCAAAACTAACCCTAGAAGAAGTAGATAACCTCAACAGATATATATATCTATTAAGGAAATTGAATTTATAGTTAAACCCTTGACAAAAAAATTCCAAGTCCAGATGGTTTTGTTGATAAAGCCTAATAATATAAGAGACAAAAGTGCCAAGTTTATACAAACTCTTCCAGGCATTGAAAAAGAGAAGATGTATTGCTGACAGGGCGGCGCGGGAATGAGACACAGACACAAAGTTAAGAATTAAGGGAGCAGGGGGCCCACTTAGTGGCGCCCGATCAGGGACCTTAAGAACCGGACCTGGTTCCTGACAGAAGAATCGCTTGAACGACTGAGGTACTGCGGCGCTGGAACTTGGGTAGAGGTAACGGCCATCTTTGGTATGTGTTCCTTGTAGAACAACCCCGAGCATTATAAGCAAGGTAATGGGTAATGTTGAAGGACACAATAAATATGTTTCCTGTTTTTCCCTCTTACGGCAGCTGCTGTGGGCCAGCGGTGTCAAGGTGGGGGAGTCACAAATCTTAGAAATGCTGATTATTAGTCAACAACAAAGATGCTTTTCAAATCTTTCTGTAAGACCAGTATTACCCTGATACTAAAATAAGACAAAGGGCATAGAGAAAAGAAAACAACAGACCACTATCCATCATGAAAACAGATTATAAAAATTTTAACAGAATCTAGCAAATTGAATCCAGCAATACATAAAGAAAGATATGTCATGACCAAATGAAGTTCATCCTCAAAAGGCAAAATTGGTTTAACATTTGAAATTACTCAATTCACTTATATAATGATTCACCTATATGGACAAACTGAAAACTACAATGATAATATCAAAACATTGAATTCATGTAATTCAATATCCACTCCTATTAAAAGCCATAGCAAATGAAGAATTGAAAGGAACTGCCTTATTTTCATGAATGTGCATCTATATAAAACATAGCTAACAAGATTGTGGTGAAAGAGTGTTTTCCATCTAATAGGTGAAAGGCAAGAACACCCCCTCTATTGCTGCTTTTCAATATTGTACTAGAGGTTTTACCTAATGCAATAGCCCAAAGGAAAGAAGTCTGACTACTCTGAAACTTCCATGCTGGTGAGGCCATGGGTGAGTAGAGTGCCCCAGCCGAACTCAGCTGACAGCTGTTGTGAATGGCTGGCCATGAGTGAGAGCCATCTTGAATGTTCAAACCAGTTAAGCTCTCATGACAGATAACATCTCACTTGAATTGCATGAAAGACCCCAAGTGAGAACTTGACTTAGTAAGTCAAGCCGTTCCTAAATCTCTGACTTGCAAAATGTTGGGCAATGTATGAAATAATCTAACACAGTTGAAATAGATGAATCATGTTAAGTGAGGTCTTTTTGGATGTTTATATAGATGAAAGATTTGCTTAGTAGGAAGTCAATAAATCAAATGAATTGGCTTCTTTTAGAGGGTTTGGGAAGACTATGTACTCCTTTATAAAAGAACCTCATTTTCTGTGACACTAGAAGCCATTTATGTGTTATGCCCAAATATCAAGTGATGAATGGGTATGTGTATATACAAGTGGGACCAATCATATTCTCTTGTTCTAAAATTTGTGAGACACCCAAGGAATTAGAATAAGAACGAAGTTAGATTAATGTTAGAATGGATGAATGAAAGTTTACAAATTCCATCTTTTTGTCTTCACTTATTGATTCTTTACTCAATGATATTGTCTATTTCTTTGAAATAATCCAATTTCCTTTCTATAAATTTGCCCTCAATTTTAATGTATTTAATGTATCTTTGCATTATTTGAAGGTATGCAATAAATTTCTGAAGTTAAGATCAAGAATTTTGTTTAAGA
Organism: Choloepus didactylus; assembly: GCF_015220235.1. Classification (NCBI taxonomy): domain Eukaryota; kingdom Metazoa; phylum Chordata; class Mammalia; order Pilosa; family Megalonychidae; genus Choloepus; species Choloepus didactylus. The sequence continues at coordinate 88,392,135 of NC_051313.1, forward strand.
TAGTGCTTCAAGTTAGGATTCAGACATTTATATCTGATTCTAAAACTGCACTATTTCCACTGAATCATGATTCCTCATCATACTGTAATGGGATAAAGGGGAATTGAACGTACTCTCCTCTCCTCTGCACTTCTCCTAAGCATTGCTTCTGAGGAGAGGAGAGGATAGTAGAATTATAGAAGACTTGTGACAGAGAAATTGACTGTAATATATGACAAAAAATGATGGATCAGAATTTATGATCTTGCTCTTACAAGTTTGTTACCACGTAATATTTTTTATTTGATTTTAAGTGAACAACCTTACTACACTTCTCCTTTAGTCATCTGTATCATGAATTGTTCATCACATTCAATAAAGTTTGTTTTCTTAGTATCTTTAGGCTTTAAAGTTACAGGAGTTCAGTCATTTTAGAGTTGCTACATTCTGTGAAAGACCAAGGGGGAAATGATTAGAGCAGCTCATTAAGGAAAGAGACAGTTAAATTCAGTGAACTGATCATAGTGTCCAGAAAGTTTACTGGATATACTTTTTAAGGATATGTGGCAAGAGTATTTCCAAAGATATAAAAAAAAGCTGATCTTTTTAGAAAATCTCAGGAAAGTTAACCCTGGATCAGGTGCAGTGTTACCATTATATCTGAACAGGGTCATAAGTACTTCAGATACTATACAATTTTTCTCACTACCTATGGATAAAATATGCAAGAGTCCTTCCTCAGCTCTTTATTCAAAATAGGTAATGCACATTTTATTACATTAAGAAGAAAGCAAAAGCCCAAGCATATCATTATGTTTAACTTAATTTTTTTCAGTTGTGTTTTTTTTTATTTTGAAATAAATTCAGTTACATGAATAGTTGCAAAAACAATACTAGCCCTATACACAGAATTCCATCATACCCTGACCCTTCTCCCCCGATAGCTCAATCCACCAAATTTAACATGCTGTCACATCACTATTTCTTTCCCTCCCTATCTATCATCCATCATCTATTGCTCTATCTTCTGAACATATGAGAATTAGCTGCACACATCCTTGAACATACACTATATTTCACGTATGTACCTCCCATGAACAAGAACATTCTTTTATGTAATTCCATTAAGCAAACCTAAGAAGTACAAGAGATTCAACAATGATACAAAGCTTACATTCTATATTTCCTTTTCCATACGTCTCAACTGTGTCCCTTTGAGCCACCTGTCCTCCACCCTCCAATTCCATCCAAGTTCATCCTTAGCATTCAATTGTCATCTAGTTAGACTGTCTTTTTTTTTTTTTCAGTTGTGGAAACATATATACAGCCTAAATCTTCCCATTCCACCCCCCTCCCTAGCCTTCCATTAGTGGGATTAATCACATTTAGAATGATGTTATGCTCTTTCCCACCATCCATTACTAGAAATTTCCCTTCACCTCAAACAGCAACCCTACACTCCTTTCTTAACTCCCCATTGCCCCTTCCCCCATTTCTCTTAACCCAAACTCTACTTTTCATCTCTATGGTTATATTCTCTGATAATTTCTTTCTGTTTACTGTGGGGCTTAAAATTAACCTCTTAAATCCCTATCAATCTAGTTTTTCTTTGATACCACCTTCCCTTCAATAGGGCACATAAACTATGTTCCTATACGCCTTCATTCTCCCACCTTTATATAGTTGTCTAAAATTACATATTTTACATTGAGTTCAAAACCACTGATTTGTCCTTGGAGTTTGTGTATTTTTTATCATGTAAGAAGTAAATAGTGGAATTATAGTTCAAAAATTATTGACTTCTATTTGTATTCCATTGTGTTTGGAGAATGTTCTTTGGGTATTTTCAATTTTTTTTTTTTTTTAATTTCTTGAGGCTTGTTTTATGTCCCAGCTTATGGCCCCTTCTGGAGAAAGATCTGTGATCACTAGAGAAAAATGAGTGTCCTGGTGATTTGGGATGTAAGGTACTATATATGTCTGTTAAAATTCTCTATATCTCTTTCTCCTTTCTTTGTCTCTCTGTTGGTAGGGCTTCCTTTAGAATCTGAAGTAGTGCAGGTCTTTTATTGGCAAAGTCTCTCAGCATTTGTTTGTCTGTGAAAAATTTAAGCTCTCCCTCAAATTTGAAGGAGAGTTTTGCTGGATAAAGTATCCTTCGCTGGAAATTTTTCTCTCTCAGAATTTTAAATATGTCATGTCACTGCCTCCTTGCCTCCATGGTGGCCTCTGAGTAGTCACTACTTAGTCTTACGTTGTTTCCTTTGTATGTGGTGAATTGCTTTTCTCTTGCTGCTTTTAGAACTTGCTCCTTCTCTTCAGTATTTGACAGTCTGATCAGAATATGTCTTGGGTTTATTTGGATTTATTCTATTTGGAGTTCACTGGGCATTTATGCTTTGTGTGTTTATATTGTGTAGAAGGTTAAGCAAGTTTTCCCCAATGTTTTCTTTGAATACTCTTTCTAGACCTTTACCCTTCTCTTCCCCTTCTGGGACACCAATGAGTCTTAAGTTTGGACGTTTTATTTTATCTATCATATCCCTGAGATCCATTTCGATTTTTTTGATTTTTTTTTTCCATTCTTTCTTTTGTTCTTTCATTTTCTGTTCTGTGGATTTCTAGGACACTGAGATGTTGTTCAGCTTCCTCTAGTCTTGTATTGGGACTATCCAGAGTCTTTTTAATTTGGCCAACAGTTTCTTTTAGTTCCATAAGATCTTCTATTTTTTTTTTACTCTTGCAATGTCTTCTTCATGCTCTTCTAGGGTCTTCTCTATGGCACTTATATCCTGGGCCATGGTCCTCTTGATGTCCTTTAAATCCTTTGCCATGTTTTCGTTGTTCGATTGTAGTTCTTTGATTAATTGTGCGAGGTACAATGTTTCTTCCGAGATCTTGATTTGTGTGTTTAGAGCTGGATTCTCCATATCGTCTGGTTTTATCATATGCATTCAGATTTTCTGTTGTTTTTGGCCTCTTGGCATTTGTTTTGCTTGATAGGGTTCTTTCAAGTTGTAACAAAAAAAAGGATATCGATCTAATTTTTCAGAGACACAGTTTGGTGACATACACTTTCTCTAACTAACCAGCAGATGGCATCTGTGAGTCACCTATATCCCTCAAGTCAGTTCTCAACCTTTTTCTCCATGGTGTGTGGGGAAATGATTCTTGTGGGTTCAGTTGGAGAACTCAGTTTGGGTGTGTTGCTTGAGCCATCCGCCCTGAATGTGGGGCGTGTGTATGGGTGGCCAGGGAGGAAGGGCAGTTCTACTGTTCAAATCTCTCAGGTTCCAGGAGATTCAAGGCCATCACAAGAGTCTAAGCCTTCATTTCAGTTCAGCCCCAGACCCTCTCTCTCACTGTCCCACAAACCACCGGACTTGGTGTAGTCTCTCTGGGTTCTCCAAGCAGGTCCCCCCTCCCGACCACAATTCTCCAGAAGCTCAGCCGAGGGAATGCTGTGCTATGTCATCAGTGCATGCTGTCCCTCAAGGGAAGCCCTGGGCTGCCGGGCTGTGCCGCAGGGCTCTCAGCTCATTTCCAAATGCACAATGTCTGAGGCTGTCATTACTGCAATGCCTTCCAGACTGAGAACAGCTGAGGTTTTCTCCACAGAGAGAGAGTGAGGGACAGAAAAACTCTCAAGTTCACCCATCAGCCAGAGATAGCACCCGATTCCCTGGGCTCCATATCCTGAGACAGATATGTCCCCCGATTCTCCCAAGGTCAGTTGTCACCAAAAGCCTCTGTCTGCTTGTTGAGGATTCGCTGTCTGTATTGAGCAGTTAATATTAAAACCTCACTTGGAGCTGGGCTGAGAGAGTGCACGGTGTGGCTTCCATGAGGGAGGGGCTGTCAGCTCTAGGTTCTTGGCTCTCAGCGCGGGTCCACAGTTTTACTTGCAGATTTTATGCTGTGATCTCAGGCATCCCTCCCAATTCATGTCGGTGGATGTTGAGTGTACAGTCATGTTTGTCTCCACGCTGTTATTCCAGGTTATTTACTTGTTTTTTGTTCATTTATGAATTGTTCTGGGGAGATTAAGTCTTCCACTTCTTTCTATGCTGCCATCTTCCCATTCAGTTCATTTAATTTAATTTTATGTGTCTAATTAGCTAGGTTAAAATCTCCAATTGTTTAATCAAACACTGGTCTAATTGTTACTATAGTATTTCATAGAGAGGGATTAGCATCTACAAGCCGTTGACTTAAAGTAATTGAGATTATACTCAGCAATGTAGATGGGCCTCATCTGATCATTTTGAGGTCTTAAAAGGGAGAACTGAACGTTTCAAGTTAACTTTACACTCCTCTCTGGTCTCCCCTACAGACTTGGATTATAGACTTTAACATCACTCATTCCAGTATTTCCAGCCTCTAACCTGCCATATGGAATACTTATTTGTCAGCTCCCATAATCATATGAACTAATTTTTTATAACAAATAAATATACAAACAAACGTGTGTGTGTGTCTGTGTGTGTATACATATCTTGTAGATTCTTTTTCTTGGGAGAAACCTGATTAATCCAGATTTTGGTATCTGAGGAGGGGTCAGCTGTAACAAAACATAAAAATGTAAAAGTGGTTTTGAAATTGGTACAGGTTACAAGAATTTTGAGGTACTTAATAGAAAAAGCCTATATAGTTTTGAAAAGACAGTTGGTAGAAATATGGACATTAAAGGTGATTCTAGTGAGGCATTGGAAAAAAATGATGAATTAATTATTGGAAACTGGAGGAAAAGCAATCTTTGTTTTAAAGTGGCAAAGAAGTTCATTAAATTGTGTTCTGATATTGATGGCAGACAGAACTTGTAACTGCTGGACTTGTATATTTAGCTGAGGAGATTACTGGGCAAAGTGTAGAAGACACAGCCTGGTTTCTCCTTGCTGCTTATTATAAAATGTGAGAGAAGACAGATAAATCGAAGACTGAACTGTTAAGCAAAAAGGAACCAGCACTAGTCGAGTCAGGAAAGTCTCAGTCTATCCAGATAATTTGCCCTGGATATGAGGCTGTGAGTGTAGCTGAATGAATTTTAGCTAAAGACATTAGTTATATGGCTCATGCATTCAATCAATAATCTCAGAGCAAGTTAAGAATGGGAATGCAATTATTCAGGAAGATCTGTGGAAGATCCTTTTGTCTGCTGGCTCAGAATCCTGTGAATTTCACACAGACCAATACAGTTTTGAAAATTTTATAACAGCAGAAACACTGCCAGCTTGGACTAAAAGAGATAGATATGTCAAGAAAAATAAATAAATAAAATGAAGAATGACTCCAATAGCAAAAACATGAAGGTAAAATCTACACTGAAGGGATTTCCTCTGGCCAAGAGAGAGGGGCTACCCAGGCATTTGCAGAGGGCAGACCCACCCTGGTACTCAGAGATTGGGGTGTTCATCAGCATTTGGGGAGGATGTAGACACAACCTCAGAATTTGGAGAGCATGGGCTCTTGCCCAGTGTTCAGGGAGGGTGTGACCAACACCATAGTATTCCAAGAGGAAGTGGCTGCCAACCCAGTGTTTGAGGAGAATAGGTCTGCTGTTCTGGTGCTCAGAGAGGATGGGGCTACCAATCCAAGCAACCCAGAGGAAAAAGCACTGAGCCACAGACTACTCCCAGGGCCACATACAGAGGGGGATTTTACCCCAAGATGGACCACACCCATAATGATTTAGATGAGATTCTGCGCTTAAAGTTGTTATAGAAATGGTGCAAGATTTGGGGAATGTTAGAATGGGGTGAATGTATTCTGCATGTGGGAAGAATATGGCTTCCTGGAGTTCAGAGAGCACACTTTTATGGATTGAAACATGTCCCCCACAGACATGTTCAAGTCCTAACCCCAGTTATGTGAATGTGAACTCATTTGTAAATAAGATCTTTGAAGAAGATGTTGCCAGATAAGATGAGAACCAAATCGGAATAGGATGTGCCTGCATCAAATTTGAAGGGTGTCCTAATGAGCACAGCAAATTTGGACTTTGCAATTAGGAAACAGACAGGAGAAAGACTGCCTTGTGACAGAGAATGAGTAATGGATGGCCAGGAGAGCCACCATCATAACACTACAGATTTCAGAGAAGCATGGCCATATGGAAACCTTGATTTCAGACTTCTAGTCTTCAAAACTGTGAGACAATTTCTATAGTTTAAGCCAACTAGCCTGTGGCATTTGTTATAGCAGTCCTCACAAACTAAGCAGCAATTAGTTCTAATATTAAAAAGCTTAAGTTCATTTCTTTATATTGTGTAAATAATACTTAAGATCATTATAACAAAGGCAATTCTCATCAGTGTTAAGATGTTACTAAATGACTGCCACTGTCATGGAACTGTCACTGTTTAGACTTCTGCTTCCTTAACAACTAACCTTGACATTGGGATTTATATCTCTTCTAAAGAATCATCTTTTAACAAACCCATCTAGGACTTGTTTCAGTAAGCATGGTCAATAAACCCAGAAAGCCAATTATTCCAAAAGACAATAAGCTTTTTTTTCTGTCCAATAGTCCATATATTAATGGATCAATAGCAATTATATTGAATATATAATCTATGTTAAAGGAGTGTATCAGCATTATCTTGGATGATTTTGTTGCACAAGATACACATACCTGGAACTATTCCAGACCTATTAGAGAAACTTTTCTGGAATTGAATTCCAGTATAGATTTGATGATTTGTTTTCTGAATTTGAAAAAAGTTACTGTATTTCTTAGTGCTCATCCATAAAATGGGGATAAAAGCAATCCTTCCCCACATAAGATTTTGTAAAGCTGACAGTGTAGACTTCAAATGTTAGCTGTTACTATTTTGTTCTTCAAAGCCTTCATCATCATCATCATCATTTGTGCCGGTTTGAATGTATTATGTCCCCCAGAAAAAGCCATATTCTTTGATGCAATCTTGTGGGGCAGACATAATAGTGGGGATGAAGTTGGAACGTTTGGATTAGGTTGTTTGCATGGAGATGTGCCCCACCCAACTGTAGATGATAACTGATGGGATAAATCCATGGAGGCATGGCCCCACCCATTCAGGGTGGGCCTTGATCAGTGGAGCCATATAAACGTGCTGACTTAAAGAGATGGAATTCAGTGCAGCTGTGAGTGACATTCTGAAGAGGAGCAAGCTTGCTAGAGAGGAATGTCCTGGGAGAAAGCCATTTTGAAACCAGAACTTTGGAGCAGACTCCAGCCATGTGCCTTCCCAGCTAACAGAGGTTTTCCGGATGCCATTTGCCATCCTCCAGTGAAGGTACCTGATTACTGATGTGTTACCTGGGACACTTTATGGCCTTAAGACTGTAACTGTGTAGCCAAATAAACCCCCTTTTTATAAAAGCCAATCCATCTCTGGTGTTTTGCATTCTGCAGCATTAGCAAACTAGAACATCATTCTTAGAGTGTTTCATAAGAAATGGAAATAAATATCATTTTGCTCATAATAAATCCCCTTCTCTACATTTTGCTGTAGATTAAAATGAATTAGTTTCTTTTCATAAAATGGATTACTTACATTATGTATAAATCCATTTTTATTAGAAATAAACAAGATATGTACTATAACTGATGTATTCAAATAACATATGTAATACATGAGGGCAGATTAATCCCCTGACCACAGAAAACTAGATGATATGATGAAGAAATTATTTGCAAATTAAAATATATAAATCATTATGGGTGTGGTCCATCTTGGGGTAAAATCCCCCTCTGTATGTGGACCTGTGAAACCTAGGAGAAAAGTTATCTGCTTCCAAAACACAATGATAGGACAAGCACATGACAGACATTCCCATACCAGAAGGAAGAAATTGGAGGGAAAAAAGGAGTCACCAGTTCCAAGCATGTCCAAAACCCAGAGGGAGAATTCCTTTAGATTCCATGTTCTGGGAGGGTATAAAAATATTGAAGTTTATTATTTAATATTTGTAATATTTACTACATTTTGGTATCACTGGATTATTTTCATGAATAATACAGGGATATTTATAGTATAAATATATATTTATATGGTGTAAATTTTTGCATTTACTTCCAGAAACTCCCTATGAGGCAATAAATGGTATATTGTTAAACAATTCCATTGACTCAAACTGATGAACTTCGATTTCTCAGAACAATTGTTATGCTTTCATGTGGCTTATTTAAAAATAATTGTGTTAGTACTCAGTAGGTTTCAAAATAACTAAAATGACTGCATTATTTCTATGTTACAGTATAAAGAGTTGTTAGAAATGCCTAGAGGATTAGGGACTGATATTGAAAGACTTTGATTTGTTTTCTTCAAATTGAGCACAAAAGCATGTGTATAAAACTTTATTATGCTGTTTTAGTAGAAAGTGTAGCAGCACATGATAGACTGCTTCAATAAAACTATTTGATATTGTGAAAAATTAAAAAACTTTCTTTATTAAATTACCAAAAAGAAACCTTCCCTGAAATGCTTCTTCTGTGAAACACTGTATGAAGAATTAATCTGACTCAACTTAGTAAGCAAATGGAACCATTTTGGTTTTGATATAGTTTTCATTTTATTCCTCTCAATTAAATATACATATTTGATATTGTGCACACCATAAGGTGCATTAAGCCTAATAATGTATAACCTGTTTCTAAAACTTAGAAAATACATGGACTTCAGATATACATATACTGTATAAAAATTCATTATATAATTATTGAGTACTTTTGTGCATCAGATATTGTGCAGAACACCCTGTATATTGTGATATTAATAAGTTATGTGGAGGAGGCGGAAGATGGCAGCTTAGAGAGGAGTGGAAGCTAAGTAGTCCCCCTGGAACAACTGAAAAAAAATAGAAACAACAAGTAAATAATCCATAATAACTGCAGGGGGACAAACGAGACCGTCCATTCATCATACACCAAGCTGAATTGGGAGGAATGCCTGAGATCACAGCATAAAATCTGTAAGTAAAACCTGCAGATCCAAGTCAGGAGACCCCCTCCCCCATAGCCCGAGCTGCAAAGCTTTGTGGCTCCAGAAAGCAGCTCTCTCCCAGCGAATGAATATAGCTCAGCTGGGCTCTAACTGGGGTTTTAAGTAGCGAGTGTGAACTGCTCACTACAGGTATGAATCCCCAAAAAACAGACAGAGGCTTTGGGTGGTTACTGACCTTGGAGAGCCAGGGGGTCACCTCAGACTAGATCTGAAAGGGACTATCTGTTTCTTCTTTGGCTCAGTGGAGAAAACCCCTGCCATTTTCAGTTCCCAGGACTGTGACTCAGAGAAGTGTGGAGATAGCACAAGCAGAGAGAGAGAGACCATTGAAATGCTAATGACCTCCCCTTAGGGGGTCTATCTTCTCTAAGAGGAAAGGGGTGGGGCCCTTTCCATTCAGAACCAGACCCCAGAGCCTGGGGAAACATGGCCATACCTCCTCACACCAGTCAAGATTTATAGGTTAACAGGCGCCACCTGCTGGGCAGAAAAGCACAGTGACCCGAGGCATCAAAGGGTGGAGCAATTTTCTAAGACATACCCTCAGGGAAACCAGTTACTGAACATATAGGAAAATCTTTGTTAAGTATGAATACTCCCAAGATGAAAGACACAATGGAAACATACAACAGCAGATCTCAAGAGGCAGAAGAAAACACTCAGGAACTGGAGAACAAAACACCTGAAAGCCTACATGCAAAGGAGCAGATGGAGAAAAGAATGAAAAAATATGAGCAACGTCTCCAGGAACTTAAGGATGAAACAAAGTTCAATAATGTACATATCATTGGTGGCCCAGAAGGAGACGAGAAGGGAAAAGGGGCAGAAGCAATAATAGAGGAAATAATTAATGAAAATTTCCCATCTCTTATGAAAGACATAAAATTACAGATCTGTGAAGCGCAGTGTACTCCAAACAGAATAGATCTGAATAGGCCTATGCCAATACACTTAATAATCAGATTACCAAATGTCAAAGACAAAGAGAGAATCCTGAAAGCAGCAAGAGAAAAGCAATCCATCACATACAAAGGAAGCTTAATAAGACTATGTGCAGATCTCTCAGCAGAAACCATGGAGGCAAGAAGGAAGTGGTGTGATATATTTAAGATACTGAAAGAGAAAAACTGCCAACCAAGAATCTTATATCCAGCAAAGCTGTCCTTCAAATATGAGGGAGAGCTCAAAATATTTTCTGACAAACAGACAATGAGAGACTTTGTGAACAAGATACCCGCCCTACAGGAAATGCTAAAGGGAGCACTACAGAGTGATAGAAGACAAGAGTGCATGGTTTGGAACACAATTTGGGGAGATGGTAGCACAACAATGTAAGTACACTGAACAAAGATAACTATGAATACGGTTGAGAGAGGAAGGTTGGGAGCATGTGAGACACCAGAAGAAAGGAGGAAAGATAAAGACTTGGACTGTGTAACTTGGTGAAATCTAGAGTGTTCAACAGTTGTGATAAAATGTACAAATAGTTCTTTTATGAGGGAGAACAAGCAAATGTCAACCTTGCAAGGTGTTAAAAATGGGGAAGCATTGGGGGAGGGATGCGATCAACATAAACTAGAGACTATAACTAATAGAATCATTGTATTATGCTTCCTTTAATCTAACAAAGGTGATATACCAAGGTAAATGCAGGTAAGAGGGGAGTATAGAGGAAGTATGTTAGACACTTGACATTGGTGGTACTGTCTGATTCTTTCCTCTACTTTGATTTAAAGTTATTTTTCCTTTTGCTGCTTCTTAGCTGTGATTTTTTTTTCCTCTGTCTTTTGCCTCTCTGCCTTCTCTGACTCTCCCTCCTGCCTTGTGGAAGAAATGTAGCTGCCCTCATATAGATAGTGGTGAAGGTGGTGAGCACAGAGAACCATCGATTATTTACTTAGGATGGAATGTATGGTGAGTGAACAAAACCATATTAAAAAAAAAATTGGTTGATGACAAAACCTTGAGGGCAGTATACTGAGTGAAATAAGCCAGTCACATAAGGGCAATTATTGCAGGGTCTCACTGATAGGAATGAATTATAATATGTAAACTCATAGACATGAAATATAATGTACCAAGATATAGGACAAGGTTTAAGAAGGGAGCAGTTGCTTAGTATGAGCAGAATGTTCAACTAGGATGAACTTAAATGTTTGGAAATGAACAGAGGTGTCGGTAGCAAGATGTGAGAATAACTAACAGTGGTGAATGGCATGTGAATGAGGTAGAAAGGGGAAGCTCAGAGTCATATATGTCACCAGAAGGAAAGTTGGAGATCAAAAGATGGGAATGTATAAAATTCAATCCTATGGTGGGCAATGTCCATGATTAACTGTACAAATATTAGAAATTGCTTCCATGAACCAGAACAAATGTATGACAATACAAATAGAAATTAATAATAGAGGGATATATAGGGAAGAAATATATACCTATTGCAAACTATATACTACGGTTAGTAGTATTTCAACATTTTTTCATAAACAGTAACAAATGTACTATACCAACACTATGAGTCAACAATTGAGAGGGGTTGGTTAGGGATAGGGGAGGATTCAATTTTCCTTTTCTTTTTTTCTTTTTTTATCTTTCACTTTATTTCTTGTATGGAGTAATGAAACGTTTCTAAAAATTGAGCAAAAATTAAGTGTGGTGATGGATGCACAGCTGTATGAGGGTACCCAGAGGCAACTGATTGTAATGGTAAAATTATGCCACTTGAATTATTCATTAATGAAAAATATTTTCTTTTATTTAAAGAAAAAAAGAAAAAGTAAATGTACAACGGAAGGAGGAAGGGAATGGGATATTTTGAATGTTCTTTTCTGTTTTAATCTTTATTTTATTTTTTGAAGTAATGAAAATGTTCAAAAATTGATTGTGGTGATGAATGCACAACTATATGATGATACAGTGAACAACTGATTGTATGCTCGGAATGACTGTATGTTATGTGATTATATCTCAATAAAATTGCATTAAAAATCAAAAAAAAAAAACTTCGCTGTGGGAAAAAGAAGCAAAATTAAACAAAATAAAGTTTCAGTGGCTGAGAAAAAAAATAAGTTATGTGAAGGAAAAAACTAGAAGGCACATAGGAACATATATATCAGGGCCATCTTTCGCAGTTGTGGGTGAGATGAGGGTGTCAGTGAAATTATAGAAGTTTTATTCCTATTTAATATAACAATAGTTCTTCAAATTCATTTATTTTTTAGTTTGAAGTAATAATAAACTTACAGAAGACTGTAAAAGTTTATTCAAATAATGGTGAGAAAGTTTCAGAATATCATTCACTCAGTTTTCCCTGACATTAAAATCTTACAAAACCTTGATATAATGTCACAAATGAAGAAATTCACATTTCAGAAAGAAATTTAACTAACCTACAGACAATTCAGATTCCTCCAGTTTTTTCATTTATGGTATCTTTCTGTTCTAGGATTCAATTCAGGATCCCACATTGCATTTATGTTAGGTTGTTATTTCTCCTTAGTTTCCTCCTATTTGTGAGAGGTACTCTCTTTTCTTGCCTTTCATGGCATTGGCAATTTTAAAACATACTAGTCAGGTATTTTGTAGAATATCCCTCAATTTGGGTTTGTTTTATTCATTCTCATGATTAGACTGAGGTAATGGATTTGGAGAAAAAAATTGGGAAGGTGATATGTCCTTCTCATCACATTACATCTGAGAATACATGACTCAGTATATCTTCTTACAGCTGATGCTAACCTTGATTGCTTCATTAAGGTAGTGCCCACCAAGCTACTGGGAGTCAGTACATCCAACCCACACTCAAGAGGAGAGGAATTCACCTCCACCTCCTAGAGTGAGGAATATCAGGAAATGGTTGGACATAAGCTAAAATAACAACAGTGATTTATAAATATTCGGCAAGGGATACTTTAGGTTATGCAAATATATTGTTTCTCTTTGAAGTTTTACCCAGTATTCTTAGCATTAGTCAGTGGGTCCTACCTACAGCAATTATTACTATAGTATTCTAATGGTAACTTTTCTGTTTCTCTGAATACCTATAGATTTATTTATTGGAATTCTTATGTAAGGAAAAGCTATCTATACACCCTTATTTGTTTATATATTTATATCAGTATGGACTCAGGGACATTTATTTTATTCTTTAGGTTATAGTCAATAATAACTTTTAATATACTTTTTATATCCTTTTTTTTTATTCCTGCTATTATTCAGTTTGTATCAAGTATTAGTTATAATCTAATACTATTCTTTGAATATATTTTTTAATGTATACTTTTGTGTTAGCTTACTTCTACTATTACCCAGTTAGTAGCAACTATTGAAACAAAACTGTGATTAATTTTTCAAATCAACTGTTCTAGTTTGCTAATGCTGCAGAATGCAAAACACCAGAGATGGATAGGCTTTTATAAAATGGGGGTTTATTTCACTACACAGTTACAGTCTTAAGGCCACAAAACATCCAAGGTAACACATCAGTAATCGGGTACCTTCACTGGAGATGGCCAATGGCGTCCGGAAAACCTCTGTTAGCTGGGTAGGCACATGGCTGGCATCTGCTCCAAAGTTCTGGTTTCAAAATGGCTTTCTCCCAGGATATTCCTCTCTAGCAAGCTTGCTCCTCTTAAAAACGTCACTCATAGCTGCACTCCGTTTAGTCTCTTTGAGTCAGCATGTTTTATATGGCTCCACTGATCAAGGCCCACCCTGAATGGGTGGGGTCACGCCTCCATGGGAGTATCCCACCAAAGTCACCACCCACAGCTGGGTGGGGCACATTCCAAGCAAATCTAACCAGCACTAAAAGGTCTGTCCCACAAGACCACAAAGATAATGGCATTTGGGGGACACAATGCATTCAAACCGGCACATCAACCATAAATATATCATGGTGAATTATATCCATTATGATGAAAACTTATGGTAAAATACTTTTAAAATCCTCAACCAAATAATCAAATATCAATCTTGCTAGTTTCTTTAAAAATCTTCAAATATAGGTTATTTCTCCTTTAAAAAAATCAAGTAATAGAAACAACTTACTTATATCATATTATTGCCTTTATATTGATCATTTATTAACCTAACAAAATGGGAAATTCTTCTACTTAGAACAAATTTGCAGTATTTGTCCCTTTCCATTAAATTCTATTTTTAACTTGCTGCTTGTCTTATCTCACAATTAAAACAATCCTGAGGCAATACAGATTGTTCAATGAATTGAAGTTGGAAAAATGCTAGCTAATCATCCAAAATAAGAATATTCATCAGATTGCAAGATGATATGTAGCATGTTCCCAAACACAGCTAGAGATTTCCATTACTTTAGTATCTAGAAGTGAGTTTTTAGAATGTGTAACAAGAAGTTTATGACACCTCCTCCCTCACCACCCAAACATACCACATTTAAAGATTTTTCAAATCCACATACACCTGAAGAAGTTTTCAGTGTCTTCAGTATCACAATTGAAATAGGCAAACAAAAACTGAGTAAATGACTACTCTTTCTCCTTTTCTATAACTGTAAAAATATCACATCGAGCAATTAAAAAGGTAAGTTTTGCTACATATGATGAGGGAGTAAAAGATTCTGAAAGAAAGCATCAGACATTTTTTTTGTCTTGGAGGCATGATCATGTCTCCATCTCTGTAGAATAAACGAACTCCAGGCAAAGAATATCACTGAGTGGACTTTTTATCTCATCTCATAATATCTAACCCAGTGAAGAACTGGAAATGATGTGTGCATTGTTCATAATAATATTTTTGTTTTCTTTTGGCTTTACCTAGAAGAGTGCATTTGAACTATTTTCAAAAATTACAATGAAAGGGTAAGATGGTGGAGTGGTGAGATGTGTGTTTTAGTTACTCCTATGGGGCAGCTGGTAGATAGCCAGGAACTGTGTGGAACAGACACCGCAGAGCAATCTGAGTTTGGACACTGTCATACAACAGTCACAGTGGAGCAGCTGAGATCAGTGAAATCTGTAACTTCTCACAGCTGCAGGCCCACCCCCTCCCTGCCAGGCACAACAGACTGTTTTGCCATTGGTTTCCTGAGGGAGGAAGGACCATCAGTGCTGGGAACCAGGAGGGAGAACTGCAGTTGCAGAACTAATTAACAAACTCAGACTGCTGACCAAAAACTCCAACCATAGACAACTGAGACCAGACACTGGAGAATCTGGGAGCAGTCAGCCCAGTGAGGGGAGATAGGGTTAGTAAAAACAGCAAAAAACAACAACAACAAAAAATAAATAAATAACAGAAATAGAGACTTTTGGAGTTGGGAGTGAATATAATATAGAGAAGGGCTGGGCTCAAACAGAATCAGGCACATATGCAAACACAGGGTGCCAGGGTCCTTCTCTAAAAAGACTTTTTTTTCCTGCTTATTTTTATTTTATTTTATTTTTTTGCACCTCAATTGCTCTCCAGCTCCTTGTCTTTTTTGCATTTCAATAGCCCATCAGAACTGCAAGGATGGAGTTAAGGCACTTTTCTTTAAATAGTCTATACTGGTCCTTTCTTTTTCTTTCTTTTTAATCTTTTTTTTCTTTTTCAAAAATAACTATTCTAAGCAGCCTGTTACAGAGAGCCTCAAAGACTTGCAATTTGGGACCAGGCAAGAGCAGAACTAACATAGCTCTGAGAGACAAAGCAAGAAGTCTAGTGGGGGAGACAATTCACTAAAGGCCATAATTTCCCCAAGAAAAGGGGGGTGTGGTCCAGCTCCAGAAGCAGCCCCCCTTTGGGGAAATCAGACCCCAGGGACTAGAGTTCAGAAACCAATTTCAGCCAGCCATGCCCCTGATAGGGTCAGGGTCACTGGGAGAACTAAAGGCTCCATACCTCCTTACACTGGTGGGGGAGCTGCAGGCCGGCAAGCACTACCTGCTGGACGGGATAGGAAAAGCACAGAATCTAAAGGCCTCACAGGAGGGTCTCATTCTCAAGGAAAATCCATACCCTCCTCCTGAGACCTGGACCTCTCTGGATTGGGAAAACCTGACTGGGGTTGACCGTAGCTGAGGAGACCCTCTCACAAAAGTCTACAGAGAGTCAGGGCAAGAAACAGAAAAATAAGAGGTGAAAAACTCTGATTAACTAAAGAGAAATTAGAGGTCTAGACCTAGAGGTCTAGAATAAGCTAAACTGAACACCAAAAGTTAGAGAACAAAGCCAACCAACAAGAAAACCATAGGTAAAAAAGTGGAAATGAGCTCCAGAATAAACTAATCAAGAAAGTAAGATGCCTGGATAGCTCAAGATAATGAACCATACTAGGAAATATGAAAATATGGACCAGCCAACGGAACAAACTAATAGTTCAACCAAGATACAGGAGTTGAGGCAACTAATGCTAAATCAATTCAAAGAACTGAAGGACGATCAAATAAATCTCCTAAATCAATTCAAAAATCCAGTCAATGAACTGAGGGAAGAAATAGCAAAAGAGATGAAGGTTATAAGGAAGACAATGGATGACCATAAAGAAGAATTCATAAACTTGAAAAAAACAAATGACAGAACTTATGGGAATGAAGGGCATAATAGAGGAGATGAAAAAGACAATGGAGGGATAAAGTAGTAGATTTGAACAGGCAGAAGAAAGGATCAGTGAATTGGAAGACCAGACATTTGAATTCATACACATGAAAGAACAGATGGTGAAAAGAACAGAAAAATATGAGCAGGGTATTAAGGGGCTGAGTGACAACAAGAAGTGCATGAATATATGTGTCATGGGTGTCCCAGAGGGAGAAGAGAGGGGAAAGGGGTAGAAAGAATAATAGAAGAAATAATCACTGAAAATTTCCCAACTCTTATGAAAGACAGAAAATTGCGGGTTCAAGCAGTGCAGCATACCCCAAATAGAATAGATCCCAATAGACCTACTCCAAGACACTTACCGATCAGATAGTCCAATGTCAAAGACAAAGAGAGAATTCTGAAATCAGCAAGAGAAAAGCAATCCATCACATACAAGGAAACCTTGATAAGACTATGTACAGATTTCTCCACAGAAACCATGGAGGCAAGAAGACAGTGGTAAGATATATTTAAGATACTGAAAGAGAAGAACTGTCAACCAAGAATTCTATATACAGCAAAACTGTTCTTCAAAAATGAGGGAGAGATTAAAATATTTTCAGACAAGCAGACACCGAGAGAGTTTGTGAATATGAGACTGGTGCTACAAGAAATACTAAAGGTCATGTTACAGGCTGATAGGAAAAGACAGGAGAGAGAGGTTTGGAGAAGAGTTTAGAAATTAAGATATCAGGAAGGGTAAAAGGAGAGAGAGGAAAAAATATAACATGACATATAAAATTCAAGTGGTAGAAAAAACTATTGCCCTTACGGCAATAACACTAAAAGTTAATGAATTAAACTCCCTAATAAAAAGACACAGACTGGCAGAATGGATTAAAAAAAGGACCCATCTATATGCTGTCTACAATAAACTAACTTTAGATGCAAGCAAAAAAATAGTCTGAAAGTGAAAGGTTGAAAAAAGATAATTCATGCAAAAAGCTACTGGAAAAAAAGCAGAAGTAGTTATATTAATATCAGACAAAGTAGACTTCAAAAGTAAAACAATTAAAAGAGACAAATAAGGACACTATATATTAATAAATGGCCAATTCATCAAGAAAACATGACAATCAGAAATATTTATGCATCAAGCCGGAGTAACCCAAAATTCATGAGGCAAACAATGAGAACAGTGAAAGAAGACATAGATACATCTACAGTAATAGTTGGAGACCTCAATACAATGCTCTCATCATTGGATAGAACATCTAGACAGAGGATCAACAAGGAAATGGAGATGTTTAATTGTACAATAAATAGGCTAGACATGACAGACATTTATAGAACACTACACCCCACAACAGCAGGATACACATTTTTCTCAAGTGCTCATGGAATATTGTCTAGGATAGACAACTTGATGGGTCACAAAGAAAGTCTCAACAAATTTTAAAATATTGATATTTTAAAAGACCACTTTCTCAGACCATAATGGAATGAAGTTGGAAAAAAAAAAATGGGCAGAGGAATGTAAAATTCACAAATATATGGAGGCTAAGCAACACACTGTTAGAACACCAGTGGGCAAAAGAAGAAATTACAGGAGAAATTAGTAAGCACCTCAAGACAAATGACTGTGAAAACACAACATATCAAAACTTATGGGATGCAGCTAAAGTGGTGCTGAGAGGGAAATTTATTGCCCTAAATGCCTACATTAAAAGAGAAGACAGCAAAAATTTAGGAATTAACTGTTCACTTGGAGGAACTAGAGAAAGAACAGTAAACCAGCCACAAAGCAAACAGAAGGAAAGAAATAACAAAGATTAGAGCAGAAATAAATGAAACTGAGAACAGAGAAACAATGGAGAGATTCAACAAAACCAGAAGTTGGTTCTTTGAGAAAATCAACAAAATTGATGGACCCCTAGCTAGGCTAAAAAAATGAAAATAATAAAAAAGACACAAATAAATGCAATCAGAAATGGGAAAGGAGACAATAACTACTGATCCTGCAGAAATACAGGAGATAATGAGAGGATACTACAAGCAACTATATGCTAATAAACTAGACAACTTATATGAAATGGACAAATTCTTAGAAAAGCATAAACAACCAACACTGACCTGAGAAGAAATAGATGACCTCAACAAACCAATCACAAGTAAAGAGATTGAGACGGTCATCAAAAAGCTCCCAAAAAAGAAAAGCACAGGAATATCTAGTCTTGACATGTGAATTCTACCAAGGATTCAAGAAAGAATTAGATCTAATCCTGCTGAAACTCTTCAAAAATATTGAAAAGGAAGGAAAGCTACCCAACTCATTCTATGAAGCCAAATCATCCTAATACCAAAATCAGACAAAGAAACTACAAAAAAGAAAATTATAGATCAATCTCTTTAATGAATATAGATACAAAAATCCTCAACAAAATACTTGCAAATTGAAGCCAGTAGCACATTAAAAGAATTATGCACCCTGACCAGGTGGGATTAATTCCAGGTATGTAAGGCTGGTTCAACACAAGAAAATCAATTAATATAATACACCACATCAATAAATCAAAGCAGAAGAACCATATGATCATCTCCACCCATGCAGAAAAGGCATTTGGCAGAATTCAACATCCTTTCTTGATGAAAACCCCTCAAAGGATAGGAATAAAAGGGAATTTACTCAATATGATAAAGGCAATATATGAAAAACCCACAGCTAACATCATAATCAATGAAGAGAGGCTGAAAGTTTTCCTTTTAAGATCAGGAACAAGACAGTGATGCCCAATGTCACCATTTTTATTCAACATTGTACTGGAAGTTCTAGCTAGAGCAGTAAGGCAAGAAAAAGAAAGAAAAAGCATCCAAATTGGAGAAGAAGGAGTAAAACTTTCACTCATTGCAGATGACATGATTCTATATGTAGAAAATCAAGAAAAAAAATCTACAGCAAAGCTTTTAGAACTAATCAATGAATACAGCAAATTGGCAGGCTACAAGATCAAAGCACAAAAATCTATAGTGTTCTTATACACAAGTAGTGTGCAACAAAAGGAAGCCATCAAGAAAAATATTCCATTTACAATAGCAATGAAAAGAATCAAGTATTTAGGAATAAACTTGACAAAGGCCACAAAAACCTATCCAAAGATAACTACAAGAAACTACTAAAAGAAATTGAACAGGACCCCCCCAAAATGGAAGAACATACCATGTTCATGGACTGGAACACTAAATATAATTAAGATGTCAATTCTACCTAAACTGATTTATAGATTCAATGCAACATCAATTAAAATCCCAACAACTTACTTTGCAGAAATAGAAAAACCAATAACCAAATTTATTTGGAAGGGCAAGATGCTCCAAATAGTCTAAAATATCTTGTGAAAGAGGAACAAAGTGGAAGGCCTCACACTACCTGACTTTGAAGCATATTACAACAAAGCTACAGTCCTCAAACCAGCATTTTAGGTATAGCAAACAAAGGAATTGAATTGAATATTCAGAAATAGACTTTTGCATCTATGGGAAATTGATCTTTGATAAGGCAGTCAGACCAAAGCAACTGGGACAGAGCTGCCTCTTCAATAAATGGTGTTTGGAGAACTGGATATCCATTTCAAAATGAATGAAGGAGGACCCCTGTCTCACACCTTATACAAAAATTAACTCAAAATGGATCAAAGACCTAAACATAAGTGCTAAGAACATAAGACTCTTAGAAGAAAATGTAGGGCAATATCTTAAAGATCTTGTGATAGGTGGTTTCCTAACCATATATCCAAAGTGTGAGCAACCAAAGAACAAATAGAGAAATGGGATCTCCTCAAAATCAAACACTTTTGTACATCAAAAGACTTTGTTAGAAAAGTGAAAAGGCAGCCTACATAATGGGAGACAATATTTGGAAACCACATATCAGATAAGGGTTTAATATCCCAAATGCATAAAACGATCCTACAACTCAACAACAGAAAGGCAAACAACCTTGTTTAAAAATGGGCAAAAGACATGGTCAGACACTTTTCTGAAGAGGAAATATAAATGGCTCAAAAACATGAAAAAATGCTCAACTTCACAGGCTATTAGGGAATGCAAATCAAAACCACAATGAGATATCATCTCATACCTACCAGAATGGCCATTATCCAAAAAACAGAAAATTACAAGTGTTGGAGAGGATGTGGAGAAAGAGACACACTTATTCATTGCTGGTGAGAATGTAGAATGGTGCAACCACTCTGGAAGACAGTATGGAGGTTCCTCAGGAAGCTAAATATAGATTTGCCATATGACCCAGCTATTCCATTGCTAGGTATATTGTCAAAGGAATTGAAAGTTAAGACACAAATGGACATTTGTAAACTGATGTTTATTGTGGCATTATTCATGATTGCCAAAAGATGGAAGCAGTCCAAATGTCCACCAATGGACAATTGGATAAACAAACTTTGGTATATACATATGATGAAATATTATGCAGCTGTAAGACAGAACAAATACATGGAGCATATAATAATGTGGATGAACCTTGAGGACATTACACTGAGGGAAGTTAGCCAGAAACAAAAGGGCAAATACTGTATGGTCTCACTAATATGAACTAACATCAATGAGTAAATTTTGAGAGTTAAAAGCTGATAACACAGGCTACCAGGAGATAGAAAGAGGGTAGAGATTGGGCATTTGATGCTGAAGGACTACAGAATTTCAACAGGATTGATTGTATAGATCCAGATAATACTGTGTGATGGTAGTACAATATTGTAAGTACACTGAACAAAGATGTCTGTGAGCAAAACTGAAAGAGGTGGGACAGGGGCATGTATGACACCTGAGGTAAAGGTAGAAGATACAGACTGGGACTGTTTAACTTAGCAATAACTGGAGTGGTCAACGATTGTGAGTAACTGTACAAAAATAAAAGTGTTCTTGCATGTGGGAGAACAAATGAATGTCAATCTTGCAGAGTGCTGAAAAAGGGATAGTATTTGGGAAAAAAACATAATCAAAGCAAATTGGAGTCTATGGTCAAGAGTAATATTGTAATATGCTTCCATTATATGTAACAAACACAATATACCAAAGCTAAATGTGTGTGAAAGGGGGATATAAGCAAAGGATACGGGATTCTTGGTAGTGGTGGTGTTGTCTGAGCCTACTATTATATTGTATTGTATAATATTTCTTTTTCTTTACATTATCTTTTTTATTATCTGTGAATACAGCTCCATAAAATTGTATGGAAAAATATAAACAGGGATAAAAGTCCTGGTGAAAACATGGAGAGAGAGAGATGTACGTATTTACTATTGGTTAGGAGGCAGAATGGTATATCCTTTCTGGAGGACAGTGGGGTGGTTCCACATGAAGCTAAGTATGTGGGTGCCTTAAGTTCCTGCAACCTCATTAGGGGTCATTTACTTGGAGGATCTGAGAGTAGGGACATGAAGGGGCATTTGCACACTGCTGTTTATGGAGAGAGTATGCATGATTTGCAATGGGTGGAGGTGGCCTAAGGGTACATCAGCTGCTGAACAGAATGGCCAACTGTTGTGTGTGCATACAATGGAATATTGAGCAACTGTGAGAAGGACTGAAGCTGTGAGACATGCAATGAGGTGAATGTAGACTGCATTTTGATTGAACTACACCAGAAACAAAGGCAAACACTATAATGCCTCACCAATATGGACTAACTACAATGTGTAAACTCAGAATTGAACTTTAGAGCACAGCTTATCAGGGGAGCATTTATTGTAAACGTCCCTAGATGGTAAGCTCTTACACCAATCACATCTATTCCCGAATTGTAATGGTTCTCTCTAGATTCCAAGATGCCTATCCCTTTGTGTATAACCTGATGGATTCCTGGAACTTCGGGTATCCGTGTGACACCTGAAACTCAGAGCTAGAACTCGCCAGATATGAATGTCAGTATTAGCATATATAGCAACTGTTTAAAAAGCTCAAAAAGAGTCCATATTTCCACTAGAGGTATGAATGAAGCAGATGTGGTTAGGACTAGGGCAAATTGGTCCAAAGGGTAAAGGACAATACTGACTGCATTTTAAAACTTCAAATTCCATGTGAGACCAAGGGAAGAGATGTTTAGTTGATGCAAGATCTGTATTTCCTAAATGATTTAACTTGCACATTTTGTTCAAATATCATAATTACAATGAACTTTTAATAGGATGTGAGACCTGGTAGGTTTGCATAGGTTAGTGTGAAACAGAGACACATTCCAAAGTAATCTGTACAGAGAATAAAAACATATGTGCAGGGACCCCCTGAGGAGCTGGGGGAAAATGCAGAGGTATTGGGCATCCTCACCTGGATTGTTGCTGATTTTCTCGCTAACACTGAGGACTGGTGGTTTGATGTGTTGAGCCCTCTATCATGGGACTTGCCCTTATGAAGTTCATTACTGCAAAGGATAGAGTAAACCTGCTTATAATTGTGCCTACGAATCTCCCCCTGAGTACCTCTTTGTTGCTCAGATGTAGCCCTCCCTCTCTAGCTAAGCCAACTAGGTGGGTGAACTCACTGCCCTTTCCCCTACATGGGATCTGACACCCAGGAGTGTAAATCTCCCTGGCAACATGGGTTATGACTCCTGGGGATGAATCCGGACCCGACATTGTGGGATTGAGAACATATTCTTGACCGAAAGAAGGATGCAAAATGAAACGAAATAAAGTTTCAGTGGCTGAGAGATTCCAAATGGATCCAAGAGGTCAGTCTGGTGGTCATTCTTATGCACCATAATAGGTGACCCTTTTTAGGTTTTAATGCATTGGAATAGCTAGAAGTAAATACCTGAAACTATCAAACTCCAACCCAGTAGCCTTGACTCTCGACAAGACGATTGTATAGCAATGTAGCCTACAAGTGGTGATAGTGTGATTGTGAAAGCCTTGTGGATCACACTCCCTTTATCCAGTGTATGGATGGATAAGTAGAAAAATGGAGACAAAAACTAAATGAAAAATAGGCTGAGAGTGGGGGATGATTTGGGTGTCTTTTTTACTTTTTTTTTTTAATTCTATTTTCACTTTTTCTAGTACAAGGAAAAAGTTCAAAAGCTAGATTGGGTTGATGAATGCACAAGTGTATGATGGTACTGTGAACAATTGGTTGTACACTTTGAATGATTGTATAGTATGTGAATATATCTCAATAAAAGTGAACTAAAAAAATTACAATGAACATGCATGTTGTCCTCTATTTCTGAGAGGTTATCTTTTGAGAAGTTTTTCTAGAGTTTGAAATTCTGTGTTCTTTGAGATTTTATATTACATTCTTCTGCCTTGGTTTGTTTTGGTCTTATTGTCATTCTGTATGAGAGATAAACAACTACTCATTGCTTATAAACAGGCCCTCTAGGGGTCAATTCTCCAAAGTGGGGGAGACCTGTACCAGTAGGTACTTGATTGTCAAAATGAAAGTAGAAATTATAAATTCCCTCAGTAAAATGTGCCTGATTTTAGAGTACTCTTTTCTCATATTAAAAAAAAATTACATAGGTAGATAGATAGATAGATAGATAGATAGATAGATAGATAGGCTGTTCTATCTTGTTCATAATTTTTCCAGAAGAATGAAAATTACATTTGGCTATTTTTTTTTAATTTACCTGAATAATCCACTAACACTTCTATCAATACATACAAAATTCAAGAAGTTAGGCATAAACCAAAAGCTATACACAAGAGAACAACCAAAATCAAGAAAATACCATTGAAATTTGGCCATGGATCATACTTGTCTTCAGTATAAACATTTCTAGTAGCAAGTTATATACCATAAGGATATCTGCATGTATTATGAAATTTTTATAAAGGGGGAAAAACAACAAAATTGGGAAATAAGGAAAAGACCACTTTCAAACCAAAATTTTAAATAATATATGCCAAAATAGAAAATAACTTAAATATTTCTGAAATAATTTTATAACTGTAGAATTTTATTAACTGCCATTTTACCACCTGCCCCTTGACAAGTGAAAGCTATTTTCTCCCTCCCCAAGAAAAACACATAATTACCTATATATTCACAAAAATGCATGCACAATTTTAGAAATTAGTTCATTCTTTGAAGTCCACCTATGAAGTCATACATTTTCCTCTCTTCTAGCTTATGCCATCTTGTTTCAAAGAAATAAAGACAACAAAACAGATATAAAATGAAAAGAAAAAATGGAAGTAGAAAAAGTGAAGATTTTGACACTGTTGTTTGGAATACCTTATCCACAGAAAATATGTTTTCTGGGGTTTAGAGACCCATGAAATCCTCCCTTTAATAAAGTTTATACTAAATATTATACCCTAAAAAGAAAAGAAGGTGGAAAGAAATTGACAGCACACTATCTTTGGGAGAATGTCATATTCCCTTGGTACCTCACTGAGATAATAATGTGATGTCAACCTAAAGTCTTAAAATCATATGGGAACCACTGATTAAAAAGTAGAGATAAAGTTGGCTGAAAAACTCTCACTGAAGCCTAAAAGAAAATAGTAAATACCACAGGCACAAAATAAAGGCCAGGAAACAACATGTTATTTAATAATTTTGTGAATTGATTTTTTTGTCGGCACTATTTATCCAGTGTGTGTTTTATAATGATCTGTGATTTCAACAATAAAATTGTGTGATCAATCCACATGCTCTGCCTGATATGCCACATTAAGAAGTAAATTATAACATAAAACATGTAAACAAGCAATACTTCAAGATTTCTTCATGTTTGTTAAGGAAAAAATGGAATTTTATCTATGCCATACTGAATCATATTGTTCAAAAATCTAAATGAGCACTAATTAATGTCACCATAAACGCAGGTATGGCATAAAAAGAGGAGAGTTATTTCCAGAAATAAGAACAAAACCATCTGAAACAGAAAATCACATACATAGAAAATTCATAAATAATATTGTGTGAAGAAATTTCCCATGTATAACAGTTCAACCTCATAAGCCTCCAATATGCATTTTAGTTTGATTCTTCTTAGAATTGCAGTTATGCAAAAAGATTAATATGCAAATAATTTACAGATTTCTCATTCAGAGAAGTGTATAAAACATTTATCTCCATAGTTTAAACAATTGTTAACTATGTATTTCTTATTTTCAGTGTCCCACAGATTTAAAAATATACATTTTTCCAAAGAATTTTTCTTCATGGATTGCTTATATAATCTATTTATCTCCTCAGAGCCATCCCTTGCTACTCAGTGCAGAAAAAACAGAAGAGTTTTTCCATTTTAAAAATAAACAGTAAAGACTGATATTTAAATATTATTACAACTATAATTGCTTGAGTAGATTATAGATAAATTTATTTTTAAGGAAAGATCATAAAAATGAGTTCTAAGAAATAATAATAATAATGAAGGAAACTGACCTCCTTCAAACTTAAACTGACTTAAAGTTAATAGCTGTTTGAACAACCTCTTTACTCTTTATTCCTTTTTAGTAACCTTTATTTTTTATATTCTTTCTCCACAGATTGAATTGACTTGACCCCCTCCTGATTTCCTCCAAAGCTAATTTCCTACTGAACAGTACACTGATTTTTTTCATCCTGGTTAATTTCTTCTACGAATCAGGGAGAATTAGACCAACTAGCAGAAAATCACCAAATAATGATTTATTGAAAATTAATTCACCAAATGATGGTTTTCTAACAGCAAATTTGCTGAAAGAAAATTTCCTGCATGAATGATTCTCTAAATGAGCATTTACTGAATTCTTGAAGATTTTTCAAAGTTTTTGATTCACCATAGCTGCAGCTGCTCTCCAACAGCTTTTGCAAGAATCATTAGTCCATCTGGGTTGATTCTTAGATTTGGTGTTTTTCATGATTGAATGCTCCTGGTTAAAAGGGAATGTCAAATTCCCTTGAATGTTTGTTTCTAATGCCTCATGCTCTGCCTTCATGCCTGCCCCTTCCACTGACTTCAGTTTGTGCTCTGGCATCTCTCCAGCCCAGCTTTTAATCTGTTCCTGTACATTTTTCTGCTCTTGATCTGTCTTTAACAAATTTACTTAGGACTGGAATAGACAGAAAGGTAGAGTGAGTACCCTTCGGAAGTAGAGAATATTTAATGGCATGTGCCTTCCCGGAAGATTCTTTCACTTTTCTTCCTCATAGAGTCAGGGGCTGAAGAAATCTGACATTTAACTCCCTAGATGTTGGCAGCAATTGTGGTTAAAAAGAAGTGCCCCTGTGTCTTGTGGGGAGGGCTCTGCTTTTATCTATTTCAGAAGCAGTGGATATATTGAACCTTGCAAGTTTAAGAAAGTTTTCTAAGGCATTGCCTTAATAAAAGAATATAATAAAAAGTTCAATAAATTCTGAACTCCAGCATGATACTATAACCTGCCAGGTAGCTTTCTAAACCATCTGGCTACTTACATTCTGTTATTGTTTATTTGTTGTTGTTGTTTGTTTTTGGCTAGAAGAACATCTTTTGTTGTTCTTTTTAAAATATGTTTATTATGAAAAACTCAAACTATAGACAGGTGTAAAGATAATACAATATATATACAGAGAATTACAACACATACATCTACCCAGATACCCAGATCCACCAACTTTTAATATTTGGCCACATTTACTGTACCATCCAATATATCCATCTATCTAACCATCCATGCAACCACCCACCTATCTATATGGCTATCTATCTTCTAAACATTTAACAGTAGGTTGTATCATCATGCTTCTTGAACAGTTAATACTGCCATGTACATTTACTGAAATAAAAGACATTCATTTATATAACCACCATTAAGTACAGTTATCAAATTCAAGCAATTTAATATTGACATAAAATTTACAGTTTCTATGCCAATTTTTTCATATGTCCCATAATGTCCTATGGGGCATTTTCTCCAGTCTAGGTTAATGAATTGTATTTAATTGTCATTGTCCATTAAGTTGCTCTTTTTTTTTTACATAATTTATTGGCATTCAGCAATTTTTATTTTTTAGTTTATCTTTTTTAAAATTAAATAAGTTGTAGGTTTACAGGAAAATCATGCATGAAAAGAGACTACCCTATTATCAACAATTTCATTAGTGTGGTACATTTCTCACAATTTGTGAAATAACATTTTGTAATTATACTATTAACTATAGTCCATTGTTTAGACTCACTGTGTTGTACAGTCATATATTTTTTAAATTTATCTAGTAACATATATATAACCTAAAATTTCCCCTTTTAACAGCATTCAAATGTGTAATTCAGTGCTGTTAATTACATTCATAATGTTCTGCTATCATCATCACCATCCATTACCAAAACTTTGCAATAAACTAAAAGAGAAACTCTGTACAATTTAAGCATTACTCACCATTTCTTACCCCCACCCCAACCCCTGGTAACCTGTATTCTAGATTCTGACACTGTGAGTTTGTTTATCACAATCATTTCATATCAGTGAGACTATGAAATATTTTTCCTTTTGCATCTGGCTTGTTTCATTCAACATGATGTCTTCAGCTTTCATCCATGTTGTCATATGTATCAGATCATCATTTGCTTTTACAGCTGAATAATATTCCATTTATAAACCATATTTTATCTTAAATATTTTATTTATTCATTCATCAGTTGAGGGGCACTTGGGTTACTTCCATCTTGTGGCAATTATGAATGATGCCACTATGAACATTGCTGTGCAAATTATGTGTTCAAGTCCCTACTTTAAATTTTTTGGTTTATATTCCTAGAAGTGGGATTCCTGGGTCATATGGTAAATATATACTTAAATTCCTGAAGAATAGCCAAACTATCTTCCACAGTGGCTATACCATTAATATTCCTACTGACAATGAATGGGTTTTATTTCTCCACATCCTCTCTAACACTTGTAATTTTCCATTTTTTTTAATATTAGCTATTCTTATGACTATGGAATAGTATGTCATTCTGGTTTTGATTTGGATTTCCCTAATAGTTAATGATGCTAAATACCTTTTCATGTGATTTTTGACCAGTTGTATATATTCTTTGGAGAAATGCCCATTCTTGTCTTTTGCCCATTTTTTAACTGGGTTGTTTGTCTTTCTATTGTTGAGTTGTAGTATTTCTTTATATATTGTTCATATTATACCCTTATTATATATGTGGTTTCTGAATATTTTCTCCCATGTAGTAGATTCTGTTTTCACCTTCATGAAAAATTACTTTGATGTGCGAAAGTTTCTAATTTTGATGACGTCCCATTTATCTATTTTTTCTTTTGTTGCTAGTGCTGTGGGTGTAAAGTGTCAGAAACCATTGCCTAATACAAGGTCCTGAAGATGATTCCCTAAGTTTCCTTCTAGGAGTTTTCTTATACTTCTGGTTCTTATATATTGGTCTGTTCCATTTTGAGTTAATTTTTGGATAAGGTGTGAGATAGAAGTCCCCCTTCATTCTTATACATTTAGTTATCCTGTTCTCCTAGCAACATTTGTTGAGGAGACTATTCTTTTTCAATTGAGTAGACTTGGTACCCTTGTCAAAAATCAATTGGCCATGGCTGTGAGAGTCTGTTTCTGAAATCTCAGTTCAATTTCAGTTCAACTGAAATTTCAGTTCAATTGTGCCAGTACTATGCTGTTTAGACTACTGGCACCTTGTAATAAGTTTTAAAGTTGGGAAGCATGAGTCCTCCAACTTCATTTTTCTTTTTCAGGATGGTATTGGCTGTTTGAGTCCCCTCAGCCTTCCAAATAAATTTGATTCTTGGCTTTTCCATTTCTGCAAAGAAACTGCTGGAATTCTTATTTGGCTTGTGTTGAACCTGCAAATGTTTTGGGTAAAAGTGACATTTTGACAATATTTAATCTTCCAGATCATAAACATGGAATGTCCTTCCATTTAGAAATCTTTGATTTCTTTTGGCAAAGTTTTGTAGTTTTCCATGTATAAGTCTTTTATATCCTTTGTTAAATTTACTCCTAGCTTATTTGTTCTTTTAGTTGCCATTGTAAATGGAATTCTTTTCTTGATTTTCTCTTCATATTGTTCATGTACAGAAACACTACTCATTTTTATACACTTATCTCGTACCCCACCACTTTGCTGAGTTCATTTATTAGCTCTGGTAGCCTTGTGATTTTGTCAGGACATTTTACACATAGGATCATTTCTTCTGCAAATAGTGAAAGCTTTAATTCTTCCTTTCCAATGTGGATGTGCTTTATTTCTTTTTCTTTCTGTCTTCAATTTTTTGGAAGAGTTTGAGCAGAATTTGATGTGTTCTTGGTATGTTTGGTAGAATTCACCTGTGAAGCCATCTGGTCCTAGGCTTTTCTTCATTGGGAGATTTTTGATTACTGATTCAATATCATTACTTGTAATTGGTCTGTTGAGATCTATTTCTTCTAGAGTCATTGTAGGTTGTTTGGGTGTTTCTAGGAATTTCTTCATTCCTTCTAGATTGTCTAATTTTTTGACATACAGTTGACCACAGTATTCTCTTTTGAAACTTTTCATTTCTCTGGGGTCAGTATTAATTCCACCCCCTCTCATTTCTGATTTTATTTATTTGAGTCCACTCTCTATTTTTCATTGTCAGTCTCGCAAAAATTTTTGTCAATCTTGTTGATGTTTTCAAAGAACCAACTTTTGGTCTTAACGGTCACTCTGCTTTTTTTATTCTCTATATCATTTATTTCTGCTCTAATCTTTGTTACTTTATCCCTTCTGCTCACTTTGGGGTTAGTTAGCATGTAGACTGTCCTGGGGAACAATCCATGTACAATTGAGAGAATGTTCTTCCTGT